>NC_140561.1:33124736-33724736 GCF_057381845.1 Rhamphochromis longiceps
GTGTTGAATAGCTGGCGAATTGAGCCTGCAGCAATAGATCTAACTTCATGAACCACAAACAGAGCATATCGAGACCTGTGTACTTTCTTCAATTAAAAATACGTAATCAAACAACCTAAACAAAACCAACAAAATCAAACTTATTTGGAAAGGAGTGTGCATGTGTCTGGGTGCTTGCAGGCAACAATTTGAAGACACGGTCACAGTAAAGTACTCCTGATGTTTCCACCAATTGCTTTCAGGGAGTTAAGGTGGACTGGAATTAATCAGTGAGTGGTTGTGAGAGAGGGCATGCTGCTTTTTTGGCGGTTGTTAGTGCATTTCTGCAGCCCAGATTTTGAACTGTTGGCCAAGGGGGCGACAATCCAAATGGCACAACTGAAGAGTTTTTATGTGTCATGTGGCAGCTGCTGTGTGACGGTAAGGCTCCACAACATTTAAACCAGAGCTATCATGTGTTTCTATTATCAGTATTAGAAGCAGAATCGGAATACTTGAATCCCACAGTTGGTCACGGTTGTTCCAAGACAGTGAGATCAGTAACTAACTAAACTAAATCAAATAATATATTAAAAAGTTATAAAATATAACAAAATAGTCTATTCTTGCATAGATCTGCAACTAACACATATTTCAGTAATTGACATAAAGCAATTTGCCCTTGGGAAATTATTAACGTTTTTTCTGATTCTGTGTATTTTGATTAAAGAAATAAACACAAAGACGCATTCAGCCATTCGGTTTGGTTAGCTCTTCCAGCACACGAATGCTGACTTATGCTGTTAAAGAAGAGTTTTCTATTCTTCACTGAAACTCTTCTCTAAGCAGATACAAAGTTATTTATCCAGTAAATTAAAAACTGTTCTGATGCATGGAACCTGGTCTAGGTTGAATGTCTACACTGATGTTTGAGTTGAGGTCAGTCTTGTTTTAAGGCTATAGTTGCAAGATGAGTGGTGGTGAGCTAACCTTGCATAATGTAGAGCATGAGGATACATGAGGAGATGGACATGGAGGTCACCTGGATCCACCACTGGAAGAAGAACGGGAACAGCAGCACTCTGACCAGACCCTTTCGAGTCAGCGCTGTCCATGGACTCTCTGGTTTGGCTTTGCTAAATGTAGATCCTGATGGGATGAAAGGGGTGGTCTGTTAAAACTACATTTACTAAGTGATGGAGCAAGGTTGAAGTAAAGAAGAGATTAAACAGAGGCAAATAAAGCACTGCACATACATATATACAATGCATAGTTTATCTGCTTTGTGCATGAATTGACAAGAAACCTGGAGAAATGTCTCAAACACATTTCAAAACAATTAATGCTCCTTATTCACACTCACCTCTTACTAAATCAACATCAATAAGGTCTGGCTTGATGTGCCCCGTCTTCTTTGGTTTGCTGTCCAAACCCTATATAAATAGTAAGGGCTTCTTACTCAACTTAGAGGTCAAATGCACTAAAAATACACAAACATTTATTCCATTAAAGAGAAAAATGAGTATCTTACATTTAGATCGGCATTCTCAAGAGATTTCTCCCAGATTTGTTGATCATATGCCCCGATCTATAACAAAATATAATTCTTCTAATTATCTTAATTCAAAGAAAACACAAGAGGTGATAATAACAACTAAATGATCAAACAAAACCATGTCCAGTTAAATCTATGGAAAGCTTGTGTGATATAACCACACTTTTGTTTTTATTTAAATCAATTTTTCTAAGGAGTAAGGGAACAAAGAGGTAAAGGAAATGATTTAATAAATTGTGAGATGTAAGGATGTAAATCAGAGCATATGGATTCAAGATTGAATGACTATGAATTAAATTATTACAATTGTAATAACAGCCACTTCAAAATAAATCAGATTAATAGTAACAGTAATTAGGTAGATGTCTATGGTTTAGCAGAGTTTTTAATGTACTAAGTAGTAAACAAGTAAGTAAAGAACCACAAACAAGGCTCATTACATATCTTACGTTATATTACTAGACTTTACTAGTAAAGTATATAGTATAGGTTTGTAACAAGTGATGAGTTTCTAAGACTTTCCTAAATGACACTAACTGTACTGGATGTGTTGCGCTTACCTTTTCTTGGTACCAGGCTATTGTTGCCATTGTTATTAGACAGGGGAACCGGTCAACTCGGATCAGGTCATTTCACGGTAAAGAGAGGAGGAGTGTGGAGAAATCCAGATGTGTTCCCTAATCAGATATGGTGCACGGACACAATGCTGAAGCTTGGAAAAAGCAGAACTTAAACGAGAGGCCCGCAAGGGAAAGCAGAGATAAAATGAACGCGTTTTGGTGTGAAACAAGCACCTGTGTATACACAGGTGCGCTAAGGGTTAGCTAAAAGTAGCCAAAGTAATTATCTGAAATTATTTTTTACCTGGAATTAAACAGCACGGTAGCTTTGGCACAAACTGGAAGAAACCCTTTCTGATCATTACAAACTGCTCGTTAACACTTTCTTGTCATCAGTTTCGGGTCGCTGCACGCTGCAGCGTCTTTTTGTGCAACTGAGCTAACTACTAGCGCCGATTACAGCTTACTTTACCTCTTCCGGTAAGTTTCGACGCGGATAATTTCTGAAAATACTACATTTTAGCAGCTCTTCTGCTTTCACACATACGTCTACTTGTTTATTTAAGCTATTTTACACTTTTTAGCCCATTCTTCCGCTTCCCTTTTCCTGGGTTTGTTGTTTTTCTTAAGTTGGATCTCAATATTCCCTGAGGTTTGTCTATCAGGTGGCCATTTCAGGTTATTCAAAAGAGAAACCCCTTTCAAAGACGTATGCAATTGTCAACATTAAGTAATAAGCATGAACTAAACTTATAGACAAAAACTATGCTACATATATGTCAGTATACGTACTTCAGTGATGAAACGCATACATCTTCAGAGGGCAAGTGCTACCTGAAAGGCTAATCCGTGGAAACAGAATACCCAATACCTCCATAACATTTCGGCCACTGACAGCGCAGCTGCTGTAGGAACGGTAGTATCAATCACGCTCACGTTTAAGCTTGTCCCTTATATAATACCATAGCCGTACTTTAATGCAAAAAGGGTCCCTCTGAATTATTTTTAAATATTTATTTAACTTCTTAATCATCTAAGCTCTACAAGAAACCTTTTTAAAAAATTTCCAAGACATGTTGCAAATCTCAGTATTCCTGGTTTTAGTGAGTAGACTCATTAAAAATTCCTGAAAGAATTTTTCTGTGTAAAAATGCTTCTAGCTCAACTTTTAATTTCTTTTGTATCAATCCAATGATGAGGATAAGGAGGCGAGAAGGAAGAGGGGATTTCTGGCATATATGACTAAAAAGAATGTTCTCTCTCAATTAGCACAAACTATATTACAGGTACATATGATTGTAATTAACATTTAATTAGAATTCAGATGAAAATATTAAGAATACATACAGCTGTACAACACTACTCTTTAGTTCTACTGTTTAAATAATAGCTAAATAAGAGTATCCTGAAAATGATAAGGTCTGATAGAACAACTCTGCTGTCTAGCAGGTGAATCAGCAGGCTGTTAAGATAGAGACAGAGTCATTTGTCATTCGAATCTCGAGTGTCCGCTGATGGCTGCTCATGCTCAGCTGTGCACACGATCTTTGCTTTGACCTTTTTGTTTGAGGAAATGATAAAGTAGGGGCTGAGAGAGGCATAACATGAAGAGAAAAACACCCTCATATCAGCCACCACCGGTGACACTTTTGCCACCGTCAGCATGTAGATCCAGATCACATTTTCAATCCCAAAGAAGACCACATAGAGAACTACCAGGGTTAGCACTGCTTTGGCTGCTCTGGTCTCTGCCCCTCCACCCTGAGAGCGATGAATCCCTTTCATTTGGTGGCTGTGGCGGTGGAGCAGCAGCAAGATGTAACAGCTGGAGCCCACCATCAGGGCAACAAATGCAAAATCCCTCCCAGAGATAGCCACCCCGTTAATCACATAGGACAAGTTGTCTCTGAAGTCTACAAGGCAGAAGCCCAGGTCTAGGGTAAAGGCAGAGAGAGTGCCATTTCGTGGAGCCATGGAGAATAATGGAGTTGATATGCATATGGCCATATTGAAGAGCCACAGCCCTGCAAAGGTGGGAATAACCAGGGATGGAAGTGAAGGCTTCAGCCTGGACAAGTAAGGCCCAGTAGGGGTGATGGTCACTGCCTGAAACACACTTAGCATGCACGTGATGCAGACTGACAAAGCCCGGCCAATGCGGTAAGCATAGATCACCACCTTACAGCCCGGATCATTCAATAGGGCCTTCAGCCCGAACACCGTCATTGACGGGGGGACACTGCGGGTCAGCAGCAGCAACAGGTTGGTAAAGGCCAGGTGGCACAGAATCATGTCCACAGGAAGGAGCTTCGGTCCAGTGCAAACGATATGTGTGTACGCCAAAAGTACCACAGTGTTTCCTAAAACGCCCATACCTGTTTGCAAGAGGAAGGAGACACCTTTGATGGTCACACACAGATCCATGCCACCAAGACCTGCAGCTGTCGTGATTAACAAAGCAGAAAACCAAAACTGTGATAAATACTATACACATAACCTTAATCTTTCAAGATGACTACACAAGTTTTGATAAAACCAGATAACACCAATTGTGTCACCTGTAGTGAAAATGATGCTCACCTGAAGTTGAAGAGAAAAAGTAAAGTATTTAGTGCTTTAAATGTTGGAGAGCCTTTGTAAGTTCAATATATAATCCTAGATGCCCCTAAGGATCGGCCAAGATATTAGTGCAACAAACTAAATATGACTCATGGTCTCAGAGGACAAGACCCACAAAGGAGACAGCGTCCCCATGGATGTTGATACACTTTTTTGGCTTGCTGTATTGACCACTACATGGCTTATAACAGATCCATGATTAACATGTTCTCAGTGTAATGGGGTAAAAATATCCTTTTTAAAAATACTGCCCAAAAATATAATAATAGTAGTGATGGCAGAATTTTGTATGCGGATTATTTTCTAGCTCAATCTGAGTTTTAACTTACGATCATATTAATCAGAGTTAGAATACTTTATTAATCCCTTAGGAAATTATAAGGTTACTTTGAAATAATGTTAAGAATGCCGAAGAGTCATTTCAACGGGCACAACTTTGGAACGTGGAAATTTGCTTTCTTTCAAAGATTCAAGAGAAGGTCAAGAGATTTTAGTTGTTGGTTGCAGTCTGGGAAAATCAGTTCCTTATGTAAATTCTTAAGTGTTATTTTCCTGCACTTTGAAATATCATAAAGCTATTTCCCTGCAGAGTTTTAAGAAATACGGTTGATTGACCACGTGGAGACAGCCGTGAGTGGTTACTGTTTACGCAAAAGCAGCCTGATGATGCTTTGAATGAGCCATCAAGAGGCCTTTACACGCACAGCTGGTGCTTCAGCGTGCGCTCCTTTTCTCCATCATGTCCTGGGAGCATGTTAAAGACACAGAGAAGCAAAACAATTAGCCATATAACAATGCATGTCTGCACTAATTGGGGGCATAGGGACAACTAGACATTATTCATTTAGCACCGACAACGGAAGTTTGTTATAAGTATCCCCGTTTTCTAACCAGCTAACCTGTAAATGGCAAATGTGTCCTTATAAGGACTCTAACCTGGTCAGCTGCACAAGTTTCTTTTTGTGCTAAAACGGTGTTGTTTGAGAAGCCTGCTTTTCCCTGGGGGTGGAGGTGGGATTGGGGGGGAGCCTTGGAATAGATAATCACTAGATGTGTTATTTGCTTCCCTGTGTGTTTTTGTAACATGTTTAAATGTTCTGAGAGCTAATTAAAATGGCAAGTTCAAGCATGTCCTTCTCAGGGGATTGCAACAGTATGCTTCATTGCGAGTTAAAGATTTCTTTTTTTCTCTTGACAGGAAATATGTTCTCGCTGATGTAATCTGTTTTTAGCATTGCTCCTATTCTCCTATTATAATTTTGTTGTTTGTCAGAACAACAGGTGAATATGAGTGTGTGTGTCAAAAAACTATTCTTGTTATATAATATTATATTCCCTTGAAGCTGCAGACAGCAGAGATTTATTATTGTCCATGCTGTACATACATATTCTATATGTGTAAAAAATGCTTTCAGCTCAAGTGCACAGTTGTGTAGTGGCTTCTAGAAAAGCCCACACAATTGGAACAATCTGGATGGCATGCAAATATCATGCATACCCTGTAATGATGAAATTTATGTTACTAGGACACAAACAGACCCTTGCAGAGAATCGTCATGTGAAATTGATAAAACCCATTGCGGTTTATGTTAATGCATTTTAAAAAAATCAGGTCCATTCTTAGATGTTCAGCTCAGTTTAGTTAAGAGAAATATCACTTTACACTCTTTTGTTCCTTTGTGTGTGCTGATGAGGGCAAAATCTCTGAACTGGCAGAGGGGTTATTCGTTGTATTTCTCACTGCACCTTTTAATCTTTCCAATAGAAAGAAAAATGCACTTTCAGAAGATTTTGACTTAACAGCCTCACAAGGAGATGGGGACAGCTGACCTCCCAGCATTTTACATTTCATTTGTCTTCATCATCTAAAACTCATTCACTCTAAATTCTTCGGGAGCTCACATTAGATTTTTTTTTATTATACATAAACATAGCTGATTTTCATGTAATGTTCAATCAAAAACATAACATGACTGGCTTTTAATTTAATTCCTATTTTCATAAAAGCTGGACTAACACAGAGAGGCACAGAACGTCCGCACTAAATGATACATATCCAGACTCATTAAAAACGTCAACATATAAATATAGAGGGGAACATACTAGACTAGATGAAAATCCTGGAAAACAAGAAATATGAAAAAATTAAACTGTAATTAACAAATCTAAATATTTTGTACATTTGCATGTTCAGTTTTACCCAGTTGGTTTTCAATGACAGAGAAAAAGTATTTCAATTAACAAAACAGAACAAGAATTTTCAAGGAGAAATTGTATCAAACCACCATTAGTGCCAACACATACATTATATTCATAGTGTTCAGAATAAATATTTAATCAGGGTTTCCTGAATGTGGCCACAATATTTCAAGTACTCTATAATTTTCAAAGTAGGACGTGTCTTGTGTTACAGGAATTAAGCTTAATGTTCTCTAGCAGTTCCCCGATGTTAAATCATATTGTCCTTACAGCATCCTCACAGTTTAGGTTAAATTCTATTAAGAGTTTTTATTGCTGTGGATGAATTACACAATCATAAATCATAAATCGGATCACGCTCCAAATGAAAATTGCAGGCGATCTACCATGAAGAGTGAGTCGAATGTCCTTTGTTTCCTCTTCCTCCACTGGAGGACACTGTGGTGTTGATATGCGTCTAACCAACACAGGGAGGGTTTCTGATTTGCAGTGGCTTTAAAAAAAGATTGAAGATATGAAAAATGCAAAAGTATTGTGGAGGGTTTTACACAGAGATCTGCATATAGGTTCAGTAATTAGAAAATTGATTTAATTCTCTCTACTCAGTGAAACAGTGACATGGAGGAATGATTGTAATCTCTTTTTTTTGACAATAAACATGGGACTGATAGATATTGTGCTTTCATTAATGTCATATCTCTCATCCACTGGTAAGCTCTTTGTACGAGGACACACACAGCTTCCACTGTCTTAGCCTGTCTGAAACCCAATACAGGTACAGAAGCAGTCATCTGAATTGATCTCAAGTAATTGGAGGCTGAGGGAAGAGAAGTCAATGGACCATGCAAAACAGATCTTACCTGTCTGCCAGTATAAGAACACAAACACCCTGACTACATCAGGAGAGAAGGATCACAGCGTGACAGGCACAAGGACCACTTTAGACCTCTTTAGCTTCGACCGTTCTCAGGTAGGAGTTTAACCTTCGAAACGATTTTTTCCTGAAACCATTTAAATGCTAGGCACCATTTGACATTTAGAAGTGCATGACAAATAACATATTGATAATGTGATTTTATTGATTTTCAACTTCCTGTAGGAATGGCATCAGAAGTGTTTGTCCGTGGGATGCTCTTTCTCTTCCTGACCGTTGTGGGAATTCCAGGTAATGCCACTGTAATTGTGGCATTCCTCCTCTTGCTGTACCAGGAGAAGCGACTTTTAGCAGCTGATGCTATTCTCCTGCACCTGGCCTGTGTCAACCTGTTGGTGGTGGTTGTACGTGCTTTGACGGAGACCCTGGCCTCCTTCCGTCTGGCCGACATCTTTGGAGACACAGGCTGTAAATCAGTGATCTTTATCTATAGAGCAACACGTGGCCTCTCAATCTGGCTCACTTTCCTGCTGAGTACCTATCAGTGCTTGAGCATTGCCCCTCCAGGATCAAGCTGGGCTTCTGTTCGTGCCTTGTTAGGTCACTATTTGGCCTTTGTGTTCCTCTTCCTTTGGGTTCTCAATGCCTGCATGACGACAGCAGCCATACTGTTTTCTTTCAGTACCAAGAATGAAACTAGCCCGATAGACAATGGCATTAATGTACAATTCTGCTATTTGAACTTTCCTTCAAAGCTGTCCAGAGATGCCAACGGGGCAATCCAGGTTGGCAGGGATGTTGTGCCCATGGCCCTCATGACACTCGCAAGTCTGATTATCCTGGTATTCCTTTACAAGCACAGCCAGCAGGTGAAGGGACTCCGCAGTAGTGGTGGCGGTGGTGCTGGAAATAGTGGAGCTGAACAACGAGCTGCCAAAGCTGTGGTGGCACTTGTGACCTTGTATGTTGTCTTCTATGGGGCAGATAATGGGCTTTGGGTGTACACCCTCACTGTGAAGAAAACCATGAGTTCCTCACTGATCTCTGACCTGCGTTTATTCTTTGGCTCGCTATATGCAGCACTAAGCCCTCTGGTTATAATTGCATCAAACAGGAAGGTGAACAGCAGGCTGGGGTGTGTAGCACATGAGAAGTCTGCTGTGGAGAAAATCAAAAATCTTTCTAGCATGTGAGGCCTGCTGGGATCAGTTGATCACTGGGCTGAGATTAACCTCAGACAGAATTTTTGAAACTCTGGGTCATGCATCGGTTATTCTGTCTTTGAAATATACTGAGCACACTATTTTCCACAGTTTCCTGATTTTGCTTAAAATTTGGGAATTGCACTGTCTTTTTTCCCCATGTAATGGCTTTGGTAGTTCTTAATTCACAACATGATGCCCTTTTCTTTGTTAAAAAGACCTTTCAGATGTGTTTTAATTCAAATACCTAATAGTTCCTTATTTATTATGTCACTATCAATCAGAACAACCCTGTTACTGAGTACAAGTCTGTACAGATCTCTGCTGATCTGGCACTATGTTCTTTTGTTAGTTTATATTCCCTCTATATTAATTGGGAGGAAGAATTATAGTTGGTTGACATGGGCTCAATGTAGCTGCCTATTTAGCTATAATTAAGGCTTTGAATGTAATCTGGGAAGTGTCCTGTGCTAATGAGCCAGGCTAATTGTCCCACAGAGAATTGTTTAAAACCTTATGGAAAAGACTATATTCTTTGGAGGGAAAAAGCGATGTTTATTAATCAACAATTAGTTACTCCGTTCCGTGCACATGTTATATTGTATGTCTAGGCTTCTTGGGTACAGTTATAAGACTTTAAGGACACAAAAATACATCTTGGCAAAAGCTCAGATGAGCTTGCTGTGAAAGTGGCAATGTGGGAATTTAGGAGTCATTATGTAATTGCTGTCTCAGAGAAGTAAGTGTAAAGAGAGAGAGAGAGAGACAGGGTGAGGACACAGCAACCTCTGTGAGTGACAGTCAAAAAGACATAAAGTGGGGCTGCCAGCACTCTGTGATCCTGCAATAACTCTAAAGTGCAATCAGTGCAGCGGTATTCAACTACTGTCGCATTGCAGGTATGAATGAGGAGGACAAGTCCTCTTTCAGTGCTTGTGCAGAACTGTTGCTTTCACCATCACATTGCCTTCAAAGGGCATTAAAGGCCATATCTTTTTATCTAAAAAACAAAAAAACAAAGCCCTGTTAAAATTTATTGTAAAAGTTGCAACCATTAAAACCCTTGACAATGTGATTATATGACTTAAGCTTCTCTGAGGATGAAAAATTCCATGTGTCTTACTCTTCAAACCACTGAAATCTGATTAGCACTTTACACAGACTCCGGTGGAATGAAGGATAGAATACATGGATGGTTTCACAAGTGAAGTGAGCACGCTGAAGCCTCCCTTCAGGTGGTGAATCACTGGGGGCGTTGACACCGATTTCAGTGATGTCATTCTTTCTGTTTCTGTCAGGGAAGAAGAGGTTGATTAATTAAAGAGAACAAATACATGAAAGACAGGTTCCATTGGAGTGTATGCTCAAGTTTCCTTCTGTACAGGTTGTGTGAAGGGCGTGCCAGGCGAGGCCTCTCCCTGCACAAGTAAGGACCTGTTTTCGATGTTTTCCATCCTTTTGCAGTCTTTTCAGCTTGATGAATGCAGGGTGCTGATTAACACGTACAGTCCAAACCCACACAATTGTAACCATCTATTACAGCATCTCACAGCCTTCAGCTGAAGCATTTACTCCTAACACTTAATTATTCACTTTACAAAAAAACCTGCCTGTCTATGCACACTTTTCAGTCTGAAGTCTCATTTCACCTGTATGACAAGGCAATGCACTTGCCACCTAGAAAACACAACAAGGCACAACTAATTGATATTTACCCCCCCCCCCCCCCCCAAAAAAAAAGAATTAAAAAAAATCTACGAATGCTAACCCTTCTCTTTCCTTGTGTGTAGTTAGGCAAGGTATACGACACAAACCTGTGCAAAGCCACAAACGAAAAAGCTGTCAAGTTTTCCACGGTGGTGGATTTAAATGAAACCAAAGTGTTGCATTAAGTCACGCCAGGTGATCCTCTTCTGCTGTGCCTGATTTCAGTCTGTTTACCTGCACCAGGTACAGGCATATTTGTCCCTGTGTCCACCAATGGAAAAGCAGCAAGAGGGTTAAACCTCCCCCTTTTCTGCCTTGAAGCAAGTCCACACCCCAAAAACAGCTTCTTCTTCTTTTTTTTTTCCTTTTCTTTTACCCGGGAACTAAATGTTAAACCAGAACTGTCCCCTCCCCCACAGAAACGTTTATGAATTACACAAACATCCAAATGTTAATCATAGAAACCACTATGTGCAAAAAGTGGCAAAAAGCACAAATGTATAAGAACCTCCTAATATCAATAGTTTGATAATGATGATCATAAATGAAGTTCATTTGAGAGCACCATCAACCTGCCAACCTCTTTATTAAATCCTGTAACCTTACATGTTATTTTGTGGATTAAAATACATCTTAGTTGGTAATCCCATGAAAATCTTTATCCGAATATAGCAACTGGGGCTTATTACTCTAATGAAAAAGTATCAGTAATAAAATAATCCTTAAAAAGTTATGCTTAAAAAACCTAAATTTTGAAGAAATGACAGACGTAACAAGCTCTTTTCAAGCTTGCTGATGTTGTCTTTGCCTTTCCTTCAAAAGCACATTTTTTCAGCTGTCTTGTTTAGAGAATCTGAGTGAAGCTACTGATGGAGAATGCCACAGAAAACTGTACTTTTATCTAAACTCATTTGGTATTTTTTAAAAATGCAGGGGTGATGGTTTAAAAAACAAAACAAAAAAGCCATCTCGGAAGTAGCTTTAATTCAGTGCAGTGTTCACCTGGGGTTCATCTGGGTTCGAATCGCTGAATTATACCTTACCTCAGAATAGCTGACAGGAGGTGACCCGAGTTTAACACAATCTTTATAAAATTTTTTTTACAATCTTAAGTTACAGAGCTAGATGTGTGTGACCCATTTCTTTGCATCCACCCAGTTTAACTGATTCTTTGAGACAGAGCGCACACACCGTCATGTTTCGACTTGTCTGGAATGCTGCATTGCACCTAAGCAAGGAAGTCAAAAGAAGAACATTTAGACAGCTGAGGTAAAAGTTAGCCCTGTTCAGTCTCAGCAAAACGTTTTCATTTTATACTCTTTAACTCCCCTTTTTGTTGCAGAGACTGAAATATGAAATACACGGTTAATATAAACACAAACATGGAGATTGTGGAGTTTCAAAGTTTAAAGTTCTGGCAGTTCTGATTTTATTTACACTGTAGCAGAAACATGTTAGTGAGGGAATAGTTTGCAAATGGAAATTAGGCTTATTTTTTATTTATTTTTTGAGGGTTGGATAAGCAGATTGATGTCATTCTGGTGTTTCGGCACTAACTATACAGCTCCAGGCACGAGCAGAATATATGGAGAAACACCGAGCTGGCTCATTCTAACCAAAGACAGCAAATAGCACCTTTAAAGCTCACTAATTAAAATGCTATACTTTTGTGTTTGAGCAGCACAAAAGAGCAGTGTAAAAATAAAATAAAGCAAAACAGAAATAAAGGCTTGTTGGTTTGGACAGTATCGGGTGGACTGTTATTCTGTTTCTGGACTGTGCTAATCAATACTCTCTCTCTGCTGGCATTAATAATATTCATGCAAGTCTGAGTAGAGTTAAAAGAAATAGTACACCAAGTCTCTTTTAATTTAGTATTCAGTAGTCTGCTCAAAATAAACAATGTGAAGACAAGAGCTGAATCTGTATGACTGACCAAATTGGCATAATAAATGAAACTACTAGAATACCACAGTACTTAAAGTATAATCTATGACACGGTAAATAGAATTTGAAGGGTATTTATGTAGAGCCCATACTAACCGCTCACCATTCACAGAGACATTCATACAGCACTTTATTATATGCATTTCAAACACCCCACTTCAATGCCTAAGGCCAGTTCAGAGTCACCAGTTACCCATATGTGTATGCCCTTTGAGCGTGTCAGGAAACAGGCACATGGGGAACGTGCAACCTCCACAGAGAAAAGCTTCAGGTTCAGTCCAGTGTGGAAGATTGGGTGGGGTTTGGTTCACTAGCCTGGGGGCAGTAGCCTGCTGCAACTCCACCATGCTCAGGTAAAAAATGCACCACTGTACTGATACATGAAATAAACATTTAGGATGCCTTGCTCCTTATCTAACAGTGTCTCTTACCGTAAGGAAAAGGAGAAATATAGTGTAATAGAGTGTTTTTATTTCAGCTTCTGAACAATAACAGAATATTAATGATCTTTTTCCAGAAAGATAGAGCCGCTGGATTGGCTGAAATGAAAGCTGAAACCTGTTCTGACACGAACTGAAGTTCCAGCGTAGGCTATGTAAGAATTCTCTCAATACGTATGTGGCTCATAATTTATTACTCATGGGTGAATTAGTTTTTGTTTTATCTTCATACAGGTAGTCTCACGGAGATCAAGATATCTTTTTAAAGTATGAGAGAGAAATAAATGTATATCAGGCAGGAACAGGCTTCATTGGCATGTCAGTTTGCAAAGATTTATCCTTTGATGAGCCAATCCCGTGTCCCTGAAGCACACTGATTCATGCTGAATGCTGTGTGAAAGCATAAGCCCAGCGCCCAGATTTTAATCTCTTTAAATGACTGCGGTTAAAAGGCAGCTAACACAGTAGGGGTTCAAAACTGGGGGCTTGAAAGTTGAATTAAACTCCAGGAAAATAGTATATCTGTATCTGCAAACTACTTGCTAAATACACTATTTTGTTATTTTGATTAAAATGCCTGAATATTGAAGCTAATGTAACATAGACAAGTCTACTTAATTAAAAAACAAACACGTAAATAAACAAAAAATAAAGGAAAACCCTGTGACATGCAGGATCTTACGCAACTTGAAAAACTGACATCAGATACATACACCACTAACTAACCAAAACATCTTAAATATAGTCTAATAAGGCATATAAAAATTAATTGGCTTAAATGTTGACTTTGAATTGTTTAGTACTGTGAAAAACCTGAGGCACTTTGCATAATTAGACTTATGTATTTACGTGTGGCATATATAATGGCCTCAAATTCATTGTGTAGCAAGATAACAACTCGCAATCATAAACATAGAGGTGGTCATGTCATGGCTTGCATGTATGAACATTTCAGGAACAGGCTTTCTTGCCTTTTATGACATTGCAATAGATCTAAGCAGCAGCAGAATAGAATCCAGAGTGTACGCATTTTTTAAACCACTGTATGTACAAAGTAGCTCCACCAATCTCATTGCTTACCTTCATCCAACAACATAAGAATGACCCCAAATACACTGCCTGTACAACCAAAGCTTTTAACTGAGAAAGTGTCAGACCTGCCAAGTCAGGCACTAGTTTTAAACTCTGTTCATTTTACCAGCTTAAAAAAAAAGACTGAGACCCAGATTCTGTGTGTGACCTTAGCTGTGCATGTAAGTGACAACATTAATGAACTCTCTACTCATTTTTGAAATGTATTTTATTAAGATAAATGAAAGCCAAATGTCCCCTGTCAAAGCTGGTTGCCTGTCCAGTCCATATGGTGTTATGGATAACTTTGATGTAACCATAAACCTTTTAGAGCTTTACAATCTGCCATAGTATTTTTAAAACACACAAAAACAGATCCAATATCGATCATTATTCCATTTTTCCACGCTGAAGACAGCTAATGCTGTCACTACCATTATCACTAGTGCCCATGCAATGAAGATGCAGTTGAGTACTGTGTGTCTCTTTTTAAAATTTGAATTGATGGATGTACAATATGAATCAAGTTACTAATATTTTGGAAGAAAACATGCTTCTTATTTGCTTTCTTTCCCAGAGTTAAATTAGACTTTAAAACTATATCTCTGTGGTAATTAACGGTGGGTAAATATTCTGTCACCCGTGAACGTGTTATATCTTGCTTATTTAATCTGTGCCAATCCAATCCAAAGTGTGAAAACCACAGGTTGTGGTTTTAAAGGGATTATATGCTGTATTTCTTGGATGAATACAGCATACACTTCAGTTTTGATTTATATTATACAAATGAGAAATAATGTGTTAATTCGGGGTGCTGACATGTGAATTTTCTTACCGCTAGACAAGAGACTAACTTTCGCCTTTATTTCAACTCTTTGTGCTTTTACAAGCTAATTAGCCGGTAGTACTGAACAGCTGGGTTAGCAGTTACAAAAGGGATGCTTTCCTTAGATGGTAAAGTGTTCCTTTCAAATGTTACACTGTAGTAGACGTTAGGATTTTGCCCTTATCTTTCTCATCTTTCCCACTAAATGCCAGAAAGGTGGAATTTTCCACAAGCCACTACCCTGAGTTTGCTGTGGAATGCAGACAAGATGGAGCAAGCCTGCAGAGAACGACATCTCAGCAGTAACAGTATGTTGAGGTACTTAGCTTGTGCACATCATGCCCACCTCCTTAATTCTCCCTTCACGGGGTTTTGTTGAGCTATTACTCAAATTGTAGCGCTGTTCTGTAGTTGCTACTGTTGCTGTGAGGTTCCTGCAGAGGGCCACCTTAGAGTCACTTATTTCCGCAGTCTGAATTCTATGACTCATTCTGGTTGAATATTGTTGTTTATTTCACGTCGCTAGTTTTATGCAGTAAGCCTCAATCCATCTTTCAATATGTTTGTTCATCTGAGTAGATTTCACAAAGGCCCTAAAAGAAGGAGGATGTTGTAACTCAACTCTAAATTCAAAGCTGTACGAGACATTTACGACTGCTCTTTTAAACAACCTTAGATTGCTATCGGTGCCTTAGAGCAACAGACCTTGTAAAGTTGCACAATGTGGGGCATGTGCTGACATAACAGCCACACGTATCTCATCTCTCCACTAGCCCCCTTTGCACACGTAGTGGAAGAGGAAAATCACATTTGAGGAAAATGACAAGAACATCATGCGTCTTTGGCACCGTACTGAATGTAACAGTACAAAATCTCAGGCAGTCATATTTCTGTACACTTTATATGTTTTTACATAGTACTCGAATGCATCTCATGGTCCTTTGATATACATACATACATACAGTATATGGGATGACAAATTGCCCAGAGTGGGGAGTTACTGGTATGTGATAATAAGGAGTATTCCTGCAACATATTATGAAAAATTGAGCTTCCTTGAGCTTTTTCAGAATAAGTGGTGTCACTCCACCCACTTAAAGCTGAATAATAGATCTGATGAATCCTCTGTGTATCATGCAGCTGCTGTCAGAGTAATTACAAAAGACACGAGTGGAACACTCACACAGTCATATCAGAGTTTATATGAGTTGAGAGTATCACAGTATCGCAGGAGCACACTGTAGCCCAGAGACTAGAATAAGTCTGCTTTCCATGGTCTGCTGATGTGAACAACCTCACAAATTAAAGGCACACTTGCTGGTTCTGTTGTGGTTGCCCCGTTGAGACCCTAAATCCCCCAAAAAGTCCAGCCAGCTTAATTTTGTGTTTTGTGTTCAGAACATTTGCCGTGAGTTCTGAATTTTGAGCTGCTGTTTGGTGCTATAAGGACATCAAACAGTGTACCTCCAGGGGAAGGAGAGGGCGCCACCTGTTGATTTTTTAAAAGTATTTGAAATAAAGGGGCAGCTTGAACAATGCCAGTGTAGAGCATCATGGTTGCATGAAGCTGTTATATTGCTATATTTCCCAGCAGTACGTAGGAGAATACACAACACACTGGATGGCAGATTCATTACATTTTGCATCTCAACCCAGAAACCAGACAGCTATTTTGACAATTGCTGTTACCTGGATAAACAAATCTTAATAAAAGCAAGCTCACCATGTGACCTGTTTGTGATCCAGCTTTACATAAACATGCAGAACTGCTGTTGTTTATACCAACTGTGCACGCTTTGCCCACATTAAATATTTGGTACTCCAGCCTCGCTTTAAGTGTCCTTGGTTCTGCATAAAAGGTACGTGTTCATAGTGATGATCGGTAGCATGAAGCAGCGATACATTTACAGAACAGGTCTAAGGAACCTGAAAAAAAAATCCACATATTTTGACAGGCATCACATCAGCACAGCTCTAGTCACGACTCACTTTATATTATCCTAATTGGTGTATCTCAACAAAACAAATGGTGAAATGCTTGCACGGAAACAATTCTTCCAGCACTTTCACATCACACTTCAGAAACAGTTGAGTAACAAAATTGTCCAGGCAAAGAAGACCAAAAAACCCCAAAACAATAAAAATACAAGGCGCTTACATATAATAAGGAGACTGGAGGGTGTAAGAGCTGTTTGAGCAATTTCACTACAAAAGCAAAAACAATGTGTCTCATGATGATTATTATATTTATGTCTTTATATGTGCTGTCACCATATAATACCTGCCTCCTAACCAGCAGTGTTGAATCATTTATTGGACTGTATTTATGCAGCATAACATAAGATTACTTACCACTGAAGCCCGCATCATTTAAAACACACAAACACACACAGAAAAGAGGCAATTTGAAGTGCAAATCAGTGGCTCCATTCATGATTGTAACGATACTCGAGGAAAATAGGCAGCTGAGGACACTAGTTTTTTCCAGTGTCACAGGTTTTGTAGGAGTCTCAATGCACTGAATAATGTATTGACTCATTTGTCTGGAGGAGCGCCACAGTAAGCCAGACGATCAATGGCACAGCAGCAGTGCCAGATTAGCTTTTAAAGAACTGCCAGCTTTTTTTCCCCAACTGCACAGCTGTGTTCGTCCTTGTATTTGAAAACTATTCTGATGTTAATTTCTAAATTTGTGTCCTGGAACATATTTGATGGGCAGTGCTAGTCAGGAGTGGTTTCTCCATTCTGGAAAGCAGCGCTGTTCCTAATAAACATAATCTGTTATGAATATGTTTGCTTTTTTTCCAACAAAATATATATATTAAATTTTTTATATAAGTAAAGACATCAACCAGAAACAATAAACCAGCAAAAAGATACACTAGTGACAACAAACTGCTCCTCCCATGCCACACATGGCACTTCACACCCCCTATAAACAACATGCAAAACACCCTTTAAAGAAAATAAGATGTCACTGTAGATTAGCACAGTTTGTGATGGATGGTCATAAGCAACAAGTCTTAATCTTCGCCAAGGCAATATATGTTTGAAAAACTCAATTTTCCATGATGCTAAATTTTTTAGAGGATTTTAAAAATATTACCTTGGCAATAACATAAAAATAATAAAACTATAAATTATTGATTTTTATCTCTATCATTTAAAGTTATGGTTCCCTCTATGTACTCATATGCTCTACGTCCCTTCTACCATCAACCTCTCAACATGCACACAAATAGTCACTGCTCTTTTACTTGAACTTCTCCACCTTAGCTATACCCTCCTGCGTTCCCTCTAGATGCACTCATTAACAGTAGAGGGCATTGGAAACATCACCTCATCACCTCCCTACAGGACCAAGGCCCTCCACCTGACCTTGGAAAATGTCCAAGCCAGCAGCACATCAAGCCTCAGAAGGGGAGAGGAGTTCAGGTTGCACGATGAAGGTCAGCATACTGCAGCCTTGTTGCATGCTGACGAGATCTGCTACTTTAGACAGAAGGTGAGTTTTCATGGTTTCATCTTTTTTATCATTTGGTGATGCTGGGCTAAAACTCCATAGATGTTTTTACACTCTGACCCCAACTGCTAAGCTGCACTGATCAGGCCTTCATTATACATGATCAGAAATGCAACGTGGCTTCGTGTTGTTGTTTTCCAACACCTTTGAAACTCCATCTGGCAGCTAAAGCCGACATCTGAGCGGCATTCACATAAAGCGAGATCACCACTCACCAACGCTTTCATGTGAAAATACAATCCTGCTTTTTAGAAATAGGGTAGGCGGAGGCAGAAACAGAAAAGTCCATTAATAAGGAAGATGGAGTCTAATGCGGAATCGACCAGTAGGTCTTTTAACGATCACTAGCCATTCATTGATCACGCACTGCAAGACAGGAACAAAGAAAGCTTTGAGGGGAACGACTCCTTGGCTCTGCTTCCACTTCAAAAATCAGTCATCACGTCTCTTAGCTGTAGAGCTCTGTTCTTCCAAAAATAAATACAATCATATATAAAATACAGATCTTAGCAATTAATCTTTGAATAACAATTTACTTGTATATCTTTTTTTCTTCTGTTAAACTAAATTGTAGTCTATTAACAAATATCAGTACTTTGAAGCATTTCATCGTTAACATACTGTGCATTCATAGTAGTTCAATCTCTTAGAGATTAAGTATTTCACCCATGCTAGGGGCATGACCCTAGGATGAATGGATTTAATGGCTCAAATGTAATTATGAGCAGAGGAATATTAAGGCCTTTTTTGTGCCTCCATCAAGCTCAAAACTTCTTTGTTTTGAGCTTGAATCCATGACGTAAAACCTGCTAAACATTTTTTCAGTAAGGAAATGTTATGAAATGTTTTGCAGTGACCACTTATTATATTCCAAAGTCAACGGTGCAATAGACTTCCATACTTGAAATGTGCAATTCACTTGCATTTTTATTTTTATTCCTATTTATTCTATGTATCCCCTTTGTATATTTTATCTATATATGTCTTTGTATTCATATATGTGTATGTATATATATATATATATATATATATATATAATGTTCTGTAACTTCTGTCGGTGCTGTGCTTTTTTGGAAACCGAATTTCCCAGAGGAACCCACCCGAGGGATTAATAAAGTTTTATCTTATCTTATCTTATTTTCCAGACTATTGTTATATCTGTGAAAAATTAAACAAGGTCGGTTTTCACCCTATCATTAATTGTTGATCTGGTTTGCTACTCATAAAATATATCTAAATTCTATAAAGCTGCCATGTGGCTTCAACAAACCGAAATGCAATAATGGACAAAACCATGGTGCGAGTTTGGTGCACCATCAGCTGTGACTACTAAAAGCTCCAATCTGTACCACTGCAGTTTGGAATATAACTCTAGGGGCTAGTTTACCCAGCTCTCTCACCAGCTGATGTTGAGGTTGTTTGAAACGGGCACAGAGGCAGCGGTTATCTGAGCAGTAACCACGTTTACAGCTTCAACCACAGCGGCTGGGCTGGGCAGCTCATGCAATAATTGCATCACTGGATCATCTCTATTTTCTGTAGTATTTCAAAAGCATTTCCGCAAACTCGCGGTGTATTAAAACTGGACTGTAACAACCTGCCAACTGTGCATATGGGTAGGGGAAATGCAAACCATATTGTGCAGAAGTAGTTAGGAAAACATTTCCCATCGCGAGCCGTAGGGGCTCTGTATAATTATGTTATTGTTCCAGCAATATGGCCAGACAATGCACAAGTCACATCATCAAGGAAAAAAAAAAATTTCACCAGGTTCCCATTTTCACAAAAATATATTAGTGGAGTACAGCACGGAGACGACAGCTATTGATTCAAACATATGAGTCTCCTGGATTTCTGCCCGGTCTGTTGTACAAAAGTTATATCCTCCTGAGTTTATCTGCCAGTGTGTCCTTAGTTTTGACCTCTGAATCTCTTGTTGCTTTGTTGCTGCACAATTACTCTTTCAAAATAATGGAATCACACTTTGAAAAGAAGACAAGCAGCAGGAAAATAACAGAAATAATTTTAGTATTTTTTTGTTTCCCAGAAGTGAGATCAAGGCAAAAACATTCCAGCAGAAACTTGTTTTGACTGGATATAAACAATAGCGTATTCTTATTGATTTAAGGATGCTGTGAAAGAGTTGTCAGATATCAGCTTTAAATTCTTATTGATGATGGTATTTATAGATGTGTGTACATTTATGAACACCAAAGCTGTTTTTCTGTATCAACAGTGAAACGTAAAAAGGTCAAAACCTGCTAAGAAAGCATAATGGATTGCAGAACAACACAAAAGTGACACCTGACAAATCTAAATGTATATTCTGTGGTCTGTCTGCAATATGTCACATTTGCAGTACATTACATTGTTCAGCATTAGCCCTCCCTGAGAAAAACATGCTGTTCCTTGCTACAGTGCATTATGAAAGGTTGCAAATGGGCTAATTTGCAGCTTTGACAGTGCCAGCCTCAGCAAAGGCGGGCAGTAATAGGTTTTGAGGTGCCGCTTCAGCGCCTGCTGTGATGGGAACAACGTGGCTGAAAGTAGGCATAGGTCAGGCTCCTTTGGAAACTCTGACAAATTAAAAACAGAAAACCTTTGACATTTATCATGCTAGGAGTCTGCAAAGGTCATTGCCTGTATGTGCTGCTTTCATTTTCCTTCCCTGTCCCCTCTGGACATGTTTTGCTGTGATTGCTTATAGCCTGGTGGAGCTGCAGAAGAAAAAATTGGGAGCTCTGATTTTAGCAAAATTCTCTCTCTCTCTCTCTCTCTCTCTCTCTCTCTCTCTCTCTCTCTCTCTCACACACACACACACACACACACACACACACACACACACACACACACACACACACACACACACACACACACACAATGACAGCATTTCTCATACAAGCAGCGGATATATGGAGAACTCAGAGATGAAAAACAGAAGTCTATCTGCTGCTGCTTTCCTCTTGTTTATATACTGCACTACAGCAGTTGTTAATGGGCCTATCATGATGATTAGTGATCACATCAGTTTCATCACGATACGATTTAGAAGGAAACCGCTGCTCTGTAAAGAACAACCATAGGCATGTAATACCACACTGAAATTCATTTCTGATTTCCTCGCAATACATCATTCCACACCATAAACACGCAAAACTTGTGATCCCACTGGACCATGACCATCTCATTTAAATGTTAATATAAGTCCCATCATTCATAATTTAATGTGCTCCCTGGCATTTTTCGTTCATTTTGGCGACGCTATCTTATGTGACAAGCCAATTTACTGCTGGACTTGACTAAATTGCTTTAGCATTGTAATGCTAACGCCATAATAAATCCTTGACATACTGTTCCTCCTCAGGTAATAAAAGAAAATAATAGAAAGTTACACACGTTCGCTGTGAAATCCATTCTCATCGATTTCCCCGGCGTTACACACAGCGTGAGATTCTGCCTCCGAGTCGGATACGATACAGCTGGAGAAACATTACGTCTGAGGAATGTGACAGAGCTTGCCCTTCTTGCCCTCTTATTGTCAGAGGTGGCATTAGTGAGGATGAAAGCAGTGTGAGCGATGACACAAGCAGTGCTCGAGAGACGAATCAGACAGATTACAGCTCTGAGGAGAAAGCAGGGCCAGGCTTATTGCTGGTAGGTGTCATTTTGTGTGACCTTTCTGGGAATTACCACCGTGTATGACCCAAAGCATGTCTGCTTGTCACAGAGACATGTAGGAGCTTCTGGTGCTGGTTTAACCTCATCCTCTGTCTTTCTCTGGCAAACATCATGGCTTAACTCAGCCAAGCTACCTTCCAGTTGACCCGATCATGGCCAATAACTGTGGTAATCTCTCACTTCTCGTTAGCTCCCCCACACAACCTCAACTACAATTTAAATTCTACAGGCTTCATGTGTCTGCAATGTGACTTAACCTTTGATAATATGTTGGCACAACTTAGCAGAGAAAACGAGGGATTAGTCGAATCGTAGAAGCTATTGTGGGAGAAAAGCAGCATCAGAAGTTGATCATCATTTAGGGCTAGTCAAAGCTCGAAATCCTGTGATTAAGGCATGTAATCCTATGTTAATTGTAGAACTGCAGCATGTGTTTATACGCTGATGAGTCACTGCGATGTACCTGCTATTTCAAACCAGGCATATCAAATTTGCTTTAAAGAATAAATCTAGTGCTGCCCCCCATTTTTTTAATAAATCCCATGAAAAGACCAAAACCATAACTGTGTCCAACTCTCAGTTTTTTCAAACCTCACTGCTGCATTCGAATTGCTGCTCAAGTATGAATAAGAATTAGAATGACTTTAATAATCCTCAAAGAGAAATTCTTTTGTCACAGTTGTGGAAGCTGTACAACTAAATGAAAAATCTGAATTAAAAATAAATCCCTCCATCCAACCATTTTCTGAAGCCAATCTGGGCCTCAGTCTAGGCAAAAGGGCCCAGATCTCCCTCTCTCCTGCCGCCTCCTTCAGCTCATCCAAGCCAGTCAAGAGTTATAATTTCTCCAGTGTGTCATGGGTCTGCCCTGGGGGCTCTTTCTAGTAGAACATCCTGCAACCCTCTCAATTTGCTCTTTTCGATATGAAGAAGTAGCAGCTCTACTCTGACTGACCATCTCAACTATCTCTAAGGAAGAGTTCAGGCAGCCTTTGGAGGAACCTCATTTCTACTGCTTGTATCCATAATCTTATTCTTTCAGTTGTTACCCAAAGCTTGTGACCATAGGTGAGGGTAGGAACATAAATCCACTGGTAAGCTGACAGCCCTGCTTTCACACTCACTCCTCTCTCTGCACAACAGACCCATACAGTGTCTACATTACTGCTAACGCTTCAACAATCCATCTGTCAATCTTACACTCAGTTCGCCACTGACTTGTGAATAAGACCAAGACAGATGAGAATGAGATATTTAAAGTCCTTAATTTTGTCATCCCTCACTGGCTGAGAATGGCCTCGGATTTGGAAATGCTAATTTTCATTCCTGTTACTTCACATTCACCTTTTATACCTAATTTAGCCATCATAGTTTTTGTGGTACATATGAAGTTATGACAAGAAGCCACTTTGATTAGAGCAGCGACTGAAAATGGCTACTCTGGCTCAGTTCAGAAGGTTAAAGTTTGCCAAAATTTGCTGAAAAGCACCTTTAAAGCACAATTTACATTAATTTACATCTTGTATCTTAATCCATAGATTTTAAGCGGCACTGTGACCTCATTGACTGTTTTTTTTTGTTTGAGTAGTGACCATATTTAGACAAGTGGGTGGTGTGCGAAGTTATATGCTAGCAAGCATAGTTAGCAAAATACATAGACAGAGATACTTGTTATCTAGCGCCAAACCAACATGCAAATGTGAACTGAAATGTCACTCATCAAGACTTGTGCACAAACGCCTTCTGCCTTTTGTTAGAAAACTGCATTAAGACCTTTAAACATACTCAGCAGATACAGATCAGTTATTCAGATAGCTGAGGTGACACTAACAGGAAGTTAGTGGTCTACTTGACATCCCAAATCTAATACAAAGCCGCTCTGCCTCTAAAAATGCAGTTTAAGCAGCTGAGTTTTACAAAAGAAAAGAAAAAAGAAAATCAACTTCACATACCACCTTTTTTATAGTAGTAGTAGAACTGACTCATCTTTGGCTATTCCTGAAACTGCAGTCTTCGACACTTGCCTGGGTTTAATTTTTCAGTCCTGGTGGTTGTTGTTTGGTTTAGTCCTTACAAATCTGTAAAGATTTTATGAATTCTGAACATAGCCATGGTAGAAATCTCAAATCACTTCGAGCCTTTGTGCTGAGATAAGGGAACCAACTGTTATACCTGCAAGTTTTGCTATATTTCAAGAAGTTTTGGGAAACTCATATTATTAGGAGTCTTCTGTTCATTTATTTTAATTATGTTAGTTCAGGTTTTGCCTTTTTACTTTAGAAATCTTTCAGAGGATCATTCAAGTCCCCTTGTACCTTGTTAATTTTGCTCGTCTCTGTTTTAGTTAATTCCTGCTTTATTTTGTGCTCTCACTCTTGTTTTTAAAAAAATAATTTGCTAAGTTATTGTCTGGATTATTTTCAGGAATGCCTCCTCCCGCGTGTTTGCAATCCCTTGATTAACTCTTGTGATCAAGAGATTGCAAGAGGTATTATTATACTTTGTCTGAGCATCTGTGTTTCTTGCCTTCATTGTTCCTTGTTCCTCTGATGCCTTTTGAGTTTCTGTTGCCCGGGTGGATTTTTGGACTTGTGCATTAAACTTAATAAAAGTTTTTTTTTTTTTTCTTATTTCTGCCTGTGTTTTGACCCCTGAATTTGGGTCCTTAACCTGCAAATCCTGACATGAATATATGCAAAGCTTGCCTTGGATCATTCCTCTCATCTAATTCTTTTAAAAATTTATATATTCTCAAAAATGTTGTGGTATTTCTTTAAAGAAAGTAGAATTTATGTGAAATGTTCATAAAATGCAATGGAAATAAACAGTTGTGTGGATTTCTCTTCAGGAAAAGAAACAGTGTCTAAACAATCTCTATATCCTGAAGATCTGGGATATAGCGGAGAGGGGCTTGTCTAATAATATATCCCACTGAGCAATACGACAAATCCTGCTTGAAATCCAGCCAAACACTAACAGGAAGCTACTGTGACAGGCAAAAATACAATCACTCAGCTTGCAAAGAATAATTGCTTTAAGACACTAATTAAGACAAATGAGCTTTAAAGAGAGAGAGAAAAGGACACAGAGGGAGAGGAAATGAAGTTATGAAGTTAAATTGTCATTTTACTTGAAATAATGCCTGTAGACTTGCAACAACTCCAAGAAAATATCTCTGAAGACATCCGATGTAAATCCATTTTTCTTTCCCTCCACGTTTCTCCCTGAAGACGTTTCTCATATATTCACGGCAGCCCTGTGCCTGTGTTTTCCCCTCCCTTCACATCCATGTCTGTATTTGATGTGCTCCACAATCCAGCCTTTGGACACAGTGTGTTTTGAGAGACAGATGAGAGGAAATGATTCATTCATCAGACAAGGCTCAGAATACAAATCCCATCTGACCTGCTGATCGGATGGTTGATATTGCAGATCTTCCTCGTGGCGGGTGCCGGGTACGCTTATTAGGGCTTTCAGTGGAGCATGGTGCATGGGTCATCATGTCTCCTGTAGTGACTCTGTGTGACAGCAAACACAAGCTGGCCTCACCTCTGAAAATGTGCACATTGCACCAACTAATTCAAACGTCAAACCAGATAAGGAACTGCAGGATGATAGTGGGATATGAGGGCTGGACAGGCCTGTCAGAGGGGTAATTATTTTCCACCAAAAGGAAATATGGATTTGGCCTCAGGTGTGTGTTTTCTTGTTTCTGTGGGCAAATGTGTCACATCAGAGCTCTGCAAAAGCAGATATATATACTCATCAAAACTTTTGTGATTGCTTTGGACTAGCAATTTCAAAGTGCTGCATGGAAGAAGATGAGTGAGGAGAGCTATCTGTGGTGCTGAAAATGACATTTAAAGACTTGTCTGTTCGCTTTTCTTATCTATAGGTTTGGCACGGACAAAAATGGCATTATATTAACTTAAACAATTATTCTGGGGGGATTGTGATTAATAGAAAACACTGACAGACACAGTGTTTATCAGAGATATTTTATCTGTGAAGTGCATTCATGGCAAGGTGCCCAAAAGGTAGATGTGAGAGCTGTAATACTTAAAGCATATATGACAGCAGGCAGATGAAAAACAACCTGCAGGGATGTTTTTGATGTATTTTCATTATTTTTATTATAGAAATATTTTTCATTTGAGATTCCTCAGCACCCATATATCAGAGATTTTTGTATACGAAGACACACAGAATACACAGAATATTTCTCCTTCGTGTTATAGACAAGAGATTAATTATTTTAACTCATCACTGCCTTTTGTTATTGTGGCAGTGATGAGGAGATTGTCATGGTTTCATTGCAAGAATTAGAATACAATTTCCTTTCTCGCAGATGTAAGACTTTGGAAGCTGTACAACTTAATGAAGAAATAAATAAATTATAAATTAAATATATGAAATTTTAAAACATTAAAATTGAAAGAGGAATTATACAACCAGATTGGTTAGACGATTAAAATGTTTTTTTTTTTTATATATATATATATTCAGTGGAGCATTTTTCTTACTACTAGTCTTTTGCAGAGTGTGCTTCTCTGGTGATCCTCCTGTCTGCTGCATGTGCATTGTCTTGCTCCAACCCCAGGCCTTTTTAATACGCTTACTAATTCTTTTAGTATCATTCATCCAGAAGTTTTTTGCCTACAGTGGACCACAGCATGAAAAATAAAACATATGGAACTGAGCTACTGGTCTTGTGTTGTTTGCTGTCCAAGTAGATTTCCAGAAATGCCTGTACCTCCTCCATCAATATAGTGAAAAAAGGAGCACTGTAAGTCCTGAATTCCATAATTTACCAGTGTTGGATGTTAGGGTTCCTGGGTCGGTGACCCAGTGTTTTGTGTTTTTGGTTATTTGATTTTGTTATTTCTTTATATTCTAGCTTTGCTTTACGGGTTTTTCTTAAGTTAAGGTCCTCTGGGTGGGGTTTGGTTAGAGTTTTAGTGTTTTGGTTTTCTGTCTGTGTTCCTTTGTTGCTGTCTTCCCTGTCTGCTGTATTTCCACGTCCAGTCAGTGTCTGTGTCTGCCCTGGTCCCACGTCTCTGTTCCCTTTGTTTTAGTGCTTGCCTGTGAGTCTGTGGTAGGTTTCCTGTTTTACTTTGGAAGTCCATGTCTAATGTTAATGTGTCTGCTTTTGCTTCCCCTGGTCTCGTTAGGCCTGATTTGCCCCAGCTGTTTTTCCCTCCTGTTACTCATTCCCTGATTGCTCCCTCTGTGTATTTAAGCCCTGTGTTTCTCTGTGTCCATGTCGCGATCTACCGTTTATTTTGCTGTGTTTTGCCAGTCCACCGGTGTTAGTTTATTTTGAGATTTTCCCAGTTATGTTATGTTTGCGTTCAGCATTAAAGCTGTTTTGGTTTAAGTTTGTCTCTGGAGTCTGCATCTTGGGTCCTATCCCTGTCCGCACACAGCCGTCACCTAACATTGGATGGTTCAGTTCATATCAATTCACAAAATATGAAGGTACAAAAGTACTTTCTGTGATGTTATTTGGATATATGAATAGTCAGATATTAATTTATCACTATATCAGATGATATAGTGGGGTAATATGTAAGGTAATTACTTAAACACAGACAATGAGTAAATTAGTTTAAAATTCTGGGTTGTTTCTTATCTTTGCCATGCTAAATATATGTAGTATTAGCTTGTCCAGTCTTCTCAATGACTCATTGAGCCATTCCCATTCATGATGCATCTGGCTCTTTTGATGATGAGGCTGATGCTCACCAAAGCCTCAGCAGAAATGGTCTAAGGGGAAGGGTGGCTGTCAAGAAGGAGGGAAAACAGGGGAAAGGACGAGTTATGGCAAATTGCACAAGAACTGGGCTGAAAACCAGTCACAACAGGAGTGATGAATCCAGATTTGAAATATTTGGTTCAAATTGTTGTCATTATGTACAGAGAAGGTCAGGAGAGTGGTACAACGGTGATTGTCTACAGCCACTGAAAAATAAGGTGTAGCCTCTTGTGCTGGGGATCTTGTCAAAATTGATGGAATTATGAACATAGTACAATCAGATTTTGATCTACCACATAATACCAATTGGAAAGCAACAGCAACAGTTTTAAGCATGTGACAATCATCCCAAACAAACCACCGATGCAGTTAATGTATACCCGGATAGAAAAACACACAATTGCACATCAGTCGTGGATTAGCCTTCCCAGAACCTGGGCCTCAACATTACTGAAGCAGTATGAGATCATTTCAACAGAACAAAAAGCCAGCCAAGACAGAGCTTTGAAAGCCCGTCAATAAGCCTGGAGAACTATCTCAGAAGACTACTTAAAGAAATTACAAGAAAGCTCCCTGAGAGAGCTCAGAGTGTGTTGAAAAATGGACACAAGAAACACTGACTTTAAAGCTCATTGGAATTATACAAGCTCTGTTTTTTCTTTATGCACCGTATTGCCATCTATGCTTTCACATGTTTAACAAAAACCACTGCACTCATTTCCCATTTTCATTGCAAAATATAAAGAAACGAGGTGAGGCTCAAGACTTTTGCACAGTACCCTAGATACAAAAAAATCACTACCAGACACACATCATGTTTTAGGAGTTTGGTATCTTGCTCAAAAACCTTTTGACATGTAGACTGGAGGACGCGGCTATCAAATTACCGACTGTTCAACTAGTGGACAACCTCCTGAGCCACAGTTGGGAAAAAAAAGCCAAGACTGAAACAGTATTTATGCCTAGAGGATGCACTCGTGAGCCTTTGATGCTTTTCAGTAAAATGTTTTGACACAAGTAAGCATGGCCATAAAGTCTGGCCTAAAAATTCAGGTTCTCTTCAAAATTAACTGTGAAAACTTAACAACGTTTTAAATTTAGTGCTTTTCTGTAAAATTACTTATTTCGTTTAACACTTTGTTTTTGATATTCGCATTAGTCTCAGCTGTACTTTTTAGGTTAGTGTTAGTGAATGTGAGTATGCTGATCTGCTAATCTAAGGTTTATGCAGAAGCAACACATGCATGCTAAATATCAACAGCCTCAGTTTTCTGACAGTGGTTAAAATTTAGGTTGTTTGTACTGAAAAGCCCCCTGCCATCACCACTAATTAGTGATGATTAGCAAAAAAAATATAAACATCTAAAATGTAGCTCAGTCTTCTGTCTTTCTACAGGCAAAGATGAAGTTTATACCTTAAAGTTTTTCTTTGTTTTGTTTTATATATTAGCACTGAAACAACAATGGTTCTTCACTGTGAAAAAAAGGAAAAAAAACAGGGATTGATGCTGAGGCACACTCTCCCTCTGACTTGCTTCCTTTAATTTGCTCAGCCACTGTGCAATGATTTCCTTTGCCAAGGCAGAGACACTGCACATTAAACTCTATTCTGAGCACAGGCTTCATCCACCCTGTGTATTGTGAAAGAATCCAATAATAAGGCTGAAAGTGAGAGAAACCCTGCAGAGATCTAATCAGTGCTACGCATTATACTGTGCCAGGGTCCAATGTATACCCAAGTCAAACTCATCAGCAGCCATTTTCAGAAACCAAATTATGAATTATTATCACTCACAGTCTCCGGTACACTCCTTAATGCGCAAATTAACTAAAATATCCTCTGACATTTGTGCTGAGGTTTCAATAGACGACACATGGAACATCTCCAGAGGGGCAACTTCTGAAATCTCGCCGAGCTCATGGTTGAATGGATGCGATATACAGTTTCATGCATTTTCACCTTTTTTGAAACACACTCACTCACCGCATCTTAGTTAAAAATACAGTTTTGTATTTCCTCACATTAATTTGCAGCCTCAGGGAAGGTTCCACTCAGTTCCTGCTGAATATTTTGCCATTTTTTAACTGTGACAAGAAAATGCCAATTTATGGAGCACACAAAATTACTTTCATCCAATAAGCCAGATGCAAATGAATTCCAGTAAAGAAGGTCAAACATATTCAAAGATTTTCAAAGCCCTCTTTAATAGAAAAAAAGCTGGATGTTGGCCTAAATGTGGAAGTACTCTTAAAATACGGTGCACAGTGTGATAAGTAAAGGCTCGCAACGCATTCCTAATGCCTTTCACTTAACCTGCCAGATAGCAAAAAAATGGGCTTGGATAAATTTGTCATGAATGAAATAAAAAGTTAATTTATTTGCTACCTGCCTGACTTTTTATGAAAAACTCGTGGATAAACAAGGCTCAAATGTGTGCAATGGGCATAGAACCAGAGTGATTTGGCTTAAAATGTGCATCCTGCTCCACAGGCTACAGGGAAGTGCTGAGGGGGCTGATCACATTCTGTCCACCTGTTCGCAGAGGGAATGACCTCCAGGAGCAGGTAGACATCCCAGCAGGTAAGTTACTGCTCAAGCCAAGCATGCAGGTAATGCACAGTTGAGTGATGAAGCCCTAAAACCCAGAGTGGGGAAAGAGGAGTGAACTCCAAACCAAAATTAAAACTAAAAGACAAAGAGACCACAAAAAACAAGCTAGATTAAAAACAAACAAATACAAAAAGATGAGTTTGTGTAAACAAAGGTAATGACATCTGCAGTTTTCTATATGCACTCGCTGGTCACATTATTAGGTACACGTTTTGAACTGCACGTTAACACAAATATCTAATCAGTCAATCACATAGCAGCAACATCTAGGCATGTAGACATGACTAAGAGAACAGCTGAAGCAAAACCATCTCTAGTGTTTAAAGAGAATGATCCAAAAATGAGAAAAATATCCAGTGCAACAGCTTTCTGGGTTAAAATGTCTTGCTGATACCAGAGCTCAATAGCTGAAATAACCACTTGTTATAGCCAAAGTAAGCAGAAGAGCATCTCTGAATGGTCAAAACATCAAACCTTAAAGCAAATGAGGTACGGCAGCAGAAGAGTGGCCTGGGTGGGTGCCACTTTTACCAGTTAAGAACAGGAAACTGTGACTACAATTTGTATGGGCTCATCAAAAGTGGAGAAGAGACGATAGGAAAAATGTTTCCTGGTTTGATCTCAATTTCTGCTGCAACATTCAGAGTAGTAGGGTCAGAATCTGGTATGAACAACATAAAATAAAGCATCTATTCTGATTTGTATCAATTATTCAGGCTGGTGGTAGTGATGCCATGGTGTGGAGGACATTTTCTTGACCCCTTAGCAACAACTGAGCATAGTTTTGGTGCCACAGTCTGCCTGAGTAATGTTGCTGACCATGTCATTCCCTTTAGGAGTGTATCACAGTGTATCCATCTTCCAATGGCTGCTTCAAGTAGGATAAACCACCATGTCACAAAGTTCTGCTAACTTCAACCTGCTTTCTTGAACATGGCAATAAGTTCACTGAACTCAAATATCCTCCACAGTCACTAGATATCAATCCAGTAGAACAGTGTAATGAAGAAAGAACACTGGTGATTAAATGTTCTGTCATATTGATCAAAGTTCTTTCAAATCTTTGGATTTTGTGCACATAGAAGGGTCTGGATCGCAGAGGATCTCGGGATTGATCAACACTTTCTTTGTAATTTGTTGCTTCATTGACACTCACAGGTAATTCTTATTGCATACTCTCAAAGCTGAGCTTCAATGGATAACACTCAGTCGCTGTGACATTTGTGTTTAGTGCATTTTCCTTATCTGCTTCTCCACTGTAACTCAGTAAATATTCATAGTATGGAGGTAAGTTTTCCATGGCTTCAATATACTAAAGTTATTTATGAATAAAAGTCAAGACCACCATTATCATCGCTCTCTCTGGTAGTTCAATCAGTGTCGGGGCTCATTAATGTGATAGTAAGTGATATGTATCATGATGGGGACAGCATGGTTGCACAGTGGTTAGCACTGTTACCACACAGCAAGAAGGTCTTGGGACTCTCCAGGTATTTCAGGTTCCGTTGACAGTCCAAAGACATGCAGTTAGTGGTGTTAGGTTAATTGGTGTTTTCTAAATTACCCATAGGTGTGAATGTGAGTGTGAATGGACAGACTGGCAACCTGTCCATGGTGTACCCTGTGCCTCTTCCCCCATGGCAGCTGGGATAGGCTCCAGCACCCCATGTGACCCTGAATTAATTGGATGGATAGATGGACCGGTGGATGAAACTATGCTTTGGAAATGTATTTATTTTTATACCTTATGAATTCTTATATTATTAGACTTGTGAGAAAGTTAATTGAGGGAAATCTCGGTTCTACATACATGTAATCTTCAGTAAATATTGCATGGTAATGATGTTATGAAGGAGAGTAAGGGGAAAGATGCTGGTTTTGCCTTAAAAGGGTGAAAATGTATAAGGAATCAAAAATAAGATAAACACTCTGTTCCTAAAAACAATTAAATGTGGCTGGAGGCATTTAATGATCTAATAATTTAGATTAGATTAATAGAAACCCATAAAAATGTTCGACTTCCACTTTTTCTTAGTTTTCTCAATATTTACAGTATTGATTAGCTGCATTATAAACGCTGGAATAAATGGGAAGCTGCAAAATGTCAGCAAATGTCAGCTGATGAAAATGCATGACTGATGGTTGAACTGTGTGTTTTCATATCACATTCACACACAATTGGCTCTCACTGTCTGCCGCCCTCTTCTTCCATCTTCAGCGCTACGAGACATCCTGCAAAATACCTTCAGCGTTAATGACGGTAATAAACTGAAGATAAACACTGAGCTCTTATAAACAGAGCACAGAATTTCATTTACTCACTGTTGTAACTGAGGAAAGGGTCAATTTACTTCCAATTCAATCAACGGAGGTGATAACATTCATAAAGGAGGAAACCTTTCTCTGGTATTTCTAGTCTGCCAGAAACTTGTGAATGAGGTCTCAGTCATGACTTTATAATTTGCAGATTTAATTTGATTTGTGGATTGAGTCTATAATACAGGAAACTTGACACATCTCGTCTTGCAGCAATTCCTGAAATAATGTTTTTGTCTGATTTTGCTGCCTTGTTTCACCTTCAATGACATATTCATTCACTTTATATTAAACTAACTGTGTGAACACATTTACAGTGTCCTTGGCAGGTCTTTCAAAAAGACGGCTGTGAAGAAAGTGAAATAAAGCCTGTAATAAGAGTTAGAACTCTGCATTTATAAGTGTACTTATCCATAAAGCTTACTGATAATTAGAAAAATCTGCAATACAGTTCACCTATCCACACATCTTTTAAAATTTTTAATAAACTTGAACTTCAATTTTTAAGATGCCACAAAGAACACTTATTTGATCTACTTCAAACATGGAGGGTATATTGCCGAGGACCCAAACCAGTGCAGTGCTAAGTCTGAAGTGATTTGCATGAGTAGTTCTCATGTTGGGTAAAAGTAGTTCTCTGTTATCTTATGTGTTTTTCCTGTGAGCAGTATTTTAAGGGCACAACAACTAATAAATAAAATTTAAAATTACTGTATAAGAACATAATGCTTCAATTGAATGGCTTTGATTGATAGAAAGGGGGATGGCATTTGTAGGGAGGTAAAATTTATCAATTTGTGGAGAAAACACTTTAAGATATAAATAACGCCAGGAGAAATTATTGTGACAGCGACCTGGTTTTTGGCTTCAGCTGGACCCTGGAAGTCAACAGGTTTCAGTCTGAATGCTGGAGTTAAATACTGCTAATGTGGTTCCAGGCATTATATAATGACACTTCCAGACTAAAGATCCTTCAGAAAAACTTTGCCTGAAGCAAAGGCAGAAAGACATTTATTGGACTGTGGAAGTGTCTAATAAGGCGATAAATTACACCTTGCATTTGCGAAGCACAAAAAAAGAAGAAGTCAGTGTTATGTTCAAAAATTCATTCAGTGAAAATTACAATGAAAACTGTCATTGCTATCATTCCAGAGGACATAAATACCATTTTTATGCAACAGTGTCTTGAATCTTTTTCTTCCTGTTTGACATGCCTCGGATTCTGACAGCTTGAAAACCACTGGACTGACACATTTGTTTATCTGTCTTTATAAAGCCCTACAAAGACATTAAAGCATCCCCAAGCCACTAAACCCAAATTTGAAATTTAACTATATTACTTTGGTTTGAGGCTGGCCAAAAAGTTCAAACTTTGACAGAATGTCACTACTCTGATAGGCTAAAGCAGACAAAGACAGAACAAAAACTACACAACATCTCTTTTTATGCTTTTATTAAATTCTAGATGTTTAAAGTATTGCTTTATTGTAATACTTAACTTTGTCCTCTCAGTTATTTTATGTGGATATATTACACAGAATACACATGAGACTCAATACACAAGTGTCAAGATTTTATATATTGCTCAATGGATATTTTCTCTCTCTCAGAGGAAACCCTAGAGATGGTTATGCAGGAAAATCGCAGAAGCTCAGCAGTTTCTGAAGTACTAAGACCAACCTGTCTTTCACCAACAATCATACTATGTTCAAAGTCACTTAAGTCACCTTAAATCTTTCCTATTCTGATGCTTACTTTGAAATTCAGCAGATACTTTCCATTAACAAGAAGTTGAAAAGAAGTTGTATATACAGTTATTACAGTGGAAGCTCATATTAAACATGGCCAACGTTTCAAATGATGAGGTTAACACATGTAACACTGTAAGCTAAAAACTCAACCTTCAGTTTTTTGTTTTTTTTTGGACTCTCGCCTCTGTATGTTGTCATTGAGACTGGATATCTTTAATATGGTCATCTCAGAAACACTGCTCTGGGTGTCAGCACAGCAGATCCAGATTAAAAGATAAATAAGAAGTGTTTTGAACTATGAAAGAGAGTTGCCAAGGAGGATTCAATAATAAAATATTGATTTAGAAATTAGTGTAATTCTTTCCAAATCAATATTTTAGACCAAAAAAAGGTCATTTTTTGACTTGCTGCATGTTGTTCTGTGTATAACAATTACCAGCACTAAAGATCCCTTTGGGTTAAAAACTTTGTGTTTTAGTCTTCAGTTCCAAATAGTTATAATGCTGTGTAAAATGTAAATAAAACCAATATTCAGTGATTTTCTGATCTCGTAAACTCATATTTGATTCACAATATCAAAAAAAGACGAGGGTCACAAAAGGTTGTAAAAGTAATTAGAACCTAAAATAAATGGCTGGACGAACATTTAGAAAGTAATAACTGGGTATAAAAATGTTAAAGTGCCAGAGTTTCTCAGACATAAAGTTTACCAATTTACAAAACAAAACAAAACAAAACAAAACAAAACAAAACAAAACAAAACAAAACAAAACAAAACAAAACAAAACAAAACAAAACAAAACAAAACAAAACAAAACAAAACAAAAAACTGCATCTACAATTTGTGGGCAGGAACACCTCCAGAAATCAATGTCTGTGAACACAGTTCACCGTACCATCCACAACAGCAGGTTAAAGGCAAGGTAAGGAAAGGCAAGTTTATTTATATAGCTCAATTCAACAGCAAGGTGATTCAAAGTGCTTTACAGAGACATTAAAAAAACCAAAACAAATAAAAAGCATGATTTAAAATGAAAAAGAAAAGGAACAGTAGATAAAAATCAGTAGTTAAAATGTAAGTTTTGAAATTTAAGCTTAAAAGTAAACAGTGCGGATTTGGTGCTTTATTCAAATGCAGCTGAGAACAGGCGAGTCTTCAACCTGGATTTAAACTGAGTGTTTCAGCTGATCTTTAAAGTCTATCGTCTGACAGACAGGCAGCCAGTGTAAAGACCTCAGAGCTGGACTGCACTATCATGCAAAGAAGAGACCATATGTGAACATGATCCAGGAACATCACCGTCTCCTTTAGGTTAAAGCTCATTTATAATGGACTGAGGGAAAAAATGAAATTTGAAATTCTTTAGAATTAAACGTAATCCCAGAAGTAAACATGCAGCATCCATGTTTTTGGAGAACACGGTCAGTGTTCTCCAGACTAAAGAGAAGACTGATCATCCAGCTTGTTATCAGTGCTCAGTTCAAAAGCCTGCATTTCTGATGGTATGGGTGTGCATTAGAACCTATGCAATTGACAGGCTGCGTTTGCAGTTTAGAGCAACATATGTCTTTGTCAGGGAAGTCCTTACATGTTTCAGCAAGACCGTGTCAAATCACATACTGGATCTATTTGAACAGCACACCTTTGTAGTAGTCATTTAAGCTGGTCTGCCTGGAGTCCAGTCCTTTCACCAATTGAAAACATTTTGCATACAATGAAATTAAAAAAACGACATTGAAGACTCTGAACTCTCTAGCAGTGTCAATCCTCTACTGTTGTTGTCGACTGTTCTTAAAAGAAGAGGGGATGCTACACAGTGGAAAATTGAAACAATCATTTTTTCCTAGTATTTTTTGGAGTTGAACCATTTGATGTGTTTTCTATTGTGAATAAAATGTGAGTTTATGAGATTTGCAAATCATCGCCTTTTTTATCGTGGGGCAATCGTGGCTCAAGAGTTGGGAGTTCGCCTTGTAATTGGAAGGTTGCCGGGTCGAGCCCCGGCTCGGACAGTCTCGGTCGTTGTGTCATTGGGCAACTTCACCCGTTGCCTACTGGTGGTGGTCAGAGGGCCCGGTGGTGCCAGTGTCCGGCAGCCTCGCCTCTGTCAGTGCGCCCCAGGGTGGCTGTGGCTACAAAGTAGCTTGCCATCACCAGTGTGTGCGAATGGGTGGATGACTGGATGCGTAAAGCGCTTTGGGGTCCTTAGGGACTATACAAATACAGGCCATTTACCATTTTATTTTTATTTACCATTTTATTTTTATTTACATTTTACGCAGGAGCCCAAACTTTTGTGGAATTGGGGTTGAATCACCAGATAAACAAGCGCCTTCTTGTCTATGAGAGCATCCCGGCTTACCCGGTTTGTAAATGTAAAACTTGGCCTCTCCACTCCTTTAGCGCTATTTGGAATCAATACAAAAAGAAACAGCTTGTGTGAAAAATCAACTGAGATTGAAAGGAGCATCATGTACAGACTTCACAAATAAAACTCAGGGAAGAAGATGATACAGCCTGAAATGCTCAATTGATGAACTACTCGACTTTCTGAAAGTTTAATACAAAATCACTACTGGAATCACCACAACAACCTTGACATTGAAAAAGATGTATGCCTAAATGAGCTGATGGCTGTGTGTTTGCAGAGAGATTTTTTTTATGAATAATATAATTAATTCCTAATCTAAATGCATAAAGTCATTGTTGTTGAACAAGGAAAGTGATTGATTGAACAGAACTGTGTAGAAGCATCAGTGCTTGTATTCTGAACACAAATTTCTCATGGGTAGAAAGAAAAAGGTAGATGAAGTCAAACATTTTCCTTATGCAAAGCTTGACTAATAATTCTACAAAATACATGATTATGTTTTTAATGTTAACTGTGCACAGGCAGCCTCATAAATATTGACAGGAAGACTTCTTTTGGCTTTCATCTAATCTCCTTTTTTCAGGTTTATGTAAATCGACTTTATCATTTGGCAACATGAGTGAGAGATCTGTGTTGGCAGCTCAGGGTGCAATCTGGTCCTGCCAAATGTAGCCATTTTTCATCAACACTACAACAAGACCATCAGATTCAGTGACCCCCACCACGTTACTTCTTGCAGAGCAATAGACAGCATGAAATATGGATGAAACCACCATAACGTCACCCACGGCCAGTGAGGTTCTGTTATGAAGCCTTGAGCTAAATATTTTTACACTTGGCCTTTTGGCTGTTTTGAAATTGGGCGTGTGGAGGAAGGGGTGGCTCTGACTTTGAAACTGAGGACAAACAGACCAGCAAGCATAGCCTGTATTACCCTGCATTCTGACTCTAAAAATTATTGTGATTTATAAAATGAACTAAGCCCATAATATCATCACAGCAAGAGAGCCAAAGGCCATTTTTACCGTATACTATGCAACTAAAAGGCTTTCTGCAATCAGGGGCTATAACCAACTGAGGCACTTCTGTGCTAGCTTCACTTTTCAGACCTGAAATCTGCATCCATCCTTTTATACCGTCTATGTCTCTTTCACTAGGCTACATTATAATAGCTCCATTACCTTGTGTTTAAATCTTGTGTTTCAGTGAAGGTGCCATATTGCCACAGGTTAGCTGTGCCTCCTAACAGATGAATATGGAGGTTGGAGGTACACTTTAATATCATTACGACTCACAAAATTTATAAGAAAAAAATCAGGTGGTTTGGTTTGGTACTTAATTCTGAGAGAATGTTCCTGATTTTCCAATGAAAAAGTGGTCCTTGGTCCCTACTGGTGATAGCACTTTTAATAGAAATCTGAAAAAGTCCCTGGTTTGAAGGCTTCTCTCAGCTTCCTCTAAATATAAAACTGGTCTGACGGAAACAACCATTTAATGTTTTTACTTTAAACTCTGTCCTTCTTACTGTTCCTTTGTTTGTTAAGCCTCCCACTCTTAGAAGCACAGTTTACACTGATAACGGCAGCTGATTTACTTTTTAAAATACTAAGGATATTTTTTGAAGAACTGGGCCTTTATTTTTGATAGATCTAATAAGGAGGCTGCTTCCTTTCTCTTCCTTTCTCTATTCAGCAGCTGCAGGAAAACAATTGCCACTTGCAGAATGTCTAAGTAGCTAGCAAACTAATTAAACTGACATGCACTCCAGTGCTAGCTCTAGATGACATTTTATATACATTTATGTTTACTGCATGTCACACTCTTTAAAATGACAGAATAAATAGATTTTGCCCGATGAAAGCAGTGAGACATCATCGGGTCGCCTCATCCATAAGCTCTGGTCTTAATACTGACACTTCTGCGCATTGTCCATCAGTCATGATATCAGATGGTGGACACATCATTTAAAAAAACATTTGCTGCCACAGATCCGTGAGCTTTGCCACTTTCACCAAACTATATTTTTTGTCTCATCAACAGAAGAATCAGAAAAACAGTTTTATTCAGGTGTTTGTCCTTAATCAAAATAAAAAAACAAAACAAAACTGGACCTTCCAATGTGATAACATTCACATTGTACCAGGATTTTTGGTTGTAAATAAAAAAAAATGTTTTTAAAGTATTTCACCATGAGGAGTAATACCCAGCAGATGTGCTGAAGTATTACTGACAGGCCATGATAAGCGATCGATGTTTTGGTGAGGACTTTAATGTAGTGTTAGTTGTTCGCAGTTCCCTTTTCGCTCCTTTTGCACTCATGATGTAAATAAGAAGTTCGCAAAGCTCAAAGTAGACTTTTAAACTGTTAACCACCGAGGTCTTCACCTGCTTGTGAGCACATTCAGCGCAGTAGATCTTCAGCTTAGGTAAAATCTTTATTTAGTATTTTTCTCTTGGCTCTTTTAAACAAAAGTGCAGTGCAGGAGCAGTTTTGGTCAGATCTCTTTAGGCTGTATTTAGTTTAATGCACCTGTAAAGGCAGTCTTGGCCCTGATATCCACTGGCTACATCTGAAGCGCACCCCCCCCCCCCCCAAAGAAAACCCCAAAAAACTGCCCGTTGGCAAAGTCAGCAGACTAATCAATGGATTCCCAAATTGCATTTTTATTTTCCAGGTCCACATTTTCTCAACCACACAAAAAAGTTGCCGCAGCAAAAATCTTCAGTCTGATGTGAAATACAAACCTGGTTTGACTTTTCTTTTGGATGGAAAACATCTGTGTGAAACTATTAATATAGACAACCTCACAGAAAAAAACACCTCTAAGAGACGTCTAAGGAAGAAAAAGTAACTAGGGAATTAATAATTGTTTTCCATCACGAGCCTCCTTGTTATGAATGTGACATTAGAGTGTGGAAATGATGGATGTGCTTTGGATAAAGCCTGGTGTTTATATGTGACTGTTTAGGCAAAATGAGGGATATGAGGGCCTCTCAATCCTATTCTTTGCACAGTGAGGTGTAGCGGTTCAGACTGAAAGGTTTTAATGGCTTTCAGTTGTTATTATTCTGTGTGTTATGACAGCTTGATTGGGCCTGCGGTTGTCTTTCATTGCCGTTCCATTTGCAGAGCTTCGTGTTGTTATGGTAATTTCCATGAAGTAGATTGCATCTAGCTGGCTACTCCACTTGGGTCCTGTCTGTGAGAGAGGCCCAGAGCCACAGCATAATATTCATAATGAACACATTAGAACAATGCCAGAGTAAAATATCACACACACCAGGCACACTTGAGTCCTTTCACTGACCACCCCGGTTACCTGAGTAACTAATTGCAATATTGATGAAGCTGCAGATCACCATTTTCCAGGAGGAGGTGTGATTTCATTTGAATTTTTACTCATTTCACTAATGTCCACAGGCTTGCAAGGATCCTGCATTGTCCAAAAGTTTACTCTGTGTGTCATAAACAAGGCCAAGGCTCATGTTTGAGAAGGGTTTGACTTAACAATGCAGGTACTTTATACGATCAGCCCATCTGCTAGCTGTGCCTTCCTGCTGTGATATTTAGGCAAATATGCACGTAAGTTTGTGATTTTATTATTTGCTAAATAAAGGTTTTTGCAACTCTGTTTCCTATTTCTCCTTGCCTTCTCATAAAATACTAGAAGACTATGAGTTTTATGCTGTAAAACCCATTGATGCAAAATTGTGAAACTCACTCTCAGCATCTAAGTGTGCAGACAGAGATCAATGCATCCCCTTTACTGCTTCTTCAACTTTGAGTTGCTGGGGACCTGTAGCCTGTAACTGTTTTATTAGTTGTATTAATGAATATTGATATATTTTCTAATTCCAGCGCTCTTTAGCTTTGCTCAGCTGAATCAGATATTATGTTGTCTTTACGTATGGTAGTCTCCTTCAAGACTTCTTGAACTAAAAAGCTAACGTCTCCCTCTCTCTCTCTCTCACTGAGTTTACTCCAGAGATTTGAGTGTGTAAGTGCGGCTCTTGAAGGAATGATAACGTGGATTTGCACACCAGCTTGAAAACTAATTCACAACTGCAATTGCCCTTGAATTAGACCTGTGGAGAACAGATAACAATCTCCCACATTTCAGTTACACACTTACAGTCTACATTAAAACCTCAAGCAACCTTGAAAAATACCATAAGCCATCCATACAGGCATGGCTCATCACACATATCTTAGTATTAACTGTAATTACACATCACTACTCTTTTCAGCACAGGTGACATCTCCTTTACTGTTTAATCTACCTTTTTTATATGATGAAAAGCAGGAGAAACAGAATGTAATATTTAAAAATGAATTGTTGGATGCAAACATGATCAGACAGGTCTACAACTCTGTCCTTCAACATAAAGCATTTTGCTACAATCTGGATGTGAGCTTTTGGCATATGAATGGTAACGTTTATAATTCTTTTATTTTCACAGCCATTTATGAAGCTTTCATCTCAACAAGTTTAGACTATTATAATTCACTTTTCACCAGTCACAGGACCATCTTCTGGCATCATCTCATCTAAAAGCCAGATGCCACACTTTTAACAAATTCAAAGAAATAAGACCCCATCGCTCCCATTTTTGCTGCACTTCTTCAGAACTGATTTTAGACTTAAATTAATTAGTTAGCCCATTTCAAATGCTCCCGAAGCCTTACAAAAAGAAATTGCTCATTTTATGCTTAAATCCTACAGCTGTGGAACTCTTTATAAGACAAACTGGAGTTTGTCGAAAGAAAGTCTGTTATTGCTCCCCTTTTAAGTCTGTTGAACACATCTGTCTTTATTGTAGGCTTTTGTGTCTTCTCACTTAAATCTGTAGCTGTGTGCATCTGTATTAACTCCCAGCACAGTTTATGTGCATAAATAGCCTCAAGTGTAAGTTTGTATATTTGTCTTTGTTTGTGTTCAGACTTGTGTGTTTGCTAATACAGTATGTGTGTGTATTTGTGGTGTGTGTGTATTTGTGGTGTGTGTGTGTGTGTCACAGAGGTTAGTTAACTCGTGCACCCGACGTGGGGCCAGTGAGGAATAACTGCCATCTGCTCAGGCCTGAGGGAGTCCGCTGCCCACCCAGAGCTGCTCAGCCCTAACAGGTAGCCAGTGTGACATCTCAAACTCATCTCCAAACCACCAAACAGCAAATAATGAGGAGCAGACAGCTGGCCGATGGACGCTGCATGCCCCCCTCCCTATCCACACCAGAAACCCCCCCCCCCCCAAATGTCTACTGAGCTTTTCAGCAATATGGGCAGGACAATGGTGATAGTGGGTTTGGATACATGCTGCACTAGATCCTTATTGTTACAATCATATATTTTTTAACCTTTATGGTTTATAACGCTTAAAAAGGCTTAAAATGAATGATCTTTGCTAGAGCTCTGAGACACACACAAAAAGTGTGGCCACATTATTAAGCCTACAGATGGCAGTATTTCAGCTGGAACTTGTGCAGGCTGCTGTGAGCCTTTATATCAGCCAGTGAATGAAAATACAGCACAGAGAATTTGCTCTAAAACATGTGAATGCTTGCATTTCTTAGAGAATCACACACTGAGCGAGCGGGCCTAACGAGCGAGTAAACCGCTGCAACACAATTCCTTTTCCCATCAGAAGATGTGTGAATACATGATTCAAAATATACAGCCCATTTGTGCACATGGAAAGCAGTCATTTCACAAATGTATAAAGATCACAATCGTTTGACAAATAGGCCTATTTTGGTCGCTGACTTTATCTCCGTCCTGTGTGCTGTTGATAACACGCAGTCTAGGTCCAATTTGAATGGAATTGTAAGCGCATTTAGAAGTCGGCTCTTTACCAAATGTTTTGACGACTTTTTAGAATGAATCGTTGTCAGTGTCCATCTCCACTGATGAACAAATGCGCAGGAACTTTTATTCGTCTGCTGGAAAAAAAAAGACATAGAACAGGTATTGCAACGCGCCCAAGTTGTGCCAAAGGATGACGCGACGGAGGTCGGGTCTAAAAGCGCACATTGTACGTGAGGTGCAAGTGAACTGATGGGTGACTTCATGTAGCACCGGCATCCACACAGAGAGTGAGAGAGAGAGAGAGGGAGGGAGGGAGAGAGGTGGAGATGGGGTTGTATGACAGCCTGTTACAGAAAATGATCAATCCCTGAACGAGGCGGGAGGGTCACTTGATATCGTCTCCTTCTCAGCGGCTGACAGGGAGATGCTCACTGCTGTCCAGATGACTTTACAAGCTGTGCGTCGCGTCTGCGCGTAGAATAAATTAACCGGCAGTTTATCTCGCTGTATTTGTCGTCCACACTCATTTAGCCCACTGACTGACTCACTGACTGAGACGCGGGACGTTTCTCCCAATATTCAAGCGAAATAACCGGATCTGCGCTACTCATGAATGAGTCTCCTGCTATTTCAAGGTGAGTGGGCTATCCTTTGGTGTTAGCAGCTGAGCGGCAGCTTGTAGAGCAGCTCTGCATTGTGCAGAAGGGTAAAGTTGTTAGACTTCACGCACCTTGGACGCCGTGAAAAGACGCGCAGCGAGCGTGAACTCCGAATGGCGTTATGATTTAGAATGCACGTGTTAATTGGACAAATTGCGGCTCTGCTGACCACCTGTAACAACCAGCAGATGTGGGCTGATGTTCTGAAAACAAAGCAACTGTAAATGCCTCAGCTTCAGTACCAATCAGATCCTCAGGCAAGAGCATTTCTGTATTAGATTTGATGGGAATAATCTTCTTATCAATAACTCTGCTTTACACAAAGCCTGCGAAAGCCACCGGCTTGTGCAGATTTTCCCAAAACTCTTTAGACATTTAGATTATTCTGGGCAGTTCATCAGATTATTGGTCATCAGGAGAATACCAGAGTGAAGTATTTAGCCTGGAGACAGTCAGCTCTCCGCTGCTGCCCTGCAGCCAGAGCTCGTGCTGCTTTGGCAGCCAGGGCAGAGCAGAAGCCACTGGGATGCTGATAAAGCTGGGCAAGAGCTGAGATGAAGCTTGAGTCTGAAAGAACTAAAGCACACACAGCTGCAGCGGTGCCAACTACAACAATGCTGTTCACTAAGTACATCTTTGTTTGAGCTCTCCTCTGTATGGTGGTTGAGGGGGCGAGGAGCGGTTGTAGTTGGATTCACGGCTCTTTGACTCTCACCCCTCATGCAAACCAGATGAGCCCTTCTTCTCCCTGTATGCTCTTTCTGGTCTGGCTTATCTGGCCGGCCAGTTGGACTAGCTTTTATTCTCCTGGCCCCTCCAGAGTGGGAAAAGCCTCTCGTTGAGAGAGAGAGATTGGCTTCTCTTTTAGCATGCTCTTGCCAGTCATGCGCTTCGGCATTTTATCAGTTGCCTGCTAATTTTAGAATTTAAATGAATCTCCACATTACTTTTCTCTCTCTCTCTCTTGCAATTGACAACAATGAATGAAACTAAGGGTTTGGTTTATGATGATTCCTATTCTTCTGAGGTATAGTTGAGGATTACCCACTCCTAACTCCTCAGCTAAGCCATTTTAAAGCAAACAAAAAGACATACTTTGTGTCTTACACGATAAAGCTCTGTCTGAGATTTGTATTGTGACAGTAACACTTTCCAAGTTGCTGAGGATTATCCACAGTACTATCAGTTTTTGTGGGAACTATGTTTGTTAGGAAAACTGTAAAGAAAAAATACAAAATAACCGGGATAGAATTTCTGGAAAAACAAGTTACTATTGAGGTTTTCACTCACTGCCCAGATTTTAGGGAGTAAGTGAAATTTCAGGGGAAGATTTCTAAAAGTAGTGATATCAGTTAAAAAAAGAACGCTCATAAGTTTAAGAGATTAAACTTTGTTTCTGATTAGGTAAAATTTAAATTATATTTTAACTTTTTTAAGAGTCTAAAAGTAAGCCAATGGGGAAAAAAAATCAATTTTATTGGCAGTTTGATTTAATTGATCTATACATACCATTTGATGTAATTCCTCCATCTGCATTTGTAGTGGTAGTTTCTTGTACTGAGGAAATATAGGTGAATTATTCTGGAGTCTTTTGACCCTAGAGGCAATGTTGGACCAGTGTAGGTGAAGTAATTTAGAGCATCTGTCTCTGTCATTTTCACCCACAAGCTAGGAGTTAAGTGTTATCTCAGACTTCTACAGAGATTAATGAGCTACTTTATGTTTGAGAAGATAAGAAAAAAAGAAGAGGGATGCTTTATTACTACACTGCAAAAAACAGCTTGTGATTTAAAACAACTGCCAATTCAATCTGTGACATTGATTTTGAAGTATTTTCAATATCAGGGAGTGCAGCGTGGGTCAGAGGCAAAGGCGACGCACAGTTGCTCCAATAATACATCAGACGAATTAGTGTATGTAGCACACTTACACGGTGTGTGAGTGCACAGCAGCTCACTGCTACTGCCCATAGCTGGAGACCCCCCACCTCCAAGTCTCACCATCTCCACCCACCGCTACCCCCGGTTGCCTATGGAGACACTGATTAAACACGACTGTTCAGATGCTACAGCCTGCGGAAGAAGACGTCGAGCCTGCAGTTTGTGTGTGTGTGTGTTTGCACGTGTATACTGTACGCGTGTGAATGTGCGTGTTATACGTGTGCCTATTTACTGGTGCGTCTTTGCATATGAGTGCATATTTGCTAAGAGGAGACATAAAGAGAGGGAAGTGTGACGAGAGGGCTGCGATAACGGGGAGGAGAGCAAACAGTGATATGAAATCGACACTGATGAGAGAGAGAAAGGAAAAAAAGAAGGAAATGCAGACAGAACAAGCACAGCCAATGTGAAATTGTCCTTAGTCTTTACTCTCTTGCTTCCACCTTTCAGGCTTCATACTTCCACTTATTTCAGTGTGTGATCCAGGCCTGGAGGGAGGTGCATATACAGTACATGTGGAGAAGAATAACCTTACAGGGTTAGACAGGAGTGTAAAAAGTGGAAATAGCTAGGTAGCAGGGGTGAGAAGGTCTAATATAGGAAGAGCGAGGAAGAGAAGTGGTAAAAAACAGTGGAGAGGAGAAGTGAGAGGGAGGAGAGGAAAGTGTGCAGCTCACCTGCCAGATGGCAGCTTTGGCAGCGCTCAGCATGCAGTGATGGCGGTCTTGCAATATGGCGCATTGCCTCCAGATTGTCACACTGTTGTTGATACAAACAGTGTAATAACTTTGCTGATGTGTTTGTTTTGCATGATTTCTTTGGCACTTCTGTATTTAGACAGCATATGGCCATACAAAATAGATGACAAAGTTAAGTGATGTCACATGAGTTTTTTTAAATCTGAAATGCATTGACACAAGTTTATCCGTTTGTAATCGGTTTTCTTATATTACTCATGAAATTCAGTTTAATGGCTCTGAAACCGCTGGGCTAAAAATTTTCAGATGTCTGAAAAAGCATTAACAATAACTGGAGAATATTATGGGAAGTACAGGAACCAGTGTTTTCATAACTTGGGTCATATAATGGATCACAAACATTAGGATATCTCGGCTGCTTTTGTTGTAACTTTTACAATCGCTCTTGTGCTAAATTGGTGGGTTTTCTGCCCTTTGAGGCAGATATTCAAGCCAGACTTTGGTAATTTCACAGCACATCAGTTTACTTCATGTAGCTTACATACAAAATACCTAAAACTTGCCATTTGGTAAAATTTGGTTATGTTATTATATCTTATGGAACATGGAAAGAAATTGGTCTTTATGTGTTTGAGCTAAACCCATGTAACTTCACTTTAATCCATCTCTTTCGTACCATTTCAACAAACTAATCATACTCGAATAACTTCTAAAACATGGCTTCTTCGTCTTTCTTCCTTAGTTTTGTGAAGTGTTGTAGTGTAATTATCTATCACCCAATATGAAATCTGAAAGCACAAAGAAGCCACTATGACATTTGTGGTCTCTGGCAGCTCTTTGACCTACTGTTATTTTAAGATATATTTTTGAGTTTCAACTTAAGTCTATGGATAATAACTAAAGATGATAAAGGCTGCTACAGATTTTAATTAAGTGTTTGACAGGTGTAGCATCCATCCATCCATCCATCCATCCATCCATCCATCCATTCTTTCCTGCTTATCCTTGTCAGGGTCACGAGGGGCTAGAACCTATCCCAGCTGACTGGTGAAGCGACGGCTTTAAAACCAAATGTTTTAAACATTAATTCAGCCTTTGGAAAAAAAAAAGAAACATTTCTTTACACCTTTAAAAAGGTAAAACATAGGATATTTGATGTTTGTGATGCTGAGTACTAAAACAGTTGAACTTTGATAGATGGCTCAGGGAAAGCCTGGGGTGTGGTATCATGCCCAGGGATACTTCTACATGACTCTACATGTCGACTGAGGCAAGCCAACCCCAGTTCCTTGCCAGTTCTCAAAAAACAAGAGGCTGCTAAATGATGTAAACAGAGGTTTCAAGATTATATAAAATAAGTCTGGCACTTCAAACTGGTGTTCATTAGGGTTTCAGTAGTTAGCACTTGCAGTTGTCTTTTGGCCTTTGCATGTCACTGTGGATTTTCATCTGGTGCTCCAGTTTCCTCCCACATTCTAAAGAAACATATAAGACAGACTAGCGACAAATCCAGGGTATGGGGTTTTGTAACCCTAGTTAGATAAGGGCTTGAAAAATGGACAGATGGCACCTTAAACCAAATTGGACTGAATTATGAAACACCATCACCATTACAGAACACCGTCAAATTGCTCTTTTTTGCCACCTGGGAAGACAGAGTATTTGGGTCCACTTTGTAAAAGCCCTGTCTTACAAAAAAGTAAATGACTAATGTCTGGAATAATGCCTCACAACTTTAAGTGATTACATCTGCAAAATTGTCCTCACCAGGTTATCTGCAACATGTCATAGAAGTCCAGACTGTCTGGACTACATCTAAGACTGCTGTATAGTGATCAGCCGTTGGCAGCTACAAACCAGGTGGGACTGAGCTTAATAGACTTGGAGTATTCAATTTTAATTTGACAAGCAAATCCTATTAGGAAGGGCAAGTTGAGACGAAAGGATACTGCATTATTCCTGCAGGAGTTGTGATAAAGCATTAAAAAAAATGTAACGCATTTGCCATGAAGTGAATTTCTATTTGAGAGAAATTCACCTGCATTTGCAGTTTTGGTAAAATTCTAACTCACTTGGTTACTATACTTCAAACCAGGTTATTTCTATTTTTGGACATTGAAGACATTTCTGTGACTCTTCTCAAATTCATGTGAGAGGCTCAGGAAGTAGGATAGAATTTCTGACGGGTAGAATTAGAAAGAGGCCGGGCTGGATTGACCATAGAGTCTGACTGAGATAATCTGGGCAGATGCTTGTATTTGTACAGCTTTGGGGTGAATGGCCACCAAAGGCCTTATTTGCACTGCGGATTAAATGTTAAATGGGTTTTGGAGTAGCAGATACTTAGAGGGAAAGTTGTTGTATAGTAGAACATGCACCATCTCTCCTCCTCTTTCCTGTTTTACTCTCCCTGACTCGCCGTCTATTGCAGTCTCCTCTTGCTCATAGTGATTTGTCAGCAGTCGAGGTAGCAGCTGTTCCTTTTGCATTGTAATTTCTTTGATCGTAATTATTCGTGCCAGCTACCTCCAACCTTGGCATCTCCCACCCCACGAAACCATATGGGCAAAGCGGGAGGAAGCATACAGGCTTCTTTGGAATAAGTTCTTTGATTTCTGTGTGCAGTGGTGTGGGAATCATGGACATATGTGCTTCACAGCTTCAAATGTAGTCTGCATCACTGTGTTTGATTGCTTTTTCCCCATTCATACACTCAGTGAGGTCTAGTTTCTGCCAAATGTAAAGTATTTTCCTTGTCAGGTCTCCTTGATTTATGCATGAGAAATCAATATGGTCCTGCACATCTGTAGAGTAAGTCAGTCGGTCTGAGGAAAATATAGCTTTGCTTTAGAGAGAGCAATAACAACCTGGCCAAAAAAAGAAGAAAAAAGGCAGATATATAAGTGCGAACAGACAATAAAGCCATCCCTCTGAACATAAAGCTGGTAGTTAATATATATTATCTTATAGTACAAATAACTAAACAGGTGAGCTGTTCTGTATTTGGTCCCCAGTCTTCATTTCACCATCTTCATTGTCTTTGTGCGGGTGCAGAAAGATAACTCCAAAACCTGATCAAACACACCTGTTTACTCCTCGCTCTGAGGCGATGTAGGTTACCACTACAGGCGCTAGCTGTGTGGCTCCAGAAGAAAGACAGCTCACTCTGTCTTCCTATGCGATTGCTGAATTATAGAAGACCCTCTATACTGCATGGGTTTTCATCACGGCGCTGGAGGTCACTTTGTCTTTCCCCTGTATGCTCATCATATATGCAACACGAGGGCCTCAGCAGTTGAGATGAGCCAGCTTGAGGTCACCATTAAGCAGGGAAGACCAACAACGAGATTTATGGAAGAGGAGACAGAGCTGAGAAGAGGGAAGGGTGGAGAAAGGCATGCACGGTTAAATCTGACTGTGGCAGCAGTGCCCTTCATCTGGTCCCTGCTCTTAACAGCAATTTCAGATAAAGTACTGTATCTGCATGTATAATGCATATGCCCTGAGATAATGGAATGCATTGCAGAGGAGGCTGCTGACTGTGTTGTGGTGATCTGTTGGAATTGGTCCCCTATGTCACATTTACAACTGCCCAGGTTCTGCGCAGCATCCTGCAGTTATTAGAAGCCGAGCTAGTTGCGATGACATAGCGCTGTTTTACTGTCCCCCACGGACATCCTCCACTACTCTACCATCAAGAATTGTGGCTGGCTAGAGAGTCCTAAAGCCTGTAATATCTGCGCTGGCCAATAAACTAAACAACAAGCACGGAGAAAAGGAAATAATTGTTCTGTTTTTTATTATATAAAAAATGCTGGGACACGCAGAGGTGCCAGTCGAGCTGCCAATGAAGCTAAATGAATTCACAGCAGTTTGCAGTGATTTCCAGGGAACAATTGCCTCCCAAAGTGTTATTGCCATTAGTCTAAATACTGGTTTTAAGATTGCCCCCTTCCAACTGGGCAAAGTGCTTCTCTTTGAATTTACATTGTAGAACATAATGATAAAAATTAACCACGGGCCAACTGTCATAAAATTTGACTGAGCAATATCAAAGTGAAGATATCCTGTGGGTATCTGCAGTGTGAGCATCCAAGCTACACATTATGTCCTCTGAGGCTCGAGTCTGTGTTTGGGTGAGGGGGATTTTGAAGGCGGAGCCTATTGCCCTGGGCTTACCCTCTACAACACTGTGTCTGATAAAACACGATGGGCTGAATAGAAAACACTGCTTTTCTAATAAACTCCACCGGTCCCTTGTGATTCATTATGACATTCATTTAAAAGTCATTGTTAATAAAGACGGCATTTTCATGTCCTAATTCCCCGACTCATCATTGTAGGTACCAGCGACAGCCCCTGGCTCTGGCTTGCTGGCTCCCTCCTCCCTTCTGTGTCTGCCATGTTTGACCTACTTCTGTCTCCACAACATTGTAAACAGATCTACTAATTGCCTTCATTTATTCATTTGGAAGTCAAGTTCTGTTGCGACTGGCGCCCTTTCAGCCCATTCATGTGTGATGTGTACAACTAGCCCTCCCCCCAATGACGGGCCTGTGCGTATTTGACGAGAACCCCAGTCAAATGTATCCCATGTGGGTTTATATACTACAATCTCAAACGTTCAGAAGAACTGCAGCCACATATTGTCCAACTCCAAAATGATGTCCTATAAGAAACTTTTAAACTTCTATCAGCAGCCTCATCAGCACAAACCTACAGACACAAAAACCCTTCACGCTTGTGCACAGCCCGCTTGTAATCATAAAGACAGAAGCTGTTATGACTATTGTAGTTCAGACAGTTTTCCGCCCCCGTGGTCTTATACTGTTATTGGCTTTGTGCAGCCTTATAAATCTAGGCCACACAAAACAACAGCGACAAAAAGGAAAAAAATTTTTATCACCTCTGATGTGAGTGACAATGACTCCTATTGTTGACTAAGTGTGAGCACCGAGAAGTATCTTCTGACCTTTAGAAATATCATGGCGCAGTCTGTCGACAGTGTTCTCAAATCTATAATCCAAAACATAAACAAGATAAACCTGAACACATGCTGCTTGTGCTAAATCTGTCCTTCTTTAAAGTGTAAAAAAAATCCTCTTGTATCATCTTGCTCTGAGTGTTTGGAAAGGTAACATCTCCAAAATGTGAATGCTTTGCAAAAATACGTAGCTACCAGCAACAGCCCCTGGCCGAGTGAGCTGTGATGACAAACATGGATAAGAATGTTCAGTTTAAGACTTCAACATAAATGTGACTATTAAATATGATTGTGAACAGAAAATCAAAACCTAATTTCCCTAAACAGTTTACTTTACAACATTTATAGGCACCACCTCTAGCCTTATATTTCAGGCCACTTGTTGTTAAACCTCTCATCCCTTTAGTTTGAGAAGCTTTGTCTGAGGGGTTTCCACCACTTTGCCTGCCAGACCATCTATAGTTCCAGGGAATAATGTATTTGTATTACATCATTCTTGAAGATAAATAATTTATCTCATCATCCTATCATCATCCCATGTTCTTACAAATACTATATAACCAGCCTAAAAGGCTTAGTTTAGCTATAAAGCACAGCTTTAGCAATTCAGTGTTATTGGTTGATCTAAATTATCTAAACTTAATTAAACACGGTGAATTCTTATTAAAGCATTTTATCGGGAAATGTGTATTTTAATACTTTTAACTTCATGTCAGTTCTTTTTGTGATGATCACAATTGCGTTTTAACACAGTATCGCAAATCAATTAAGCCTCTGCCTACAAAGCTCTTCACTACTTCACAAAATATGCAAATCTTCAAGAAATAAGGTTTCCACATAATATCTTATCTGAATGTACTACAGTACACATGAAAAATGCTGACAAAACATATCTTTATGCTGTCAAACTTGAGCGATGACTGAACATGATGCACATACTAAAAAAGAAGAGAGCCCTCTTTTAATTATTTCATCTCAACAGCAGTAACCATCGCTTCCGTCCCGTGAATCATGCTTAACAGGGTGCTACAGAAGCTATGACAGCATTTCGCCTCAATTAAAGCTGAACCAAAAGGATGGATTTGGTTCCACAGATCTTGATCCAGGTCAAAGGGTCGTGTTTGCGGAGCACGAGAGACTGGCTTCTCCCTCCTCTGTGTTGTGATTGGTGCCCGCTGAGAGCGCACGTCCCCAGAGGCCTCAGCAAACCATGTTCCTGTGTGTGAGTGTGAATGAGTCACGTCTGGGCTGGAGCGTGTCTGAGTGGCGAGGCGGAGAATTCAGCAGGGAGGACTGCGCAGGGCGAAGAGCTGTCTCTATAATCCAGGGTAAACACTGAGCAGCATGACTGCACGCCTTAGACGTGACCAAAGCCGGCAGAACAGAAATGGATGAAACGACGAGGCTGCTGCTTGCCTGCATGCCTGCCCAGCTCCGTTTGCCACCAGCACTTCCTTAATTTCTCTTCGTGTTTTTCTCCCCTGTTTTGTAACTCCTTTGAGGATTTCACTGGAGACTCTCAGCACTGAATTAACCTGTGGGTATCACTGCTGGTGTCTGTTGTTTAAGGTCAAGCCAGACTCGAGCCAACCTCTGTAAATATCATTTGGTCTGCTATTTGCTGTTAGACCTCAAGAGCGATGTCTTATTTATTATTTCCAGTTGAGGAAAGGTCATCACTTGAGTTTTTGATAAGATTACAATGCATATTACACCAAAGGTTTTAAGTTGGAAGTTTGTAGAGTGAGTTCAAGCAGAGAAATCCAAAGCAGAGACAAAGTAGAGACAGCCCCAGCTGAAGCACAAAAATCCCTTTTCTGTGGCAGCTCAAGAATTCAGTCACATTTTTCTAACTCTGCAACTTTCAAGCAGCTCTTAAGTGCATTACTTGACATTCCATTATTTAAAAGACTACAAAAAGAAGAAGAAAGATCTCGGGGGAAAAAGGCTGTACTTCAAAAAGTAAAGTTTCGCAATTAGCACTAGTTCATGGTCATTGCTGAAAATAAGCACATGAATCTTGTTTATATTTCATTTTATCCAGATGCTTCATCCTCCAGTATTTCAATCACGCATGAGTACTGATTTCATCAGGTTTTCAGGATAAATGAAAACAGAAACTGGTTCATGGGCTCATCAGCTTGCAAAGCAGATGATCTGAGGGATTTTCAGAAAGAATTTGCTGGACAACATTTTGCCTTAAATAAAGATGTAAATATTAGAGCCAACATGTCCTGCCAAATCTAGGCTTTCTGAGAACTAATAAAAGACATGTTTTTTTTGTGTCCAGTCAGGAAAAAAAAGGAAAGACTTCTCTGTTTTCTAAAACAAAGGCAGCAAAGATAGCACTGTGACTGTGACTGATTCATTTCATGTCTTTATAAATGGAATCTGTTTTAAACAAACAAAAGCAAACACTAAACTTCAGATTTAAGAGCTCCAATGCAGCGTGTGGCAGATATTACTCTTCGGTGGCCAATTACTGGTAGAGTTGCTCACACTGAGCCTGCCAAATTGAGCAGAGTAGGTCGGGACACTCAAGTGACTTCTCCCCCTGTGTGAGCACGGTGGGGACAGATGGGCAGGAGATGCTGGAGTGGAGCTGGAGTTGGCCCAGCCAGCTCAGTGTCAGTCCATCCGCTCTATCCCTGGCTCCAGCTCAACTCAGCCGGACATCCTGTTAGTCAGCCAATGGAGAGCACCCACCGCATCATGACCTCCGCATTAGGATCTGACATGGCTGTCTTCATTTAACCTTTACTTATACCAGGAAGTCTCACTGAGAAAACACCCCGCTTACGTTAGTTCCAGCCAAAAAAGGACAGTTTGCTTCCGAGGTATAGTCTTCTAGGATTTGGCAGGATATACTCGGAGGAAATTTGAAAGCATTTCATTTATTTTTATTTTTAAAGGATTGTTAGAAGAGTGTGAAGGTGCTTTTGGTGTAGTAACGGCGATAACAAAGGAGAGACAGAAACCACCTTTGAGTGTATGATTGGAGAAGCTTCAGGCAGCACACAGGCAGGATTTAGAGTGATGTAGGTGTTTTAATTTATGATGTATCCTCCTATGCAGACAGTTTTATTACTCTTTTAATGGACATCGATGAAGTAACGGCATATGTGAAGCTACTTTATCTACGATGCTTGTGTTGCCATCATAAAACATCAGTCTTTATATAGAGGAAAAAAGACCCTCTTTTTATTGTAGATAAGCTTATTTTGTCTGGCCATATGGGAGACGAAAATATATTTTATATTAACGTTATAACAGTAAAAAAGAAATAAATTAAAAATGTACATCCATCAAACATTCATGTGGCTAACTCATCCATCTTTTTTGTCCGTCATGTGTTTGACGGACATTGTTTGTCCCTTGGAAATATTTACATAAAATATGCTAATGAAATTAAAAAGGGAAGTGTGAGTTGATGCTGCCAGGCTCTGAATCTCTAATGACTCCCTGCCATCCCTGGAAAAAGCCTGATTAATTTAGGAATGTCGGCCGCATTGGAGAGTGATTAATTCCTCCTGGATTCAACCATTTAAACGAACAAGGCAGAGGGGAGGAAGGAAAACAGGGAGCCCAAAATATGGATGCATAATTAATACATTTGGATCATTTAATTAGCCACCCAAACAGAGGGAACGCGCAGCTACATTGTGTCACTGCTTTGTTCAAGTAATAGGCCACAGTTAGGTCTCTCTTACAGAAAGGCGAATATAATGAGCCCCCCTGTTGATATGGGGAATATTGGACCATCTCTCAGGCTAGTAAATATGGGGAGACAGTTTGAACAAATGATTACTTGTTTCTTTGATGTCTCATGTGTCTGACTAAGCAGAGCTAGAGAAGAAAACAAGACATTTCTAGGGTTTTAGTGCCTAACGATATCCTGAAAAGCAATCTTTCACACTTGAAAGAATCAAGGATTTTTTGAGATCTAAAACAAATGTCTGTCTTTTCTTTTTCAGAATGATGTGAAGCTCACTTGAGGAGAACAAGACCCCGCTTGAGCTGATCTTTTTTCTGGACAATCCTGCTACTTGTTGACACACAACCCTGTTTGTCTGAGCTCAATACTTTTCAGAGCCACGTGGGGATGGGAACGTGCTTGTATAAAGGATGGACTTACTGCGGCCTCACTAAAGGTCACGGTCCTCTAGAGGTCATGTCATGGCCCCTGGCACTGTGGCTATTGACTCTAATCTCTCTGAATCAAAAGATGACTCTAGGACAAACTATGAACACCTTCCAATCAGAGAGGAGGGAGTGGTCGCTGAACCACTTGACTGTGCATCAGTCTACTGGGGCTTTGTACATTGGAGCTGTCAATCGAATTTACAAGTTGTCTTCTAATCTAACACTCCTGGTGTCTCATGATACAGGACCAGAGTATGACAACAAAGCATGTTATCCTCCACTAATTGTCCAGCCCTGTTCTGAGCCTTTGGCCTCCACTGACAATGTTAACAAATTGTTGCTTATCGACTACTCTCACAACCGGCTGCTGGCCTGTGGCAGCCTCTACCAGGGCGTCTGTAAGCTGATGAGGCTGGATGATTTGTTCATCCTTGTGGAGCCCACGCATAAGAAAGAGCACTACCTGTCCAGTGACAACCAGACTGGGACGATGTATGGAGTTGTTGTACCCTCTCAGGGTCAGGATGCGACTTTATACATCGGCACTGCCGTAGGCGGAAAACAGGACTACTTTCCAACTATCTCCAGCCGAAAGCTGCCTCGTGACCCAGAATCCTCCGCCATGCTGGACTATGAGCTTCACACTGATTTTGTTTCTTCTCTGATTAAAATCCCCTCAGACACACTGGCTCTTGTGCCACACTTTGACATCTACTACATCTATGGCTTTGCCAGCAGCAGCTTTGTCTACTTCATGACTGTCCAGCCGGAGACTCCAGAGAACGGGATGCCTGCAGGTGGCTCCCCTGGCGACCTCTTTTACACATCCCGCATCATCCGCCTGTGCAAAGGTGACAAGAAGTTCCACTCGTATGTGTCACTTCCTGTGGGGTGCATTCACAGAGGCGAGGAGTACCGTCTGCTGCAGGCAGCTTACCTGTCCAAGGCCGGCAGGGTTCTGGCTAAGTCACTCAACATTAGTGCTCAAGAGGATGTGCTCTTTGCTGTGTTCTCGAAAGGACAGAAGCAGTACCACGACCCTCCAGATCACTCTGCTCTCTGCATCTTCACCATCCAGGACATCAACACCCGCATTAAGGAGCGGCTGCAGTCCTGCTACCAAGGAGAAGGAAATCTGGAGTTGCACTGGCTGCTGGGAAAGGACGTGCAGTGCACCAAGGCGGTAGGTAGATTTTAGGGAGAAATGCTGCTTTGAACTTCATATATTTAGCGAAAGTATCACACAGTAGTGTGTAGCAGTGATATAGTAGAGCTGTACTGAAAGTTAGACTTGCAAGTATGATTGCAGCCTAAACAGCTGATAGATAGGCAGTCTGTGCTATGCTGAAGACACTATTCAGGTTTCAAGATCCCATGAGCGCAGAAGAGCTGGAGGAGATTATTTCCACAATGCTAATCAGAGGAATTCTGTATTGAGCTCTGATTTCATTCAGGGGTTTAGGCACCGACTCCCGCCTCCTTCTCCTCCCCTTTCTCTCCCTCTCTTTCCCCATCTCCCTCCTTCTGCTCTTGTCGCTGTCAGCATTTTTTGAGCCCTCTGAGACCTGTTCTTGATCTTGAGAAAAAACTGCCTTTCTTGTGAATGTCCAAGTCTGTGCCTTTATAAAAGCTATAATTCTGCATAATGAGAGGCTTTCATGGAAGCAAGTTGAAAGTGAAGCGTGAAAACAATGATATTCATCGCATGCGGTAAATCACTCTTGTGGTTCCCAACATGTACTTTGATTAAACCATGTCATCAAATAAATGAGATGTAATGTTATCCATAACACCAACGCAATCGCAAAAGAAATCTCTCTCTCTGTATTCATATGCTGTATGTGTCTGTAATGTGTCTCATTGGATACTTTAGTTCTCTGGTTACATAAATACTCAGTCAAATCAAGCACCAGTTGGGCATGGTGATGCATTAGGTATGATTTCTGTGGTCAGTACAGTTTATATAAGTGTTCATGCATGTAACAACATTGTATAGCCACGGCAGATCACCACTTGAAAAGCCCAAAACCTTTCCACTCTGTTGATTCAGTGCCAATAATGGCAGTTTCTTATTCTGCTAGTTTAAATATAAATTTTATTGCTTTTTGCAACAACATACAAAGGTTTGTTTTCCCAATTATATGCTGCTGTAATAGGAACCCTTTTTCCCCGCCCTCACCTCCCACCCTGCTCTCTTCCAAACCTACAAAAAAAACAAAAACAAAAAACAAACCCACATAAAATATGTATACATTTGTACAATATGTGGCATTTATACATATTCAAGGAAACAAAAAAGAAAGGAGAGAAAAAAAAAGTAGACAATAGAAATAGCTAGCACATACTAAACAATTTTCTCCTCATCCACACTCCTGCAGGAGTTGTCCGATGTTTACTTCTTTTATAAAGTTTTTAAATGGCTTCCAAATTTCATCAAAATATGTTAACTTGTTTTTGAGAAAGTACGTTATCCTTTCCATTGCCATACACTGTGCCAAAGAATTTATCCAAGCACCAATAGCAGGAGGATCTGATGTTTTCCAATTTAATGCAATCATACGTTTTGCCTGTAATGTACAATAATCCATAAACTTAATTTGATGGGCTCTTAGTTTAAGATTTTTAGAATACACTTGTAATAGCAACATTTCTACATCTAGATGTAGATGTAGATGTAGAAGTATTCTGCTAGTTGCTGGGCAAATAAGACATAAAATTCACAGCTAATGACTGAGGCTTTAAATTGGCAGCTGGGTGCTTTAAGTGAAATGATAATATCACTTAAAGTGTAAGAGGTGGGAACTCAGAGATTTTTGTAGCTGACCGTTTGGGGAGTTCCTTTTTTAAGGCACAAAATATCAATTATGCAAATTAAGTATTTAATAACAAATGGGACATGCAATTAACTGCTAAAATAAGCCTGTCTTATTTTTTTGCATTTGATCTGGAAATTAACTCACTGTACCTGTATCTGTATTTTGTAAATCACACATAAAACTAATCACACCTATGAGAACTATTTGGGGATTGGGCTCACATGCTATTTTGCCGAATATAGTAAATCTGGCCCTTGGTCATTCAATTCTCAAGTTGATCCTTTCAAAGTTTCCTCTAGGTCTACTTTTCCTTCCTGATAAGGGAACAACACAATGAATTGCCACAAAGAAGGCGCTTGAAAATGGCTTCATTGGGCATTAAGGCGTTCTCAACACCAAACAGAGAGACCTACAGTATTTAATTCAATAGCAATCCATCACACTACTGTTAGCATAACAAAATTTAACCAAAAGAAAAAAAAGGCAACTATGCTACTTTAATAAAATTTGATCATTAGCCTAATGTGTTTCAGAAACAGAGGATAAAAAATAGCTGCTCTAAAAGGGTAGATTTATATATTAGGTGACAGGCAATTAGCAGAGGTTTGAGGTGCACGTTAGAAGATCAAGCAATCTAAAAATCTGAGAAAAAGACAAACTACACAGGGTCTCTGGTGCACACACTCTTGAGGTCAAATGCAAGTTTTTTTCCCAAGTGAAATACTGACCAGATATTGGAATCAGCATAAACGTCAGGGTTTCCTAAAACTTATGTTCGATGCCATGGCAGTGCTCCAAAAGATGAGATAATTCATGTAAATCACAAAAGTCTGTATAGTGTCAATACAAGAACAGTTAAACAATAACCGAAGTCCTGAAGACACACCATCTGGAAACTATAAACTAAACCAAAGTATAAACCTAATAATAAGCCTGTATATTTCTTGTGCTAATCCATCTAGTGCAAGTTAAGAATCTTTACTGGATCAGTCACTGGCTGAGACCACATCCTCATTATTATTTGACAATGGTGGATGAAGAATTGTGAACTGATGGTGTGGTTTGGGGAAGGCCTGAGAGCGGACTGGCAGCGGCTCCTGAACCAGGCAGATCCAGAAGTGAATGAAAAAGAGGGGTTGGGAAAATGAGAACAACACGTTTTAGTGTTTTAGGGCTGCAACGATTAGTCGACTAGTCACGATTACGTCGACTATCAAAATCGTCGACGACTGATTTAATAGTCGACGCGTCGTTTGAAGCTTTGTAAGATCCCAAAAGACGCAGGAATAAGTAGTAGGATTTAAGAGTGTAATAACGGACTGAAACAGAAGATGGCAGCACTGCATGTACAAGGATGCCAGCTGCCGTTAAACCCCGAAGAAGAATAAGAAGCTGTGTCCCAGAATTCATAGCGCAGCCTAGTTCAGTTTCCAACAATGGCGGCAGCTAATTAGTTTTAATATTACTCTTATTATTCTTTCTGGGTCACAAAATAAACGTTTAACATATTTTCAGGAGAGAATGTAGATGTGTAAACCTCAAATATCTGCTCAGTTTATCAAGACATCTCATATTTTCAAAAGCGCTCCGACGTTTTCGGAGACGTCTGTTACCCACCAGCTCGATAGCTAGCCGGGGGCAAGGCTCACTAGAGCCCGTGAGAACACCGGACTCCCGGCAAATCGTTTTCAAACCCACCGCTGTCTTCCGCTACTCAGGTTAAACATGATATACAAATCCCTTAGATAACTTAAAAATTTTATTGTTTGCCTTTTTTTTAGTATTTTATTTGTTCCTGAGTAAATCGGTTTGGCTGAGATTAAAGTTATAGTTTTTACACAGCTGAATAAACGTCAAGCAGACAACTGATTATCAGATGCTCGAGAATATACTCCGGTGTCCCGTTATATTTTAGATATCAAGGAGTTTATTAAATTTCACCGAAACAATCTGCAAATGTCATTAAAATTTAATAAACTATCATCTTGTCTTTATTTTTAGTTAGCACATACCTTAAACACTTAAAGCTGTAAGCTAATGATAGTTATATAAGAGCAGATGCATGCTGGTGCAATAAGCTGTACGTTTTACGTCCAATGGATGCATGATCTGATTAGTCCACTAATCGCAAAAATAATCGGTGACTAGTCAACTATCAAAATAATTGTTTGTGGCAGCCCTAATGCATATACAGACAAAGGACCAGAAGGGGAGTGTAGGAGCAGTGGTCCTGCTTCTAAAATTCAGATTAATTATCTTCACGTAAACTTTAACCTGGCGGTACTAGATTTGAGTGCATTTTCTCAAATGTGTGCATCAAGTTTTAAATGACACCCCATTCAATCATCAATCGCAAGTGTCACAACAGCAAGAAGTTATTTGAAGATTATGAAGATTAATCCCCAGAAGACCACAAAATCTGATGGAAGTCCAACAGTTGATGATTAAATTCAAACCAAAATGGTCAAAAAAGCAACCAAAGCAATTCTGCTTTTAGTACAACTACTAAATCCAGTATTAATTTACAGCATATATGTGTAAGTGTCCACATATATTTATTTAGTGTACAGATAGGCATGTCATTAAAATTTCAGCAGCAGAATTTCACATTGACTATTTGGCAATATGTGCAACACTTTTGTGGGTCCAGAGGGAATCTTGAAAATGAGAGATGGATCTTCTATTTCTTGTTTATAAGACTGGAGGTAAAGTGCATGAGCAAAAAGAACTGGGCAGTGGTGCGATATTAGATACATTTATGGTATGCTCACTTAATTGATCACATTTAGTTAAACTCAGGCACAAAGCCTGATCAAAGGAAAAGCTCATTTCAGGGCTAACGAATAATATATGCTTCAGAAATGGAGGATTTAAAACAACAATAAAAAAGCCCTAAAAGGGTAGATTTATATATTAAGTGACAGGCAATTAGCAAAAGTTTGAGGTGCATGTTAGAAGATGCAATAGGACTGCTAAGCGTGCAGCTCTCTTTGATGCCCAATCAAAACCTAACATCTCTTGTGCTCTGTGATGTCAGATCAAGCAATCTAAAAATCACAGAAACAGGCGCAAAATACACGCCGTCTCTCGTGTTTGCCATCAGCAATTATTCTGCTCCGCAAATTTGCCCGCTCTGAGGCGTGTTCACAAACCCAGCAGCACAAACCCTTTTGAAGTAATAATTTTTAACCCTGAAAATCGTGCGCTTAATGCATGTTAGGCTTACCATAAGTCACTCTGAGTTCTCCTCTTATATTCGCATGTGTCTACAGCAATTTCAGTCAGTTTCTGGCCCCCACTAGCTCTCTTCACCCTCTCTCATTACATCTATTTCCTCTCCTTATATCTGTCATACCCACTCCTCCTTCATTTCATTCTCACTGCTTTTCCATCCCTCCTCCTTTCACCTTCTCTCCGGTTCTCTTCCTCACTTCGTCTCAAAAACACAACTCTCTGCCATCATTATCTTAATCTTTTCTATATTTTCACTCGCACACCCTCCTTCTCTCCACGCAGCCTGTTCCCATTGATGATCACTTCTGCGGTCTGGATATAAACCAACCCCTGGGGGGTTCCCAGCTGGTGTCAGGTCGGACAGTGTTCACTGAGAGCAGGGACAGGCTGACCTCTGTCACTTCCTACATCTACGGTGGACACAGTGTGGTCTTCCTGGGGACCAGGAGTGGGCGACTTAAGAAGGTGAGTGCAGCTATACACTAACAGTCACTGGCAAACATGAGAGGATTTTTATCTTGTTTTAAAAAGAATGAAATCTGACATGCATGAATTGTATTGTTTGTGGTGAATTGGTAGATCTCAAGACATGGGAAAGATGAGAAGAGATTATGCATCTTTTGATGATTTACCATGTTGCGTTTCTACACAAAACACATCAATGATTTCTTAAGGCTGCTCTGCCTCCTGTGATAATTAGTTTGGGGTCATGTGGTAACATGAAACACCATATGAATGGCATGCCATGAAATTTTGTGTGTTAACACTACATTTTGTTTTTGCTTATGCATTTTTAAATGTATTTTTACATGATTAATTATTCCCTGTAACACTGAACATACTTAAAATGTGCAAAAATGACACAAAACATGCCCGTGGCATGCTCTTACACTACAATCCCATGGCATCATATTGCGCTTCAATAAAATTTTTGGGTGAATGAATAAACGAAAGGAAATGGGTAACTCATTCTGCCGCCATCATTCAAAGGGACTGACAAAACGAGACACTTCAAAATTAAATGTGTTGTACAGTATTTCAGGACTTCCCTTTTATAAATACTGGCGATTTACATACTTTTTAGTCACAAATGCTGTGTGTCTATTCAGCTTATCTTTAAACTTTACTTTTTCAAGTTCTAACATGAAAAACTGAAAGCTTCAAGCTCAAGCCAGGACTACATCACTGTGACAGCAGGTTCATTTCTCCACCGTGCAATCAGATATTCTGAGCTTAACTATCTCAATCCCATATTTGGCAGCTTTTTAAAACAAGCTTAGCAGAACTGCATGGCATGATCTGATATCGAACATCATAATTGCTGCTGCTCCAGGATCATCACAGGAGCTGAGCAGTTATGTGTTTGAGATATCATATCTTTGTAACTCAGGGGAAAAAAAATGCTGCATGTTGCAGTCAGACTCCTTATAAGTTCTCGCAAGTGAGCTCACATTATCCCTATTTTATACTCCTCACACTGGCTCCCAGTCGATTTTGAGAATGCTTTTTCTGTACTTATATACAGAGCACTAAATCGACTAGGTCCAGATCATTTATCTCAACATCTTATTAAACACACTACCGCTCGCAGTCTTCAGTCGCAGGATCAAAATTTATTAGTTCTGCCTACCAGATTGAAGACTAGCAGGGGCAGAGCCTTTCAGTCTGTGACACCTAGAGTCTACCACTCCAGCTACATTTAGCTGACTCTGTGGACTCCTTCAAAAGGCATTTGAAAAGGCTTCTGTCTAACCAGGCCTTCTGCTGAGATTCTTTTTTTCTTTCATTTATTACTTTTTAAATCCTGTAACATGGTGTCATACTGATAGCAATAGTTTTGTTTTGTTTTTTAACAATTTTTTAAAATGATTGCAATCATTTTGTTGTGCTGTGACTTTATGTCAGTTAAAAGTGCTCTTCAAATAAAGCACTTGCATACTAATTACAATAAAAGACATTTGCCTTTAAGGGTTTCTGCCAGAAAAGCGTCTTAAGATATAGTTAACACTGTGCAAGGATATGCATTCATGCAAACTGATGATACAAAATGATACTTAAACATAACCGATCAGTTTTAGCATCTAAACTTACCCAAACATCGATTGACAGTAACTTAATAGTGCACGAAGTCTAAAAATAATATCTCCACATTGGACACAAACCCCCACCATCACATTTTTCTCTGCAGGAAGTGCTAAACTTCGGTATTTTGCCTGACTTGCAAAGCTGTGACATCACAAACATGTGACTGGTCAGTTCAAGTGATGGTCCTGGAGCAACGTTAACATTATATTGTAGAAGCAAAGCAGATACTGTTATATCAGATACATCTGCTGACACGACAAATTTTTCACATGTAAAATTACCAAATTTATCAAAATCTCTGCGATATACACTGCTGAAATACATCACGTCTGGCAGCTTTTGTGTCTCACCCACGCGGATGTAATAATGATCCCTAATCCATTAACAGAAATTCATGCAATAATCTGTTCAATTAATGATCTAATTAGCATAACTGGTTTTGTTAAGTATATCATGGTTATTATGGTAGGAGGACATTACGCAGCTGAACAAAGGTACAGCAGCACCACATTTTGTGCTTCAGCCCTCAGACAGTCGCTCTTAGTTGAGAACAAATTGATGTAAATCTCCATCCATGACTACTTGAGCCAAAACTGAAGCGCACGTCTGTTCCTTCAGTTCCTTTGTGTTAAAGTAAAAGGACATTATGCAGCTGTAGTGGCTCTTGTTTAACAGTGCCCTGGTGGATTTTGGGTTGAATAGCTTTTAGCATTACAAATTACCTCGAGGACCACTTCACTGATTTAGAAAATGATTTTGCTCCGCTTAATAAGAATTTTTAAATGTTTCTAAACATAATTAAATGTACCTAAGTGTTCTGTGCAAGTTTTAGTTCATGCTGCTCCCTAAAACTTCAAAAACATGTGTGTGTTCTCTGCTTCAAACCCTAAAATATGATTTCCAGTTCTTTTCAATTCCAGGATTCAGCCTCATGGTTATAGCGCCTTGTACGAATGTCTTAAAATCTAATGTTAATTTTCTTTTACAGATAAGTTGGTGATATGAAACATTTTTTTTCTGTAAAAGGCAAAAAAGATCAAATCCAATATTAAATTGACTAGTATTTCCTGTGCAAACCAGATGTATATTATTTTAAATCATTCTGAGCTCAGCTGCTGTCAAAAAACTGCTAAAACACACATAACTGTTTCACATTTACACTGGGTGACATGTTTCTTTATAACAGTGAACACAAGCTCTGTAGTTTATTTTGAGTCATTCAGCAAATACCATTCTGTTCCCTTATATAACACAGCAAATCTGCATCTGAACATAGCCTGCGACAAATTCTCTTTTTACACTTGTTTAAGTCGCACTGGCTTAACTATGGCTCCTAGCTATTTTAAGAACAGCCTTTTAAAGATTTAATTTTTTAGAAACAAGGTCAAAAGCCTTAGACAAACACAGTCCAGGGTCAAATGCTTTAACAGTCTGACTAAGTCACTGTGGATTTTGGTATTTTCTTTGTAATCATCACAAATTTTTTTTTTCTTGTGCCGTCCACATAATCACAGAATCCCTGAGCAACCTTGGTACCAGCTGCCGTGCCAAAAATAAAATGCAGAACACGAGCTAACTGGCACCCCAGTTCACGCCTCTCACACATATCTGCCGTGTGCGTTAGCACTGGAAAGCCTAACAAGTGCTGGCAGGAAAACGACGTTGTACATGAACACGACTTATATCTCTACAGTGACAGTAAACACAACACATGGGCCAGCCAATAACTGTGCTACATAATTAGAGCTTAAAAAGATATTCATGGCTGAAGAACAGAGAGCCTCTGGTTGTAGAGCTCCTAGCTCTTCTATCAAACAGATACCAACAAAGAAACTCTCTGAAAAGGCCACAAGTGTACTTCGGGTGACTGTTTAAAAGGGGATGATAGTGCACACTAACAGACAGTCTTCATGTTGTTACACATTTCAGCACATTATTAACCGTTTATTGACTCTGTCAGTTGTCTAAATGGTAGCAAAGCTTGTTGTTTTATCTAATGTATGTTGCATTCTTGTACAGCACTTTGGTCAACGCTCCTGTTGTAATTAAATGTGCTATATAAAAAATAAACCAATTAAACCATTAATTGGCAGTCCAAAAACACAAAAATACAATCTGTTTATTTAAGGCAAGGCAAGGCAAGTTTATTTGTATAGCACAATTCAACAACAAGGCGATTCAAAGTGCTTTACAGAGACATTAGAAACAAGAACAAATAAAAAGCATGATTTAAAATTGATTAAAACAAACAAATAAACTAACGAACTAATTAACAAACAAACAAACAAACAACAGTATATAAAATCAAAACAGATAAAATCAGAACAGTAGATAAAATCAGTAGTTAAATGTAAGTTTTGAAATTTAAGCTTAAAGTGTGGATTTGGTGCTTTATTCAAATGCAGCTGAGAACAGGTGAGTCTTCAACCTGGATTTAAATAAACTGAGTGTTTCAGCTGATCTGAGGCTTTCTGGGAGTTTGTTCCAGATATAAGGAGCATAAAAGCTGAATGCAGCTTCTCCGTGTCTGGTTCTGACTCTGGGAACTGATAAAAGACCGGATCCAGATGACCTGAGGGATCTGGATGGTTCATACTGGGTCAGGAGGTCATTGATGTATTTTGGTCCTAAACCATTCAGAGCTTTATAGGCCAGCATCAGAACTTTAAAGTCTATCCTCTGACGGACAGGCAGCCAGTGGAAAGACCTCAGAGCTGGACTGATGTGGTCCACTTTTTTGGTCTTAGTGAGGACTCGAGCAGCAGAGTTCTGAATGAGCTGTAGTTGTCTGACTGATTTTTTAGGTAGACCTGTAAAGATGCCGTTACAGTAATCAAGCCTACTAAAGATGAATGCATGGACTAGTTTTTCCAGGTCCTGTTGAGACATCAGATCTTTTATCCTTGAAATATTCTTGAGGTGATAGTAAGCTGACTTTGTTATTGTCTTAATGTGTTTTTCTAAGTTTAGGTCTGCATCCATCACTACACCCAAATTTCTCGCCTGGTTTGTGGTTTTTAGATGTATAGATTGAAGTTCTCTGGTGACCTGTAATCGTTTTTCTTTGGCGCCAAAGACTATTACCTCAGTTTTGTTTTTGTTTAGCTGGAGAAAATTGTGGCACAACCAGTCATTGATTTCCTCAATGCATTTACCAAGAGCCTGTACAGGGCCTCGGTCTCCTGGTGACATTGTGATATATATTTGTGTGTCATCTGCATAGCTGTGATAGTTTATTTTGTTGTTGTTTATAATCTGTGCCAGTGGGAGCATGTAGATGTTAAACAGAAGGGGTCCCAAGATGGAACCTTGGGGAACTCCACATGTGATACTTGTCTGCTCAGATGTGAAGTTACCTATTGATACAAAGTATTTCCTGTTTTCTACGTATGTTTTGAACCAGTTTAGTACAGTTCCTGAAAGACCTGTCCAGTTCTCCAGTCGTTTGAGTAATATGTTGTGGTCAACTGTATCAAATGCTGCACTGAGATCCAGTAAAACTAGGACTGACATTTTTCCACTGTCTGTATTCAGACATATGTCATTAAACACTTTTGTCAGAGCGGTTTCAGTGCTGTGGTTCTGTCTAAAACCTGACTGGAAGGCATCGTAGCAATTATTCTGTTTTAAGAAGTAACTGAGCTGTTGAGAAACTGCTTTTTCAATGATCTTACTTAAAAACGGGAGATTTGAGATCGGCCTGTAGTTGTTCATTTGTGTCTTGTCAAGATTGTCCTTTTTCAGTATAGGTTTGATTACAGCAGTTTTTAGTGATTCTGGAAACACACCTGATAGTAAAGAAAAGTTGACGATCTGTAACAGGTCTGACGCTAAAGTCTTTGAGACCTTTTTGAAAAAACTTGTTGGCAGGACATCTAAACAGCAGGAGGAGGAGTTCAGTTGACCTAAGATGTCCTCCAGGTCTTTGCTGTTAATAGGTTGAAACTGTTTCATGGTGTTTAAACAGTTTTTTGGTGGACACAGTACATATCCTGGATCTGCTGTTGATGTACCAATTGCTTGTCTAATTTTTTGGATTTTTTCAGTGAAGAATTTGGCAAAGTCATTGCAGGCCATGGTCGAATGAAGTTCAGCTGCCACTGACACAGGAGGGTTTGTTAGCCTGTCAACTGTAGAAAATAAGACCCGAGCATTATGGCTGTTTTTAGTGATGATGTCAGAGAAGTAGGACCTCCTTGCATTCCTCAGTTGTAAATTATAATTGTGAAGTTTCTCTTTATAGATGTCATAGTGAACCTGGAGGTTTGTTTTTCTCCATCTGCGCTCAGCTTTCCTACACTCTCTTTTTTCATTTTTCACCAGTGTGGAGTTTCTCCATGGAGACTTTTTCCTTCCAGAGATAACCTTCACCTTAATGGGAGCAATAGTGTCCATTACATTTAACATGTTAGCATTGAAGCTATTGACGAGCTCATTGACTGACCCTCTGGACAGGTCAGGTGTTAATGGGAAGACCTGGTTAAAAATTGCACTACTGTGTTCAGTTATACACCGTTTTGTGATCACTGTTGTTGATATATTTGTGTGGGCTGAGATTTTACTTGTCCCACACGCCATCAGACTGTTTAACTCCTCTCTGGAGGGGAGAGGGAGGGGAAACAGGAGGACAAAGGAGGGGGGAACAACTAAGCTGTAGTGCCTCTGCACCTCACTGTACAATACCTTGTGCAATACTTTTTGTAAATAGTCAACAGTGCAATAGACTCAATACTTGAAATGTGCAATTCACTTGTATTTTTATTTTTTATTCCTATTTATTCTATTTATCCCCTTTGTATATTTTATTTATATTTGTCTCTGTATTTATATATGTGTGTGTGTGTGTGTGTGTGTGTGTGTGTGTGTGTGTGTGTGTGTGTGTGTGTGTGTGTGTGTGTGTGTGTGTGTATATATATATAACAATTCTGTAACTGTAACTTTGGTCGTTGCTGTGCTTTTTTTGGAAGTCGAATTTCCCAGAGGAACCCACCCGAGGGATTAATAAAGTTCTATCTTATCTTATCTCTTATCTTAAAGAAAACACAGTAATGATCAGACAGGCCCACATCAGACACAGTAACCTTTGAAATGCTCAGGCCTTTGGAGATCAGTAGGTCAAGAGTGTGTCCTCTATTATGTGTGGCCTCTGTTACATGCTGAGTCAGCCCAAAGTTGCCCAGAGTGTTACTCAGGTCTTTAGTCCCTTTGTCCTGAGGGTTGTCCACATGAATGTTAAAATCCCCAGCAATAATTACAGTCGAAATCAACACAGATCACAGACAGCAGTTCACTGAGGTCATTAAAAAAGTCTGTGCAGTATTTGGGAGGCCTGTAAACATTAAGAAACACAACTTTGGATGGGGCCTTCAGCTGTAAAGCCACATATTCAAAAGACTGAAAACTTCCAGGAGATAGCTGCTTACATTGAAATGATTCATTAAATAAGACAGCAACCCCTCCTCCTCTCCTGCTCGCCCTGACCTCACTGATAAAACTGTAGTTAGGAGCTCCACTGTTACTTTGGTCCAACCAAGTTTCAGTTAAAAACATAAAATCAAGGCTGTGCTCAGTGATTAAATCATTAATTAAAAATGTTTTCCCAGCTAGAGATCTAATGTTTAATAAAACCAACTTAAGTGTTTTAGAGGTATTACTTGTCCCCTCATGTTTGGGAGCAGTCTGTGGCACACAAGGTATGTTTACTATGTTTAAAGATCTTTTAGAGTGCAGCTCTCTGTGTTTTGACCAGGCCACATGTCTCCTGTCACCTAAAAGTACAGAAATTTTAAAACCTTCTAGTAAACAGGGTCCCAGCTTCTCCTGGGAAAAGTCATCACTGCCATAATCCTCACAGCCCGGACCCTTCACATATCACATATCAGACTGCGGAGACAGGGCATGAAGAGGAACTAAGGGGGGCGAGGCTGGGCAATGTGACTTCGATTGCTCTGTTGAGGGTGGGGCTCGATGGCGAACCTTTGGCCGCTCTGGTGGGGGGTTTATGGGGGACAAAAAGGGATTGGGACGGGGGGTAGATCTGAGCCCAGCATTGACCCGCTCCATCATCTCCTCAGTGAATTTCAGGTGTGGGGAGGAGGGAGAAAGGGAGGGGGAGGAGGGTGATGGCCTGTCAGGGGTTTGGGGGACTGGGGAAGGTCGTGGTCCCTTGTCCTGGTCGTTGGTGTTGTTGAGAGAGTTGGAGGCAAATAGGGACCCCTCTTCTTGCCTTAGATGTCTCTCCTTTCTGAGGCTCTTCCTCAGATGCCATGGATGTCTCTCCTTTCTGAGGCTCTTCCCGATTTGAAAGACAACTCAAATCTTCATATCTGAAACTGACTCAAAATAATCGCCCGGATACCAAAAAAAGTCTTTCTATTAATCATTCATTTATAATTTTAATTTTACGGTAGAGTAATGGAGAAGCTTGTTAAATATTTGTTTTTATAAAATATTTTTTAAAACTCTCTGGTGCAGGCCAAGTATACTAAGCCCTTCACAGTCTATTGCATGTGTAACTACTCATCAAGGTAAGCCTAAAAGAAATTCAGCTGAACCTGCCTTGATGAGGCAGGCGGGGAGGCAAGCAAAGAAAAGCAATCAAACACAAATGCTCGCTAAATATGTTGCTGAATTGACTGACAAAAATCACACAAGTATGAACTACTCAATTCTTCAAGATTGATGTGTTTGTCCAGTCCCACAGACCACGGGATGACCCCTTTCTGTGGGATTCATAAAGTTGATTCAGCTCATTGTCTGTCATGTTTTGTACTGTAGCAAGTTATTATAATCAAGTTCCTATAAAGCTCATTCTTCTGATCTAACTGAATTGACTTGTTGGGACTGCAGGCTCTGGTTCCTGCACAGTTGTAGAGCGTGCAGCTGACTGAGGAAATGTGTGAGAGGACTGTTGTGACATTAGCCCGGGGGCCTCAGTCTTATGAGGAGCAATCTGTCTGACACAACGCACACACACATACTGGTCCAGACTGGGGGCACAGATAGCATCACTGCAGCTCTTTCATTTGATGAGCCATCAGGGAAAAAGACAAGATGGGCTGACAGTGGAGGAGAGAGAGAAAGAGAAAACAGTCAGGCAATGTGAGACAAAGAAAGAAGGATGACCACTGGGGAAAAAGGAGAAGCAACAGATATGGAGGAAGAAAGGCAGGGATATTAAGTGGAAAAAAAACAAGGACATATTAAGAATGAAGGGGAAGTAAGACTGGCAAAAAATAAAAATAAAACACTGAGAGAAAGGGAGACTTCGTGTTTGTTCAGGAGGTAAGCATTAAGTTTTGGGTGAGCAGTAGTAATCCATCGTTACCGCTGTTAAGTGCAGCCTTTAAAGGCCAGAGTTTGCCATTACGCTGACAGAACATGCAGATTCAGGCATGATTCAGACTCCCAGGAGCCTCTAAGGAGCACAGGGTCACCTCTCCAATCCTATTCTATCACCCCCAAATGGACAGTCTCAGTGGAAATGGGGCATGACAATAAATATCATGAGTGGATCACTGCAACAGCAGGGCCATAGCAAAGGTCAAGCCTGCCACAGAAAGGGTGTAACCAGGGTGAAAGGTCACCAGGATAACCATCTTAGTATCCAGGCTCCGTGCAGCATATGGATGCGCTCATCAATGTGTCTCAATTAGACTGCTCCTGTTCCAGCTATAATAGGACGTTTCAATCATCATCTGCTGCAGCTTTGTAGCCATAGGTGGTTGATTTTAGTGAAGTAATATGACCCTGTGGGTGACTCGAGGCTGAACACAAAATGGGGCTTTTACACTTAGCAGGATGTATGCTAATGAGGTGAATCCGGATAGAAGTGATTATCTCATCCTGATCCTTATTAAAATGCATTCTGGTCTCAAGGTATGAGGTACAGAAATAGTAGATGCAACTTTCAGTGGCACAAATACTGTCTCACACCGAGGTTCTAACAATTTATGTGCAACAATGACGCACATTTATCTGAATTCAGTGGTTCTGTTTTGCTCATGTGATGCTCTGGAACAAATCTGAACAGCTTCATAAAAACTGTCCCTGAGCTTTCAGAAAGAAAGAATCTCTTTAGTCTACACACAGTGATTTCATGTCTATTTAAACAAACACTGAAAGAAACACTGAAAACTCATACGTGGGAAATAGAGAGAGTGGAGAAACGATTTAAAGCGCAAGCCTTAGGATGGAAGGAATGAAATGAATGATTATCACCGATCGAATAACTAGTTTTATTGTGCTTTTCTTGGCAGTATGTTCTGAAATCTTGAAAGTTAACAAGACACTTCTTTGTCAAGTCGTGAGGTGAAGGTGATCAATCCTTAACAGTGTTTCACACCCTCGATATAGTGAGGCTGAATTTTTACGACCAGGTTCCCATACCTAGAGATCTTTCAGACCTCCCAGTATATATTTGTTGAACAAATCGAGGTCATATCAGGTTTTCGCCACACTTTGATTGATGGTGGGATATTTTTTTAAACGCACTCGCATATGTTTAGGTCAAATTTTAATTCGATTTCATTTATATAGCACCAAATCACAAGCACAGCTGTCTCAAAGCCCTTTATATTGTAAAGTAAAGACCCCACAGTAATACAGAGAAACCACAATAATCAAACGACCCCCTATGATCAAGCATTTGGCGACAGTGGGAAGGAAAAACTCCCTTTAAGAAGGAAGAAACTTCCAGCAGGCCAATTGGGGGTGTGGGGAGTGTTAACAGTAATGTCTCTCTCTCATGAATGCACTTATCTTAAATGTGCCATGTGCATAAAGAAGGTCTCTGACAGGATAATCAACAAAACTAACATGACTTCCTTGTTTAAAGCTTAATGTTAAATCGTATATAGTCAAAAGTGGTGTTTTACCCTGGTAGAATCCTGAACAGTGATATTGTTGCTTACAGGCATGTCTACAGTTATCAGTTAGGTTGATGGAATCATTACTCGTCTCCGAACCAGCTTTAAGACGATTAAATAAGCTCACTGTAGGAGCCATTTTCGTGTTTGCATGCCTCTAGTTGTCCCTTTTTGTGTTTGTGAGTGATTGCATTTAAGGCAGGAACATTTAATTAGGGTCACTGATCATAAGGACCAAACAGTTTGTGATCGCTGTGCTGTCGTGATTTATGTTTGATAATGTTGGACATTAAGATGAACTGTGGAATGGCAAATGCAATCAATGGTGAACAATAAATGTTTAAGCTGACAAGATAACAACAACGCTGGAATTATTGGACTTTCTCAATACCACAAGTTTTCTTTCATAACAGTGGCACTGTGTCAGCTCCACCATTGAACACCTCAGTGGCTTCAAGCGTAGCCTCTACACTCAATGCAAGGGGTTAACAACATACATTCTGTTTATAGCTTTTTATAATTCTGCATCAGATTTTACCTGCTGATAGCACCACCATAACGCCAGATGGCCGTAATATGTGGGATGAGGCTGCATCAGTAACCATGGACATTCTGTCCTCTACTTTGTGATATACACACACACGAGATCTTTAAAACTTCATTATTACAAAGTCCAGACTAAAAAGCAGCAGATTATGCTTCAGATTGTTTCATATTATTTTTATCATTTGGAATTCCTACTAGCATCAAGCTCTAGTAGTACACACCACAGTCATAGGTCCTGTGATCCAATCTTTACAGCTTGTGTAGTGCAGACTATGATAATTAAGCAAAAAGTATATTATGTATGCTGTACGTTCATGTAAAAGAGAAAGTTTTGATAAGATTGTATGCAGTGGCAACTGAGTACACCCACACTGTTTCAATCCGATTATTAAGTGATGACGTGACGAATCCTACTTCCGGGCCTAAAGTAGTCTGCGTTTAATATGGCTTTTGTGTTGTTAACATGTTTAATGTTATGTATTTTCTTCTATTTAATCTCAAAAAGCTCCTAAAAAAAGTCAGTGACCACTGTTGACCTCCCTCGGCTTTTATTACCGCTAATCATTTATTTAAGCTCAGTTTTTAAAACCTTACGATGTAACTACAGCCCAGCCCATGCAGCAGTATATGAATGACTAACCTCGTATTGTGGATGGATTATCTCAGTTGTTCTCCTGGCTGAAGTTTGGTCCTTTTACAGCATCCTGCCATGCGATTACATTTGTCCCTGACCACTGAGAACCCTCACGTTAACTTTTATCGAGTGGAAAAAAAGTTAGTTTGTTTATATTATGCTAACATAGCTGTGTCGCTAGCGGTCACGTAGTACATCATTATATACCAGCTAGCCAAACTTCAGTAACCCTACAAACGTCACTGCTGTTTAGTTTTCTGTCTTCAGCTCATTAGCTGATCATCAGCAAATGTGACCACCTCTGTAAAACTGAAAGGTTTTACTAGTTTGCTGCTTTTCTAAAGTGTTTGGGTGTGTCTTAACACAAAATATTCCCAGAAGTGGACGTCCCAGCAAATTCAAGAACATGACAGCAGGTTTAAGCTTCCAAAGTTTATCTTAAAAATGACTGAGAGGGCCAAATTGCAAGATATTGGCCCATAATGAATAACACTGTGTGGGGTAAAAACCAAATACCAGTGTTGCAGTGATGTTAAGGACAGGCCCTGGGCACCTTGGAGTCACTGAGTCAACTATAAATGCCTCTGCATACCAAAGTGTTCTAAAGGTCAAATGTGAGGTCAAGATGAATCAAGATGTCAATGTCCACTCTTCAGCTTAACTGAAATGGCTTTGCAGGGCCTAAAGAGAGCTGTGCATATACAAATGCCAGTCAACCTCAATGAACTGAAGCTGCAGAATGGGACAAAATTCCTCTGCAACAATATAAGAGTGATAGAATTATACAGAACACCATTGCTTCTGCTTATTCCTCCTAAAGGTGGACTACACAGAATCCTGTGAAAACTTTCCTTTTTTAATTACATATTTTTCACTTGGTCAAAACATTTAGGATAACACTTCTCTCGACCTTTTTGTACGAAAGACAGAAGGACTGTAAACTTTTGCCTCTTACGTAGCTACCATAGTCTAGCAAGTACCTAAGCAGAAAACACACTGCAGAATGACTTTTCTTACCCTGTGGCAGCCTCAAACACATAACAAGTGATGAGTGGAATTGATTTTCTGAGGAAATGTTGCTGCTGAGCACATTAATGCTCAGAAGGACTGTGCCATGGGACTAGGCCATACAGAGTGAAACTATGTGCTCTTCTGACAAAGTGAGCAAATTAAAAATATTGTGCAACTCAGTATGAGATGCTTCCAAGTTTCTTGTAAAATTTATCCTATGTAGTGCTTTTCTATGTTCCGGGAGAAATCAGCGAAGTCATCACTGCCACTGAGAAAGTGCAGTAACATTTTATGATTAACTCATTCGTGTGTGCCACAGGACTTTACCTTAGGTAGACAAGGCTGACAAGCATCACAAATTAGATCCCTGCAGCTGCCTCAGCCCTATTCTTGAGCAAGCCAGTGATGCCTTTACTATTCAATCACTGCAAGAAAACTGCCTCAGTGGTGGCAAATATAATTTGAAGGATGCATTTACGAGTGCAGTGTAGAACGAAATAAAAACAGACCGGCACATTACCTCAGCGGCTGTAGCTACTCAGCAGCAGTATTTCCCTAGAAATGGTTGAAAATGTTAAGCTCACGGCAAATAAAGCCTTAGTCAAATACTCTCATGTGCAAATAGTGGATTCATTACAGCTTATTGAGACAGTTGACTGGCTGAAGAAATCCCAGAGTGAATGGATAAATGACTTGAACTTTTCAAAGTCACGGTTGTAAGGGGACTGAGAAAGGAAGACGTGGTGATTGAAATCATAAGAATGGGGAGGAGAGCAGGAAAAATAGATTTGTTTGAGGCTACTCCGAGAAGAATCTTCATCTTGCATTAAGAGCGCAGACCTTAAGGGTAAAAATCTTTAGAGCGGATCGCAATTCAATGTCTCAGTACAGCTAAAATAGTATTAAGAGAGGCAATTTGGTGATAACAGAGAAAAGTGTACATCTTTCTTCTTTTCCTTACTGGCTTTTATTTAGCAGCTATGTTTCCCTCCAACTCTTTGTCCTCTCTTCCTTTATATCTGTTCTTTCTCTTGTGCGGTCACACAAATGGAAACAGGACTGTGACTGCATTGCGGTCAGGAAAATGAAGACCATACGGGTGCAATGAATTGTTCCACTGTCCCCCTCCCACCGCTTTTGTTGATGGGCCATGGGAACCTGACAAACAATGGGAATGATTGGAGGGATGGGGGCTGCACGGAGGAGGACAGGAAACAGAGAACAGGAAACCATGTCCTCAAGGAGACAGAAAAGAAGTGAACATGCACAGACTGAGCGGAGACTGTGGTCAAGTTGTAGAAATTGTGGAATGAAAACCTGGAAGCTTGCCATGCAGCTGAAGGTTAAAGCGAACTGAAAATTTGGCTGCTGGAACTGGAAGGCTTTTAACAATAAATCTCAAAAACACACATGCATTCACACACACACACACACACTTGAATGTCATGACCTCTTTTCCAACCCAGTTGGCAATCGCGTTTTAGGTATGCACTTGCCAACATACAGCGTATCTAGTGGCTGTGATCAATATGCTCCTCTTTGTGACTGTGGTTAGCATAATGGCTGAATGATTAGTCGTGTCCTGTAATACACATCTCCACCTCAGTGACACTCTTTGTGTTCATTAGCTGCTGCAGCTCGTCTCTTTAGCATTCACAGAGCCATGATGGATATGCGGGCTAATCAATGCACGCTCTCCTTGGCTGTCATCTACAATTGGACCATATGCCAGCCACTCAACCTTAAAGGTGGACAGTTGTCTGGCCCTTATGTTACTGCATGCCCTGTGTCACAATACGGAGTCAGCCAGGGAGCATCCACTGTGAGTTCTGTGCCAAAATCTGTCTTGTTTACACTCTGAATACATATACTTCGGATCTAGTCTTGCGTATATAATCATTCTGCTCCTGTTTTCAGAGTAATGGAAGATTTATGTGTGGTTTCCTTGCAAACGTTAGTCCTGATTATTACTCTTAATGGTTTTACATGAAAAACATGCATGGAGGAGGATGAAATATTGATTTCTGGCATAATGTGGCATAAAGACTAGAAAACTGTTTGTTTAAGAACAGCTATACCAGACTTGCCATGTCTAGGTCAGAGTGCGTCAGACAACTGGTCTTCAGGGACAAACCTTGTCAGAGTGGCAGATTGGGAATGATTTACTGAACAGACTGCTCTTTGCCTCCTGGGTCATCATCCATATGTTTAGGTTAACTGGGCACAGCTTGGTTGGCTATATATGGACAGAATTTCTTTCTCAAGTTTGGCTGGTCAGTGCATAAACATAAGAATCATCTGCTTTACAATGTTTCTCCATTTTCAGGAGAAAACAGGTCGTTTTAGACATTTATGAGTGTACTTCCTCTGCTTTAATATCGTTGCCTGAAATCAATCCCATCTGTAAATACACACAGGAGAGACTTTTGACTGAGTGTATTACTCATACGAGGTCTGGCAGCTTTACAGCGGAGCCAAAACGGCTCAAACCAAGCGACATCTTAGAAGTCTTTTTTTTGTTTTCTTTGGCTCTCACAGGATAAGAGTGGAGCTTAGCATTTAAGATGCAAAGCCGTCCACTAGAAAGCTAGGCTGTTTTCGTTAAGAGCCCATGGGCTCAGGTTGCATATCTGTTTGTAGAGGCCAAACTAAGCTGGGTTGTTTATAACCATCACAGGTTCTGCAAGGGAATTTCAGCAGCAGGAAGGATATTGCTGTTATTGGCTTAAATATTATTCATGGGTTAAATATATATCCTTGTCAGCTGTGAGAGGCTGGGATGAGAGAATGAAATGCGAGGCATACTGAGGTCATACTGTATGAACATGTGGTATCAATGGCAAAACAGTACAGTTCTTCTGTTACATGACAAAGACCACACAGGAAGTTCAACAAAAAGAGGTTTCCTAAGGTTTTTGGAAAATATGCAGTCCTTGGTATTGACTTTAAAGCAATGCCCTAACTACTTTACCACAACCCTATTTAGACATGTGATCCATCCACGGTGGATCAAATCTACTATTAAACATGAAAAAAAAGAGCAAAGCACAACCAAAAAGCATTTGAGGTGCTCTGAAATCTAGCACAATGCTGAAGTGTAACTGCACAGCCGATACCTGTTCACAGGGTCTGTCCCCAGAGACGAAAGCAACAGAAGTAAAAATGAAGTCAGTCTGAAATTAGCTGTTGTTCCCTCTATCCCATTAAAGACTAAAAATACCTATACATATACAGACTGCCTTGAGCTTTGTAGCCTGTAACTGTTAAAATCGGTCAAATTAGTGAATGATGCTTGACTGGGCAGCAGATTGTGAAGGCAATTTTGTCATTAAAATATTAAAACTGTTAATTCTTACTGTCCCCAAGGAGAATGGTTACATGAGTTTTAGAAATTACCTAAATTTTATGTGGGCTGTATTAAAAAATAGTTAATGGTTCAATACAAGTGCTGCCCTATAAGTATTCTTATACTATGTATGTGTGTTCTGCAGTCTAACAGATTGTGTATTGATCAAACAAGTAATCATAAACACAATTTAAAACTACCGATTTATTGAAAGCAGGCAACAGACGAGTACAAGTGTGTAATTTATTTTGTTTGCATGCTTGTGTGTGCAAATGTGTGTGTAACATCCAAAAAACAGGCTCATTATAAAACCAATTAAACCCACCTTACTCTCATTATGAAGCTGTAGGGCTTAAGAAGAGATTGAGGACCTGTTGTACTCCCAGAGGGCTTCTGCCTGGTCAGGCCTGCTTTAGATGATAAAACCACTTTTAAATCCGCTGAAATCAAACACCACAAATCGGTCGTGATGGGTCAGTATTTTTTTCCGAGTTCATCCCTGTATCCCTGGCCCCTGGTCAACCTCATTATACACCGCTCGGTATCTGACCTCTAGACGGTTGTGCTGGGCTTTCTTAAACATTGTTTCACCGCAGAAATGTTCACATTCTCTGGTTTCTGTTTGTGCTGCTATTTATGAAAAGAAGAGTGTGGGAAAAATAATGTAAACTGGCTCCATTACTGTGTGGGATTTTGATACGGGAGAAGAGGAATAGGATAAGGAGGAGGAGGAGGAGGAGGAATAGTAGCTCGAGCAGACAAGGAAAGAGAGCAAAAACAGAGAGTGAGCGAGCGAGAGCGAGAGAAAGAAGCTTATTTCTGAACTAAATCTGTCTTTGAAATAACTATTTAAAGGATAATTTGTGCATGGTGTTGAGTTATTAACAATCTGACAGGTGAGAGACAGTGTCTGTCCTCTTATGATCTGGATTTAAGAGGCCATCCTGTGTTGCTATTGTAATTGCAACTTTGGTGTTAACATAGAAGACAATCACAAATCTTTGCTTCTCCCCTTCCACCAGCCGCATACACCAACAAACAGACACACCCGTTAGCACATATTTATGCCCCCACCCCTCCACCCTCTTTTCATTCTTGGATGGCAGAACTGACGGTTGGAGAGGCACAGCTGCCTGGAAGGTGGAGGCATGATTGATTGATGAAGTTTTGGTGCCCAGGGGATCCAATCATGTAATCAGTTTGTATTGATTGACTGTCCCCATTGAGAGACTGCTGAGGCTCTGCTGCCATGTGTGCAAGCTAAGCTTGGCACACATTCAAAATCTTCTGCAGTCAGATTTGATTTGGGTGGCGAGGTCGCCTAAGTCCACGTGTTGGGATTCATGCTGGGAAGTCTGTCATAATCACACTGCAGACGTTCCAAACCGCTCCCACAATTCTCTGCTCCAATTCTTCATTATCTTGTATTTATTTTAATTATTATGATTGAGAAATTAATTCAGCTTTACTGTAATTGCATCACATGTTTAATGATCCAGTCTCCTTGGAATTTAAATGGGGCTTCCACCTGGGTTTGCATAGCTAATGAGATTTTTTCCCCCTTGCCACTATGTTTTTTTCCCAGACTCTTGTTTCACATTTCTGACTTCTATTTCACTTGTCAAGTTAGCATCACTTTAGTGATGCAATGCACATCATTCCTTCACCAGCATTACAAAAAAGGGCATTGTGAGTGCAAATAAAGGTATTTTTGTGAAATATAAAATTGAAGGACAGCACTAAGGAGAAAGACAAACAATTTCTGTCTTTGCGACAAAATGATGAAAAATGAACACTTTCAATATATCACTAACATCTAGTTATACTGAGAATAACAATGGCTTTTTAAGCTAAAAGCTCTTCTTAAGATTGACAACTTCCATATCAGTGAGCCACTTTTCACAAAGACAGACCTGCTTATTTATTTGCTTTACCGAAGCAGCACACCTTGTTTGTTGGTAGAGGTGGGAGAGGAGAATCGAAACCGCTTCACCGGTGGGCATTCGTTTTCTATGCCTGCATTTAATGAGCCCCAAAAGATTTCTCTCTGAAAGTCACTCCAAAGTCAAATTAAGGCTGAACTTGCTAAACACGTTTCAAAACTCAGATGCGTCACTGCTTTAACCTCAGGGGTGAATGTGGGTCAGAGGCGCAATAACCAGTTGGACTACTGAATGAGAAGCAGCTAATCTGTCTTTCCCTTTTCTTCCCCTCAGTCTCACCACAGGCTATAAATGTACCTTGTCTTGGTGGCACTGGGTGAACACGCTAGCAAAACTATTGCAAAGCGCCACAAGTCAGGAATGTAAATGAAGGAGAATGAAATAAAATGTAAAGCAACCACAGACTCTCCATTTCAAATACCCACACCTAATTTATTGTGTAAGCTTTCAAACACACATTGGGAAATCAGAGGTAACTGTTGAGGGAAAAACAAACTGTGACTAAGCTGTGAGACAGACATTTTTGAATTTGCTTACTTGCTGTCTGAGAGCTAGATAAGAAGATCGACATCAATTTCATCTCGGTGAAATCCACAGCTGTGATGTTTGGTGCCAAATGTTAGCTTATTATAAAGCCTGCAAGAACTGGCATTAGTAGCCAAGCAACTTGAAAGGTGCTTTCAACTAAAGCCTACTTAAACATGTTTTTGGAACATGGGATAGAATATAGCATATAGAACTATAAAATCAACCGTTACTAGAGATGGACCGATCCGATATTACGTATCAGTATCGGTCTGATACTGACGTAAATTACTGGATCGGATATCGGAGAGAAATAAAAACTGTAATCCGATCCATTAAATATCAAAAAAACACCTCACAAAACTTGCAACAGGCCTAACTCGGCTCATAACGTAGCACGTTGCAGCAGTATGCGTCACGTGATAGAGCGGCTGTGTGTATTTGTAGCATCTGGCATTTTATCTCCGAGGAAGTTATCCCAGAGAGAAGTAAAGCAAATGTGTAAGTTCATCTCTGAATGTTTGTAAAGCATTCCAGCCTTAACCCTCCTGCCATCCTTTAAAAAACTCACACCCATCACCCTAGGGACCATTCTCAGCCACGCCATAAAAAGACCATATATCCATATTTTATTCCACTTTAAATTAGCCAACCTTGTAAAACTACTTCTCCCTGAAATATTCATGTAAAGTTTTAATTATATTTTCATTGTTTTAACCCTTCAAATCCCAGTGTTATTACATGAGCGCCCTGTGTTATAAGCCCCAAAAACCAAAAAACGAAACTAAATATTTCCACAAAAAACCAGTTGAAGTAATATGTGATTGTCATTATAAGTAGGCCTTTAGATGGACCAAAGATTGGCACCAACATACATTTTGACCTGCCATTATTTTTTTTGCATTTTTTTTGCAATTTAAAAATTAAAACTTCAAGGCCCTGAGTCTTCATTGACATCCAAGAAAAGAAGAAAAAATAAAATCATATGATGATAATTTGGGGTTGAAAAATAGCGTTTATAATGGAAGTCAATGGGCAGAAAATGGTCCCCAGGGTGATGGGTGTGGGGATTTCTGCTGCTCAGCCATTTTAGGCTGATTTAAGGAATTCACACTGGAATATTAACATTGACAGGTAAAAACTATCCTGTGGCAAGTTTGGTTATATTCCACTGAACACAGTGGAAATGGCAGCCATTTAACACATAGCAGTGGCACAAAAAGGTCCCAAGAAGGCAGGAAGGTTAAGCTTAACAACCGATATATGGAGCGACTGCCTCTTCTCTCCCCCTCCGTCTCCTGCTGCTACTTCAATCATGAAACTGATCAATGATCTGCTGATCGGCTTTTCTGTCCGTCTCTCTTGCTTGTTTATCTCCCACTTTGCACCAGAAAGAGGAAACCAGCGGCTGAACAACAGCAGCACGTTTAACCTTGATAAGCTGTTGTTAGAATTTATTTAATATTACTTTCTACAGCAGGATCTTTTTCTATGCAGCTGACGGCTGGTAACTGTGCAGGGGCGGATCTAGCAAAGTTTAGCCAGGGGGGCCGATAGGGCATGAACAGGGAAAAGGGGGCACAAAAACATACATTTCTTACTTATTCTCATTTAAATTGTCTAGCTTTTAATAAATAATTATCCGAATCTTACACCCAAAGTTTTAATCTGATGTAAAATGTATAGAAGTCCATTAGTGTATATAGTAACTATTAAGTCTAATATACCCTAGTAAGCTATGCTACTTTTTCCTTTGGGAAGGTATCTGTGCAGTCTGCAATTCTGTTGAAGAAAGATGTTGAATCTATTTAATTATTCTTGAAAAATAATTTATTTCTGGGCATTTTTTTCACACACTGCATCAAATTGAAGTTGATTACGTCATTTAAGCATCATGAGGTGGAGGGTGGTTCCTTATTTTTTATTTTTTTTGCTGGGAGTTTTAGAGCCCTATTAGTTAGGTTGCTTACTCTTTAAAATACCAGAATAAGGTGGATGGAGTAGGTTTAAGTTTATTAGATTGATCAGTATTGCTGAACTATGAAATGTTTTGGGTGTATCTTTTGCATACAGGTATAACAGACTAGCTTTAGTGGGGGGGGTTTTTGTTGTTTTTTTTAACTTGAGTATGAACTTATACAAAAAGCAGCAAAATATTAAAAAAAACAGTTTTATTGATTAAAAAACACACTATATCCGATTCATATCGGTATCGACCGATATCCAAATTTATGATATTGGTATCGGACATAAAAAAGTGATATCGTGTCATCTCTATTATGTACTGAAGTTAATTCCTGATCTACAGCTTAGCAGGTTGACTAATCTCTCAGATCTCTCAGGTTAAGTTTGTTTGGTATTTAATGGTGTTTGAACACCATTAAACCCGGAAAAAAATCCTTCAGCTTGCTTTCTAAGTAGACACAGCTCTTTAATGTAACAACTGATGAATTGATGAATTGCTCCTCTTTGAAGACATCGCTGTACTGAATTAACAGAGATTAAATTGTTTTTGATCTCCTCATTTACAGTACCTACTAGTTAAACATTTCCTTTGCATTTAATTTCAAGTTGCTCTTTTTCATTTACAAGTTAACAAGCTGTTTTGTCTCACATAAGTGCCTTTTTAGATAATGAGCTGATGTTCTAATGGACCGCTGGAAGGGAGGAGCATTTATTTACAACCGATTAGCCATTAACGAAGAATAAAGCGTTACTGGCTTGTATAGTTTGTATGGACCTTCATTACAGTTGTATACTCTGGAGAAATGCATTGATGGTTATTGCTTCACATTTTATTGAAGTCGTTACACTGCTGTGCACCAAATGGAGCCAAGAATGGTTTCCTTTAGTGTTACAAGTTAAAGTGGAAAAACATACCAAACTTTACACATAACAGTGGGTGATCATAAAACTGAAAGCAAAAGCCATCCGTGCATATTTCATATAAAGCTGCTATTTAGTTTTCTTTTAACAAAACATAGAAAGCATACAAAATCTTACAGAGAAGAGTCCTAATTCTACAAATGTACAGTAACCATTCAGTCACTGTCTCTTCATCTCTGTGTTTGTCTATGCCTCTGCAGGTCAGGGTGGACAGCCCTCTGGAAGGAGGAGTGCTGTATGAGACAGTGACTGTGATGAAGGATAGCAGTCCCATCCTCAGGGACATGGCCTTCTCCCTGGACAGGAACTCTCTCTATGTCATGTCTGGCAAGCAGGTGAGGAAAAACCCTCATGTTGGTGCTGCTGTCAAGAGAACCATTGGAAAAGCAGGATGATGCGGCAACAGATGAGGCTGTCCTTCAGCTGGAAGCCCACTGGTTCAAGCCCCTATGATAGCGAGTGTTCGGCATGTTGACATGTCCTTCAGTTAAACACAAGATGTGTAGCATGAAATTTAGAGTTTTAGTTGACAAGAAACATACAGTATGGAAGTATTTTTGGAAATCGGTTAGTGGAAGCGGTTTTGAACAAACATATTAATAATGATGATTAGATTTGGATTGAGGGCCAAAACAAATAAATAATCCTTGTTTTTTTAGGCTGTTGCAAAAAGAAATGTTCTGCACATTCTGTTAAGATTAGTATTTCTGCATGGAGCTTTGGAATCAGAAGTAAAACGGTTTCAAATCAAAAACATTAAGCTATGCTAAATTATAAATTAATACTGTTTATTTGGAATTGAAGCAGAGGATTATGACTTATCCTTAAAACAATAATTCCCTTACATTCATGAACTGTACGTCTACAGAAGAGATTGTTAAATATGCAGACTGTGTGTAAGAGGATGGACCACTGCTCCAATTACTTATCCATGCGAATCGACTTACAGCGCATGCATCTTTTGTACGTAACACACACACACGCACACACATCCCTTACAAAACCAGTGTCGGCTTTTTTTTTTTCTGTGTGGCTGTATTCCACCTCATCTGCTCCTCACTTGGCCCAGCATCACAGAGGCGAGCAGTTGTTGTCGTTGTTGTTGGACGATATTCTCTGCACTCATTGGAGATAAGAGTGAACAGTGGTAATCACTTTCAACTCCCATCAAGTGATTATTTTGGCGCGCTGGCATGCCACTGTGAAATGGGATTAGGTTTCAGTGCAGCCAAAAAAAGAAAAAAAAAGTCTCTACCACTGCTCTCGGTTGTCTTCTGACTGCTGGAATTTATTGAGCCAGAGTCACAGGACAGAAAGCCAAAGGGCAGTGGGACAATTGCAGTTGTGTCAGTTACATCAGAGTGGCTCTGACTCTTTCCTGAGAGCCTGAAAAACAGTCTGGAAATCTATAAAAGCGTCAAGTTTAAGACAACACATAATGTCATTTGAGGAAGAATAGAGACAGTCTTGTGTTGGGTGCCGTCTTCTAAAACAAATCAAGGCAGCTCTTCCTTCTGTGTGATAGACTGGAAGAGACAGGGCATAACTTATTGATGAGCTCTGGTCGTTCAAGGAGAGACACATGCTTCCTTCAAGGAGATAGCCAGCTATTCTCCTCACTCCGCCTTCAGTGACGCACAGTAACAGAGCAATAACCAAACCCTGCTTCGCCTGGCATTTTCTCTCAATATTAGAACAGCTTTGGCTTTGTAGCCTCCAGGAGCTTGAAACAGAGTAAAGCCTTCTGCTTTCTGTCTCCTCCTCCATCTTTGCTCAGCTTTCCCTTTAGACTTCCCCGTATCATGGGTAAGGAATCCCCCAGGGAGAGGGCTTCACTCGCAGATTTCCCACATTTCCAGTAGATCCCAGAGATGAGAGATTTTCAGATTCCTGGGAGCCAAACAATACAGAAATGATGTGGAATGAGGAGCGAAGCACAGACAGATTTGGCTGAGATCAGCCGACCCTTGTGGAATAACAATGAGCCCCTCTGTCTCCTGCCGGGTGAAACATGCAGGGTTAGCATGATGATGAGGAGTGAGGATCGTGTGTATGTGTGTGTATGTGTGTGTTTTTGTGTCTTCACCAAAACACCCCTTGGAAGCCATTATTGATATGGAAAAAAAACAGCAGTTAATCTTTTTTCTCACTGTATGCCTTTAGTTTGATCAATTCTAAGAATAGAAATGCTCAGAATCCAAACACACTAAAACCTCACTGAATGTCACTCTTCAGTCTGTGAAGTCATGGCTAAGGCTTTAAACCTAAAAGAAGAAGGGGGGGGGAGAGAAGTGCTGCAGGGTTTTTCCAGAGCAATCTTTCAAAGTGCCACTCTGTGAAATGTAAAATCATTGCTTGAAATCCAACCCAACCATTTCTTTGTTTACCTGTGCCTATTTATTAACCCTTACCTGTATGTGAGAGTACAGTGTACCAGCGTTTCCCAGCCTATTTTGTGGGACCTTCCCCCTAAACTCAGATGGGCTGAAGCCCGCCTTTACCAACACACCTATCATGATCCAAACGTGTTCATTTGAATTGTTTCTAAACTGCATGAATATTCATCAGCAGCCACATGGTGCATCTTTTTCTGTTTGTAGACAGATGTTGTAATTGCAATTTAAAAATGAAATATGGATCTAAGATTGTTTATATTTATGTTATCCTTATTTTCTTTCCTTTTGGTTTAGTTTGCATTCATACTACTGTAACACTTCCGGAGTTTGCAGTCGTTTATCAGCACTTATCCACTAATGAACTCAGGTGTTGCTGTACTGTTAACACGGGCTGGTAGGAGCCGTGTCTTGCGAAGTGAATGTGCTGTGCTGGTGATTTAGTACTACTTCTGACAAAATCAGCCTCTCACTAATCTGTAACCTCATTTGTTTATTGCATTATTATGAAATCGTATTATTCTTAATTAAGCAGAGGTACTCTGTCATCTAAATATACAGCCCGACAACTACAGAGTACCTTTTGAGTTACAAAATTATTCTGTTGTGAAATCACTGCAGCCAGGGTGCTGAAAAGGCCAAGAGAGTTTCAAACAGAAACCTCTCTCTAAAGGTGTTCGCTTAAACTAACGTAACATGTTTTAAGTGTTTACAGCCGATAAAGTGAAGAAATTAAATTTAACAGAAATCTGCATTACAATGTTAATACAGACTTTATTTTTTTCATATCCTGAAATGGTAAATGGACTGATTCTTATTATTCACTTCTAAACTCAAGTGCAACTAATAAACATTCACACACATTCACACTCCGATGAACGCATCGGAGGGTTATTTGAGGTTAGTATCTTGCCCAAGGATATTTGGCATGCGGACTGGGGGAGCCAGGAATCGAACCACCAACCTTCCGATCAGTAGCTGATCTGCTCTACGACCTGAGCCACAGCCACCCCATCTTTTGAAATTTTTGCACCACATATATTAATATTTTTATATTTATGATTTAATGTAGCACAATTTTTGAAACAGCTATAGTCATACTGTAAAACACTGGAAAGGTGTTGGATATTCGTTGAAATGCAATGCAATCATGTAGTCATGTGATGGCTGTGGATTTTTCCAAATCAGACTGAGGATATAGGATGACAGCATCACAGAGGTCTAAAAGCCTGAATGTTCATCTGACAGCATTCGTAAAGTTCCAATAAATCCGGATGAAAGTGTTACAGAGATAGTGAATTGGTCAGATAATAAGGTCGAGCATTAGTGTAAGGCCATCCCAGATGTTGCGAGACGATAAAGATTTTCCCAAAGCTAGAAAAGTGGATGTGATCATCAGCCGATTCTACCACGGTACAACGCTCAAAAGCAGTCAGAATGAGATTTTGCCTCTGGGGAAAAGGGGCATATTTATTGGTTTTCTGTGATTGCTTGAAATGAGGAAATACCACGAAAAAACACAAGGCAAACAAAAGCTTGATGAGAAATACTAAAACTCCGTCTAGTTATGAATGATTCATGAGGATCTACAGCACACTGAACATCCACTGAGAAATTGTGCTTAATTTAAGCAAACACAATTTACAAACACAAGATACATTATAAAGGACACACATATACAGTATGTTGTCATATGAACATTGCACAAATTTTCCTTTCTTAGCCATATTCCAAGATGAACAGGTATCTACTTGAGATGTATTCAGTATTCTGTAACAAAGAAAATTCAAATCCCATACAAATTTACTGGTGTGGAAATACATATTCTTATGTTGTTGCGGTCGGTGATCTCCACCAGTGCTCGCTTCTCGTAATTTTCCAGCTTATTTTTTATAACTAAAAATATCTGAATTTCACCCTCATGTTTCAGCTCCCCGTTTAGCCAATTCGGAACCAGTGACTATGTCTTGATTTCCCCTTGGACTGCCTCATTCTGTTTATCTGTGTGTGTTCAGGTCACTACAAAAAATATGAATATTTAAATAAACAACAGCATTAGCTTGTGCTTTCACTCGCAGCAATACCATGGCTGGTCTTGTGTCTGTGCGTTTTTATGGTAAAATATACTCCTTGAAACTACTGTAGCAAGAACTACACAAAGATCATTTTCCAGTACTTCTGTAGATGTTACTACATGTGTCAGTCTGGGATAACTTTAGATCGATTTTGTCAATGCAATAGAGCCACAACCATTCAAAATATTAGGGGTGTGCAGCTGAGCTCAAAATGAAAGAAGAGTGTGAAGATGGGTTTGTTCTAACCAATGGTTACAGAGAAATAGCTTCATCATGGAGCTGTGTTGTTTCTGTGTTGGTGCTTTAGATGATAAATTAAACATGGGTATACCCGCCAATCTGAGAAGTGTCTCCAAACCTGGATTCTTTTTAATGACCAGCAAAGGATGACTACTACATAAAGATCTCAGATTCCATAAAAGTCTTTGGGATAATGACTCCTGGTGACTCATTGTGTACTCTTAAGAAACGTTAGTCCCATTTAGAGTCAAATAGAGTGTAAGCAGAGTATGCTTTAGGTTGTGGGTACTTTGTGATTAATAAGCTGCTTCTATAAGAGTCTGCAGCATTCTGTTTTGCTCAGTCAGATGCACATACCGCTCGCTGTTATGGTACAGCGTGTGATTAGCTCTATGCAGAGTTTTGCAGATGCAAATCTACATGTTTTAGTGCCGTCTACACATTACAAAGCTTAGTGGCATTGCTGCTGTTGTTTGTTGGCACTGAAGATAAAATTGCCAGACATACAAATCATTATAAGTAAATTGACAACCAAGCGTGGAAACGAATTAAAGATGTAACTGCAGCCATTGTTTTTGCAAGTCATCTGTGCTTCTTTGAATTCTGTTGTTTGTTTTACACAACTGCCTATTTATAGTGAAATATGGTTGTTGCCTTTCCTGTTCATGGCAACTTTTCACCCAAACAGATTTTTACTAATGCAGTTTCAACATATTGTACCAGATTTATCTAGATACATTTGAAAACTATGAAATGTTGAGTAAGGTGTTCCAATTAGTATCTTTGATTTTCTATTTTATGTCAAGTTGTTATGAGTGGCTTAAGTGTGCAACAAAACGTGTGATTTTCACTTGTATGTATGTATTTAACATGTAAATTAGTAAGTCAATTGTGTAGCGTTTTTCCTTTTATGCTTGCCATCAAATTGTCAAACCCTAACCCTGGTGTCAGCCAGCTGGCTGGGCCTTTCACAACTCCACCCATGGGACACATGACCTAAAAAGACAAAGTGACAGGAGGGTCACCACAAAGTGATCTTGAATGACATAATATTTTGTTGTATTGTTATGACCATCAAAGTGGACTTTATGCAACTGATATTTCTGAGGCTTGCTATACTTATCATTTTATTAGGCACAACACAACATGAAGGGTGGTGTACTGGAGACCTTCTGAATGGATGCATATCATGTAACTGTAATAGTGTAATTGATCCAGTGACCGTTGTTGTGTTGTAACTTACCTTTGTGCCTGCATCTCAAATATTCCTGTTTATACATGCACACACAGTTTATTATGTGTGTTTGTGTTTACACACACACACACACACACACACACACACACACACACACACACACACACACACACACACACACACACACACACACACACACACACACTCAGGACATATTGTTTGAGCTTATTTGGATTCAACTCAGTAAGACCGTGCTCAGATCAGTTCCACTAAAGGAATCAACCCTGATTCTGCGGTGCAGGCTTCACATCTGATTCTCAGAACAGACAGTAGAAAACAGAAGATCCATAGCTCTCCCCCACCGCAGACCAACTTTGTTAACTTAGATGAGCCTCAGTCTACAACAATTCATGGATTATTTCTACTGCGTCAGATATGTACTTAGAGCCCTCAGCTCCACCCGTGCTGCAAAATAATTTTGTTAATGGAATGCACCGAAGGGATTCTGAACTGCTGGAAAAAAGGGAGAAAGTTATTTCGAAGGGAGCAGCAGATAATCCATTTTGCCAACACAGACCTGAGAGAGCACACACTTATGCTATCAAGAGCACCGGAGACACTCTAATCCATAATCCACTCTTCATTTGTGATTGCTTACATCAGGAATTTGCTTGCATCATATGTCCAGACCCAGAATAATAACAAAGTATAAAATAGCTGGGCTAACTGGTTTTGTATGCAGGGGTGGTGCAAACGCAACAGCAGCTAATGGAGAGCTTATGCTTTGCCAGACATTCATGCATGGAAGTGGTGCTAGAAGTAGAGAATGTGGCTGTCTGTTAGAATGCGTTTCTGTCTGCGCAGATGTGGAAAATAGTACAGACCTATATAATGTGGCTACAGTGTAATATACTTTATTGGTGTGTAAGAAAATCCTTTATCAAAGGTTATAAAAAAAGTTAAATATGAAGATTGCTGCAAAACTGCTTCTCAGATTTTGGTGTCATTTCAAGTCATTTCTGACAAAAAAATCTAGCAATTCTTCATGTGGGTAAACCCACAGTACTGCATACTGCAAATTTGTGTCTGCAGCTAGAAAGAGAAAAAACGGGTTGTTTTCCTTTGGGATATTTCAGTGCGAGCTCTGACGAGGCTTCCTTATAGTGCAAAATAGGCAAAATGATGAAATGGGCTTTGCTCACTCATCATCAGCTGCTTATTATTTCATCAGTGTTTTATTTGCATGCCTTTGTTGGCCTTATTTCCACTCCATGACATCAGTATAATTGATGCACAGGTTGATGGCTTTTGGATAAAATTCTATTTAATACACTGTCTACCCAGTTTAGGCGTGTCATATGTCAGTATTCTGGCTTATTGGTCAGTGCTTTTGAATTACTTTATTAGTATTTTATTTAGATGTCCCACTTTGTGTGAAATATGATGATAAAATAATATATGTGGCACCTCTAAGCAAATTTCGGTAGCCACATCTATAAGAAGTTTCAGAGGATAGTTTGTATAAGACCAATGTTTGCATATTTCTGTATGACTATTTTGGGTGTCCAGGTGGCCTGGTGGTTTGGGACACTTACAGATATTTCCGGGTTCAGATCAGAAAGCTAATAATGCATGCATGTTATTTTTGCTTCACCATTTTTCCATGTTTCCTGTCTGGATGTCCACTGAAGATTACACAGTGTGGGCACAAATGTACCACATTTATCTTAATAATGTAAAATTGATTGTAATCTAAATTGGACAATATGTTCATGAACAATATAGGGCTCCTACTGGATTCAAGACTCTTTACAGATTTGCTATAGATTAAAAAAGATGTTAAAAATATTGCAACAAGACAGCACTAGAATTTATAGCATTGTTTTTTAATTTTCTTGAGCTGTTAAACTGTTCCTCTTGTTTAGGTGGCTCAAGTTCCTGTGGAGGCCTGTGAGCAGTACAGTACATGTGCTGAGTGTCTGAGCTCTGGTGACCCCCACTGTGGCTGGTGCGTCCTGTATAACATGTAAGTCCACTCACTTTATCTTCTCTCACAATCCCATACTCTCATCATAGCCCAGGGATTTAAAAGCACAAAATTACTGTATGTAGTCACATGATTTGTTGAGTTTAATATAACACAGTTATTGTACTCCATGGAGTTTGCCATTATCAACAGCTGGCAGGATGAATATAAAGCCAGGAAGTGGTTACTGGACAGTGTGATCCCTCCTAAATAGCGCTATTTGGGACAGCAGAAACTGCATGCCCACCAGATTTTATTGTCTGTCGCACAAGAGGAAAAGGGGTGTTTAATGGAGGAGGGAGGGATTAGCCTTACAGCCACAGCAGGTGTACCAGCTGCACTTCTACATACCCGGGGAACATTTTGGACCTGATGGAGCAGGCTTATCTCCTCCATCTTAATTATCTGACCCCAGGTTAGCTTGCATAATACCTCGATATGGAGCAAAGGGGATTCAGAAGATTAAAACCCTGTGTTTCTGAACCAGCCGTCGTGTTGAATCTGACCTCAGCCAGGGATTTACTGCTGTCATCATATGACGTCGTCATTTCAGCCAGCAATATCTTGATGGTGATCAGCATTATTTAAATTGCAGCTCTCTGCTTTATCAAACTGGGTGGGAAGAAGGAAAAAAAGTGCTTTTTAAAATCTAAATTACTTCATTAAACAGTTGTTTTTTTTCTCCCTGAGTACTGACTTTGAAAGTCCCATTAAACTGTTTATTTAAATTAATGCCTTACACTTATCAGTGAGTAGATAGGCTGCTGTTCCCTCAAGTAACCCAAAGTGAATCATGATCTCTCACACTGCAGAATGAGACTACTTTGTTTTTCTGTCTATTAAATCCAGATTGGGGTCTTTTTCAGCTGCCTGAATGACTCTCTCAGTGTGGCACATACACTGCTTTCAGGATCTCAGTTTCCTACCCCTGGCAGGGTGAACCAAAGAACCTATCTAACAGAGTGTGTGTGGGGGGGTGTTTCTGAGCATGCAAAGAGCCTGAAGGAAACACGAACAAATGGTTCCATCAGACAAAACACGGTGGATAAAAGAGGGAAAAATAAAAGGCAATGAAAGACGGTCAGAGATGAAAGACGTTTTTTTTCAGGAGCACTTCATCTGATGAGCGGTTAGAAGGTGACCGTCTACACTGCTGTGGCTGCGGTCCGCCTCAAGGAGCCGAGCCAGCAACAGCTGTCACCACGTTTCCAATGCACCTTTATATCGTGTTGTAATTACAGCAGAGGCCTCGGTGCTCTTTGAGCTCTTTCAGGAGGTGCCACCCCCTCAACAGCCTCTGAGAGTGGATTAAGTACCTTCTCCCCTTGCTGCATGTGTTACATGTTAAAAAGAAAGAGATGATGGTGTACAGTCAAAATGCTCTCTGGATTTGCTTTCTTAGTTCAACTTTACAGCACAGATACGCTTTATTAATTATTTTTAAACAGTGTTTGTGTTTAAGTACAGCATAGAAACCGTACAGTCAGATAGATTCTCTCTGAGAGAAAACTGCTATGATGCTTCTATGGTAGTGTCAAGATGGTAGTGTCAATATAATCTCTACATCAAATCCTACATTTCTAAAGCTGGCCAAAAAAAAAAAAAAAAAAGATTTAAAGGTCCTTTCCACTTCTTGCCATTACTTAAAATATCTTTTTACTTTGCACTTCTCTCTTACGGGATTATTCTAAGGTCACAGTATGCTGCCAGCCCTTTCACTTTTACTTTTAATTGCCTGTTGGAGTCTGGGAGTTAAAGCTATTCTTCTATTGCTCAGTAATTTCCTCTGCGCAAAAAAAAGCAAAGTGAAATGTTATAGAGACAACCAGCATCTTAAAGTCATTTATAGGAAATAAAAAGTAATTGGACACAATTGGAAATACTTTTAAATGCTATATAACACTTAATTCATATCAACTCAGTCTATATCTGCTATATATTATATAATATGTCTGAAAAAGCAGATATGGATGGCTAAAGGTTTTATCTAAACTCTGATTTAGCCAAAGTAGCAGCACTGGTTCTATGAATGGGAATTGGAGAGAGCTGGGTGATACGACAAAGAGGAGAAAGGTAGATATATTGTGTGCAGAAGACCAGGTGGAAGGGAAGCAAGGCCAGGAGCATTGGGAGTGGATTCAAGCTTTTTTTTTATCATAGGAGAAATGGGGCTAATGAGGTAATCTTGAATAAATAGTGTTGTGGAAGTGAAGAAAGTGTCAGACAGGATCATGAATTTGAAGCTGGAAATCGAATGTTGAATGTTCTCAGTGCCTATGCCCCACAGGTTGGATGTCAGTTTGAAGAGAAATTCTGGAGTAAGTTAAATGAAGTGGTAGAGAGTGTCCCCAGGAGGAGAGATTGGTGATTGGTGCAGACCTCAATGAACATGTAGTTGAAGGGAACAAAGGTGATGAAGAGGTGTTGGGTAGCTATGGTGTTAAGAGAGGAGAGAAATGCAGTAGGAAAGATGATGGAAATAGTTGTGGTGAACACGTACAACAATAAGAGGGAGGAACATAAGGTGACATTAAAGAGTGGAGGAAGCTTCACATGGGTAAACTGGATTAAATGCTGGAAGCTGAAGAAGGAAGAAAGTTGAGTCCAGGAAGGAGTTGAGACAGGCTCTGGTGGGTAAGGAAGATTTGTCAGATGACCAGGAAAGTGTAGTGCTGAGGTCAAGAAGGTGTTTGGTGGGTTCAACAGACTCGGTGGTAGAATGAGAAAGTGCAGAAAAGAAAGAGAGTGGTTAGCAAAGAAAATGTGGGACAGTCAGAAAAGTTGAAGAAAGTAGATAGGAGCACTGAGAGGCTAGGCATATGGCAAAGAGAGAAGTGGCAAAGGAAAAGTCGTATGTGAGGATAGATATTAAGGAAGGAAAAAAGACTTGTATTGATTGACTTGGTAGAGAGACTGAGCTGGAAAGGATGTGCAGCAGGTTAGGGTGATCAAGGACAAAAAGGGAAATGTAACAAGTAGAGAGAGTGTTTAGAGATGTTGGAACCAGTACTTTGAATGTAGACAATGTCGAAGATGAAGATGAATATGAAGATGTAGAAGATGAATGAATGTAGAAAATGACAGCAAGAGGGAGACAGTTGGAAGAAAGTTAGGAAGGAAGTGCAGAGGTAAGGACGAAGTGAGAGCAGCTTTGAAGAGGACGATGAGAGCAAAGGCAGTTGCAGTCCAAGCAGTCCAGATGACATACCTGTGAATATACAGAGATTTCTAGGAGGGAGGGCAGTGGACGTTTCGACCAGCTTGTTTAACACTATCATAGAGAGTGAGAGGATGGCTGAGGAATGAAGAAGAAGTGTACAGGTACTGTTTTTCAAGAAAAAAAGATGATGTGCAGAGCTATACTGACAACAGAGGAATAAAGATGATGAGCCTTACCATGATGATATGGGAAAGAGTTTTTGAAGCTAGGCCAAGAAGAGAGTTAATAACCAGTAGCAGCAGTATGGCAGAATGTCAGAGAAAGAGCATTAAAGATAGAATGTTTGGATTGAGAGTGTTGATGGACAACTATGAGAGGGCCAGAACGGGTTGCACTGTGCTTTTGTGGCTCTAGAGAAAGAATATAATAGGGTGCCAAGAGAGGAACTGTGGTAGTGCTTGAGGAAGTCAGAAGTAGCAGAAAACCATTCGAGGGTGGGTCAGGACATGGATGAGGAATGTGAAACAGTGGTGAGTTGTGAGGATTTTTAAGTGATAGAGATTGTGTTTAGAGGCAAAATTTAAAAAAAAAATTTTTTCCCCAAAAACTGTATATATCTCTTTTCTGCCTTCACTGAGCAGTTAAAGTACTTTGGCACTACAACCCAAATCTATTCACTTTAAGCACTTTTTATCTGTCAAACACACTCATGGTCTGATGGATGCTTCAGGCACCAATTGGGGATCAGTATCTTGCAGATCGGAGGAGCTGTGATACAAATCACTGACCCTCTGATTGGTATATAATTAACTCTACCTTCTGAGCCGCAGCAGCCTGGTCTTTTAGGAGTGAAGTGCTGATTGACCAACAATAACATATAAAACTCAGTGAGATTCAACACTAAGCTCGACATTATTTAATACATTTTTACCTGGAACTTTCTGTTTCTCCACAGGTGTTCGAGAAGAGATCGGTGTCAACGGGCAGACGAAGCCTTCCACTTTGCGACAGACATTGACCGCTGTGTGAAGGTTATTGCTCACCCAGACAGCATCGCTGTATCAGCACATAGTGTCCCTGTGAGTCTGCTTATCATTCCGCCAATCACTGCAATGCCACTCCACTCACAATGCCAGTGTTTATGAGCAATCAGCAGGAGTATCCTTGTTCATCCACATGTACAGTAAGAATAAGCCCGGGAGAGAAGATTCGTTTTGTGAGATGTGAATTGAGACAGAAGGTCCCTGTAGGGCATCCACTATATTTACTTTGGTTTAAAAACATGTATTATGAGATTGGAGACAAATGTGAATGGGGGAGAGTTGTTATTGTAGCGTACTCTGTCTGCTCCTCTGATGCATCAGCCAAAAGGTTGATTACATTTTCTGAAAGCTCTATTTAGCTGCTCTTTCTCCAGTAGCCAAGAGCACAGAAGACATTAGGAGGTAAAAAAAAACATCATCTTAAAAGGACTCGTGGGACATTTGAGGCAATGTGCTTGTTTGTTTTATTCTTGAGTAATATAGGAGATGATCAACATCACTCGTGGGTAAATGTGCAGCTGGAGCCAGAAGCTGGTTACCTTAGCATTAAAACTGGAAAACGCCCAGTCAATAAAAATGCTATACATAAATCTCACTGAAACAAATCTTGAATAAGTCCAGCTTCTTTCCTCCTATATGCAGTCTTAGTGTTAAGTTATAAACTAACCATCTATCTGGGCATTTACTACACTGGTACAACAGAAGAATCTGTCTTTTCATCTAACTGTAGGCAAGAAAGAAAGAACAATGTGTGTGTTTGTGCGTATTTCCAAAATTGGCTTATTCTCAAACTAGATGTGATAAAATATACAGCTGAATCTGTTATATAGTGCTGACATCGCACTGTCAGACTGTTCCCCACCACTGTAAGTGTAGCAGTGTCTTAAATCTTTCCTGTCTGCTTTCTTTTAGCTTCTACTTGAGGTGAACAATGTTCCAGACCTTTCTGCTGGTATTACTTGTTCATTTGGCCAGCAGGCTGAATTGGAGGGTCATGTGAAGGGGAACAGGGTTATGTGTCTTTCCCCAGCTGGAAAAGATGTTCCCCAAATACCAGAGGGACAAGGTGAGCTCAGATATCAGTGTATATTGTAAAAAAAATCAATAAAAATATAAACCTATAACCAATATTTAATGATGCTAACATAAGATGTAAGGATTAATGTATCAATATTCTAGACTCTAACAAAAAGAGTCTGCTTTAAAGATTGGCTCCCTTGCAGTTTTTGTTTAGCCAAAGATGTGGTGAGTACCAAGGAGCTGTAGAATTTCCTCTGAGCATTTAAAGTAATCCTTCAATTGAAGTTTGTGACAGAAGGTTTTCTCATGACAACAGCAATATGCCCTTCCAGGAATGCAGACACCAGGTGGCTCTTTACAGGAATGTGATAAAAGCATTAACTTTTTTTTTTTTTGCCTCACTTTGACCTTCTCTTTTCACTCATTGTTTTCATTCTTTCACCCATCCTTTTTGTCTCTCTCTCATCAACTCTCTTACATGTTTTTCCACTCCCTCTCGCTTTCCCTTCGCTCACCACGCTGCGTCTGCGTCCTTCTCTTTAAGACTGGGCTGGGGTAGAGCTTCGTCTGAATTCAAAGGAAACGGGTCAAATGGTCGCCAGCACGGAGGTGAAATTCTACAACTGCAGCACACATAAAATGTGAGTTCAGCTGCCCCTGCACCCCCCAACCCACCATCCACCATCCACCCCACATCTTTGATTTGTTCAATAGATGGAAGAGCACGATTTAATTTAGAGCAATGATGTACTGATGCTCCCAACCCTACTTAAGATCAGCCTGTTAGATAACCTTTGAGATCAATTTATCTGTCAGGTTTAATTTAAATCAACATGATGCATTTGCCATGGCCTGTTTGTTTCGACTCTGGTTTAACTAGCAGTTTGTGGGCTTACTGGTTGAAGCTTTAAGTATCAGTTAACTATCATTGTCTGCCGCACACTCCTGTGAATTCAATACTGAATTCAATACTGAATTCAATACTCATCCTAGAAAATGTTTTAGGTCTACGAACTGGTATCCAATACAGCAAAAAACTATTAAAGCTGAAGCATTCATGATATACATCATGTACTAACTGCAAAAGATTTACCAGTAAGATCATAGTAAATTTGTCATTTATGACCCCCTGTCTTTGGACAAAAGACCCAGAGTTTATAAGGATTAAAGACTGCAAAACATGACAGGAGGACAGATCGTCGTTCTGCTCTTTGACAGAATCAGCAGTGTTTGGATCAGCCTTTTATATGGTTGTTTTCTTGGTCTTTGAATTACTGTTTTAACACCAGCTGATCAGAAAATATTTTTACAGTTAATCATTGTTTATTTTCTATTCCTTTTTTAAGCAAAAAAACTTCAATCATTCTGAGGGTTCAGCTTTCTCAGTGTGAATTTCCTGCTTTCCTCTGTTTCATATCAAAGTACTTCTGAGTTTTGAACTGTCTGCGGTACAAAATAGGAGACAAAGGTACAACAAACTAAACAATTAATAGAGAGAATAATTGTTAGATTAAACGGTAATAAACTACAATTGTTTGTTGCAGCCCTTATACATATTAACACCTAGAAATGGCTTCACTCTAGACCAACAGTCCCTGACGGCTGCTTAAAAAGATAAGTACTAGATTCACACACCCCCTTTTGACTTCATCCCAAGGGGCCTTGCCAGAGAATTGTGTTTGCCTCCAATATTAGACATAAGATATTTTATATTTTTAGCCTTGCTCTGATGCTTGAGGGTAAGTAAAATAATTTAAAAGTACATTATTTAAATGTCATCCAATATAAGCCTACTAACTGGGCAGGGACGCAGTTTTGACTTTGAGCCATTATGCAAATGTCTGCTGTATTTATCATAACAGTAAAATATGACAAGAGTCTTTCTTTGTGAATAACAATTGCAAGCACTGCTACAAATGTGGATCTTATTAGGATGAAAGCCAATTAGCAGCATTTGTCAGCTTTAAAAGAAGTTAGCAAACACTTTATAAGTTTTCACAGCAACATTAACAAAACTCTAAATAAGGAAAATTTAATTATTTACTTTAAAGAACTTAAACCTACAACGTGTGCTTTTTTTAAAATCTACTTCAAGTGAGTCACACATCATGAGCCAACACATGCTTTTTTTTTGAGGTTTTAATTGATGTGCTTAAACATAGGCTTCACTTAACTGAACGTTGAATTACACCCAGCCATGAGTGACAAAAGCTAGCCTCTGTATCCACTTTGGGAGGAAACATTTGACTGATGGAGTATTTATAGTAAACCCAGAAAATTAGCCCACATGCCACTTATTCACAATGCTCTTTGACTGTGACATAAACGCTGCAATATAACCATATTAAGCCATTAGAAGAAAACAGTTGGAAGCTCATCACATCCGCCCCACCCCAGTACGGCCTCCATTAGCTGCAGGGTGACCCTGTATACTCCTGTGATTAATATTTCAGACCAAACACACTCCTAACCCAGCACCTCTTTCTCCCCCTCTACCTCCGCTACCACCATCACCTCACCACCACATCACCCTCCATAATTAATTATCCAGTGTTTGCAGCACCCTGCCAGTCCAGCTCTATTAATGCGCAACCCCCCGAATTTCATTCTAACACATGCACCCACAAGCACACATTTTTATGTCCATACTGGCCCTGGGCAGCTAATTAATATCAAATTTTAATGAAGCTGCTCTACATTTATTGGCATTTGTAACTCACTATGAGCTGCAGTGTTGGAGCTCTACTAGTGTTTTTATAGTTTTCTCATGGCTGCATCTCATTCAGCAGGACAATTTAGGATTAACAGACTGTGATAATGCATGGATCCTCTTCCTACACTCTGGTAGAACTTAATTAGAGGCAGGAAAGTCAACAACCTCCCCAACAGGAAAAGAGGATAGACCCTAATCAGAATCTATACAATTGCTTTATTGGTTTATGAACAGCTGTGTATCGTTCATCTCTGCTGTATTAGCACTGCTTCCATGTTTGTTGACCAAAATGTGATTAAATCTCGTTGGATAGATTCCACAACCTTAATCCACAACTGACCGCTTGTTGTAGGTGACTGAATCCAAGCCAGAGCTGTTGCACAATTCTACCCATGAAACATTCGGTTATTTCCATTCTGATTTTGTACACAATCCTGAGAAGATTGGCATAGTGTTAACTGCAAACAACATAATAAAATGAAAAGCTGTAGTAGTCAAATTTAGATGTATTAAGGACACTGTGTCCTTGATACTAGTGTACATCATTTTTTATATTCCTAGAATGACTGTTTATGCTTTAACTAACAGTGACATGTGAACGGTTTCTCTCCTACCAATATTTCAAGCTGAAGGTAATGCTTTGTTACGCACAAACAAAAAAAAACAAAACACATTCATGCTGCCTGAGGACATCTTCATAAAAGAGAGTGTCAAGATAAATTCAGCACAATCCTTCATTAGTCTCCCGTCTGCAGTCCTTTACGAAGTCTGAGAAAGGGAACATGCAGATGATGGGCAGGGTTTACAATCTGTGTAAATGCGGTAGTGTTGCATGGCACACTTAGTGAACAGTCTGTCATAATGTGTTCATTTTGTCCTGCAGGTGTCTGTCCTGTGTAAACAGCACTTTTCGCTGTCACTGGTGTAAATACCGCAACCTGTGCACGCACGACCCAAGCAGCTGTTCTTTCCAGGAGGGCAGAGTCAACGCCTCGGAGGTACTTTCATAGAAATACTAGAGCAGATTGAAGTCTTGCTTTCAGGAACACAATTTTTCTGATGATATATGACACTTTTGCCTTAAAGGTAGAAATCCAAGTAAACAAAAACACATTCTCTGCAAAGAATCATTAGGATAAAAACCTTACAGCCACACCAGTGGCCTTGCAAAGCCATACGGGGAGAAGGATGGTTCGATCAGCACCCTAACATGCTCATTTTAGCAAATATCATCTTCCACTTAGTTTTTTTGCATATTAACGGTCAGCACTAAGCACATTAGCAACTAAAGAGAATTTCATTAGTTTTCCAAGTGTTTAGTCATAAACCAAAGTGCTATTCACATTAAAAGCATATAAAAGCTGTAGATGACAGAATTTAAAAAATTGTGAATACTTTTTTTCATAATGAATACTTTGAATCATTTTTTTGTCAAATGTCATGATAATTGGTCTTTCAGGAACTTTAGTATAAATATGTATACAAATATTTTTGCCAATCCATCCTGGAGGATGTTATATATTTTAGCTGATTAGAGGAAACTGTGTACTACTAGTGATATTAGAAGAAAACTCAGAGGTTTACCAAAGACTGTATTATCCTTACTAATCATGCAGCAGTTTAATGGCAGTTCGTCAATATGTTGTGAAAATATTTCAGCAAAGAGCCACCTGTCCATACAATTCCTAGTAATAATATAGATAATTAAATGCTTAATAGAGTAGAAAACAGGGTTGTACTTGATATGTGAACGTAAACAGGTGAGATTTGAACTCTGGAATAGAGTCTAGCTGATATAGCTGAAGAGGTAGTGAGTTCCTACATATCAATCAACTTTACTGTAGAAAAATGATGCACCATGTGAATGCAAAGTCTATTTGGATTAGTGATTTCTTTGCCCCACTAATCCCTGAGTCATATTACAGATTCATATGGATTATGTCATATTAGGCTACATTCAACAAAACAAACAGATGTGCATGCAAACCAACATAGACTAGTGTACAGAAACTATAATGTGTGTGTTTTAGATACACAGCTCAATCTGTCATAAGGAAGCTAACTTTGAAAATATCATAAATGCTACCTGTTTAATATTGAGGCAGTTGATACGTATTTACTGTAAAAAGTAAAATTGCAGTTCTTCGTATGTTCCTTTCACAGGCATGTCCTCAGCTTCTTAACTCTGGAGAAATTCTCATTCCGGCTGGTGAGGTTCGACCCATTACCCTGAGGGCCCGGAACCTTCCTCAGCCACAGTCGGGCCAGCGGGGCTATGAGTGTGTGGTGAATGTGCAGGGTGTCAGCCACCGTGTCACGGCGCTCCGCTTCAACAGCACCAGTGTGCAGTGCCAGAACAGCTCGGTATGACCTCAAACACTCCCAGCGGGAGTCTCACAGCTGTCAAATGAGGCAGACGGCTTGGATGCTGTGTAGGCAAGGTACATAGGGTATATCAGCATCAGTGAATACCGCCTGAAGTGTCAAGCACACCGAGGCAAAAGTAGAGGAAAGGGAAAGTGATAAGGAATTGTGAAAAGCATGTAAGAGAAAGAAGGGGAGTAACAGGGAAGTAACGAAGGAGAGAAGGGAAAATTGTTGCATGGTTAAAAACGAAATACACCACAACTATACGACTGTATCTCAAAACCGTATCTCAGTTTGAATGGCATAAGTTATGGAGGAGCACAGGATATTTCTTGCCCAATTTTTTACACAATACAAATCACAGGCTAAATTTCAATGGAAAAGCACACCTTGGCACTCTGTGACAATGTATGAAAAGGCCATTTTTCTTCAGATGTGGATGATCGGCCACCCCAGCCTGGGTTTGCGTCCCTACATGTCAAAGAGTAGAGGAGCAGACAACCATGGCAGAAATGACAGATGGTTAAAAGCATTGTCTCGCTGCTGCCCTTTCATCCCCTCATTTTCCCTACTCTGTCTCTCTCCATCTTTTTTATACTCTGTGCCCTGTCTCCCTTTGAATTCCCCTCTCCCCCCTATTCTGAACACTCTCTTACTTTTGGTTTCTGCTTTTCAGTATATGTACGAGGGTGTGAAGATCAGTGACCTGGCAGTGGACCTCTCCATTGTATGGAACGGCAATTTCATCATTGACAATCCAGAGAAGATTAAAGGTGCCTCTGTCATCTATCACTGCCATACCAGAGAAGTGTAAAACACTCAATCTACAGGGTATAGATGGGTCATAGAAAGCACTTGAAGGCTCCTGAAGGGCCTTGAGAGAAAGTTCACAATAGCAGGGAGTGTTATCAAAGAGCACCCAATCACTTGTACACCTGAAGGGGTGAAGGATGATTTTTCATATTTGCTCAGCTTGGCTCTTACTGCCGCTTTTGGTTTCTTGTCCATCATCCTGCACGGAAAGGTGCTTGTCAGCTGTCATGGTGGGTGGTACATTAAATACATCCCCATTGACCAAAATATATGCATGCCATGAATTTTAACAGGCCTTGCTGTTATTTAAGGAAGTTCATTTACATGGGTATAAATAAAGGTTACTTACTGGAAAGGATGTAAAAGGCAAACTTCAAAGACGGGTTTATTGGATTACTCATGATCTTTTTCTTAATCCTTGAAATAGGCCATGTGCATAAACATGCCTTATTAAATTATTTTTATTGAATACACATGATGACTTTGCAGTTATTTGTGGCGATGACAGTGAAAACCAACTGTTTGAGTTTGTGTTCTCTTTTGTTATTTCATAAAATTTTTTAGTTTACCAAATTGCACTCCCTGCTGGTCTAAATTTTGGTGCATGTACAGTATATTTTATAGGTTTTCATATATTACAGTATTGTTACACTGTTGTCTCTGTTATCCTACAGTGCATCTCTACAAATGCAGTGCCCTACGGGACAGCTGTGGCATGTGTCTGCGGGCAGAGAGGAAGTTCCAGTGTGGCTGGTGTAGCGGTGAGGGCCGGTGCACCATGAAGCAGCACTGTCCTCCCATTTCCCCTTACGCTAGCCGCTGGCTGGATCTTTCTGCCAGGAATGTCAAATGCACCAACCCACGCATTACGGAGGTCTGTGGCTCATTAGTGCACTTGGGTTGTCTGTTGCTGAGTCATCCTATTGAATCAGAATCAGAATCAGAATACTTTATTGATCCCTGGGGGAAATTATTTTTTGTTACAGTGCTCCATTTTAAACCATCAAGTTTAAGCATATGGTGAATTCAAATAATGCAAACACAGCTAAGTAGTTAATTAAATGGTTAGCTAAGAAGGACGTTAGTTTAGAAGTGGTTTCTGGGACCTGGGTACAAATTTGTAGTAGTTGTGTGCTAAGATCCAGCAATTTATAAGTAAATGTTCTATTTAATTTCTTTTTAAAATTCAAAGGAAAGAGAGAAAACAACTCATTGCATTAAAATAACTCCATCACTATCATGTTTGAAAACATGTCTGTCAGAGAAACTGAGTTGAACCAGGTTATTATAGTGGATAAAATACCTGATTTTGCTTCTATTTGCCATTACAGCAAGCGAGACATAGAGAAACAGGTTGATAGACCTTAGAGCGACAAAAAAAGTCTAACTCTGTTCGAAGATTTTGAGAAGTTACTTTCCGAAATCACATCTTTTATCTGTACATAATACTATCCGAAAACCACATGCCAGACATCTTTTTAACAAATACAAGTAGTTCATACTGTACATATCAATAAATAACTCTAATTTTCTCTGTGGCCAACTTCCAGTTTTTCTTCCAAGTGCTTGTTTACCTGAGCCTATCTTACATTTTGTTCCACACCAGCTGAATACCCTAAGTGCTTGACAGCTAAACGTATTCAGTCTGTTTAGAAAGTGATGATGGATCTTTTATGTCACAAACTCCTGTTCATTCTCTTGAATGAGGCGCAGTGGGTCAGGCACAGAGATGCAAGGCTCTTCCACTTCAAAGAGCCGGGAGCCTTTGATGTTCCTGTTACATTATTGGGGTTTTTGAAGGAGCTGCAGCCGAATGAATCAACTACTGAGCGCTGCTTGGGAGTGGAGGGAGTGTCGCTCCGGCATTGCTCCTGTTCTGTTCTGTAGGTCCAACGGTTTCCTGCTGGGATGGTTAACTTGACACTGGAAAGGGCTGTGAATAGGTTTTCTCAAGGCTTTGTTATTCACTGCATTATTCATTAAAGTTTGCTTGGAATTATGGTGGATTTCAAGGTTTTCTGAAGAGACCCAGTTGCTATGAAAGCTGAGCATTTCACACACAGACTTATGGTATATTTACTTAATATTTGCTTCCCAAGAATAAAGAAAGGCTACACAGATCCAGTTTTAAGTTTTTAAAGTGTGATTCTACTATTCCACATATTATAGGACAATATTTCTTGATCAAAATAGTCAAAAGCCTATATTTTAAGGCAGTGCTCAAAGCCAAATTTTTAGTAAGAACTTAAAGTGTTTGCATTTTATGATAATTGAAATTCTTTTGGGTTTGGCCAAGTTTAACTCTCTTTATAGCATCTTTTTTTCCAGTATGGAAGTGCACATTATTTATGTGGAAAAAAATATACAAGAATTATTCAAAAAATATGTACAAGAATAAAGCTTTATAATATTTATTTAATTTATTTAATTCCTCTCTTCTATGTAGGTCAACCCAGTTGCTGGACCTTTGGAAGGGGGCACCCTGGTGACAATCCAGGGCTTGAACCTTGGTCTATCCTTCTCTGAGCTGGTTGGTAACGTGGAAGTGGCAGGAGTGCAGTGCACACCACAGGAGGAGGGATACATCACTGCAGAACAGTAAGAGAAACTCCTCCCCTCCAGTACTAATAAATAGTACTGATATAGTACTATTAAATAAATGCGTGCACTCTCCCTATCTCCTTCTTTCTACATATTTTTTTCCCCATAAAGACACTAGCACATTCTGAATAAGCTGGATACTCTGTGATGCCTCATCAGGTTGTAGGATTGTGCATGGTTCTTTGTATTGCTCTGGTGCAGTCAGAGCCAAAGGAAGAGACAGTCTTTGTGTCATTGTCGTTATAAGGCTGTCGGCACAGCTGTAATTGAAATGCGTTGCATGTCGCTGACTGGAGGGACAATCTGTTAGCCATGTGTTTCTCTCACAGCCATGTAATGCAATTGGGCTCAGGCTGCAGGGACTTTATTTATATCCTTCTAAAGAAGGGGGGGTAAAAAAAAAAGGGAAAAAAAACATGCCAGCACAAAATTGGAAAACTCACGTGATGTATGAATAGAAGGGCTGGGCAGGGACGATTCATTGGGTGCTCTTATTGTATCGCAGGACAAGTTTCTTGTGCAGAGCTGTGCATTTGGCAGGGCCATTCATTTGGCACAAACAGTGCTTTAAAACATGGCATTACAGCTGTTACTACCATTAATTTCAGCGTGGGGTCAGTTGCTATAATGACTTATTCATGGCGTACTTTATCTTATTGACCTGACAGGCAATACTGATTTATTGAAGAATCCACTATGTTGTCATGGTAACCGGAGGTAATGGTGGGTGGCAATCGTGCTGGAGATGGGGAGGGGTGTAGTTTATCATTTGAGTTATACTGCTGTTATAGGTTTCCCATTCAGAAGAAAGATGGGCTTCTGTATTGACCCACAACTTCCATGAAAGTCTACCTCAATCACGCCGGCCATCTTCCGGCAGTGCACTTCATAACAAATGTGATGCAGTGCAGTGATTCTTCTGTGTGTATGCCTGGATGCTGCTATTACTATTATGCACGATGCCTGTGTTTTTGTGCACCCACATACATATTTTGTTTTTTTACTTTTTTGTCTTGAAAGGATTGTGTGTGAGATGGCTGCAGCTCCTGAAGGAAGTACTCCAGGTCCAGTTATGCTGTGTGTTGGCGAATGTAGACCAGAGCTACGAGCACAGTCTTCCCAGCTCTACTCCTTTGTGGTAACTCTGACACTGAAACACGTGTAACTTGTCCACTTTTTCCAAAATAAACGCGAAGTGTTTGTATGATTGTAGGTAAAAGCTAACCAGTTCGATCGGTTCAGGCAACTGCAATCATCAACTGGCAAGGAAGAGAATAAGACTCTCAATGCATTTTAAGTGCAGCACAGACTGTGCACAAGACAGTTTAAAAAATAATTAGGAATGACTTTTCAACTGTGGTATTTTTGTTAGTGGCTGATGAAAACAATGTTCTGGTTTATTGCACCTTATCCCAAAGAGGGCTCTGTTTCTGAGCATGTGGTGTAGTATTACTCATTTTTAAAATAATTATAGCCTTGATACTCAATAAATTATTAGACCTTGGTCTACCTTTTATAACAATTTTGCTCTTAACTTTTTAGTTCTACAGAGACTTACTGAGCCAAGGCTGGAAGAACAGGGTTTATCAGAATCACACAGTTAATAAGACATATTGTATTCTGCGTTGGCACGTATGCTAAATGAAACATGAATGATTTTCTTTTTCTTCCAAAGACCCCTGCAATGTTGGCACTGACTCCAGGCCGAGGACCTGAATCTGGGGGCACCAAGGTCACTGTAGTCGGGGAGAATCTAGGAGCTGGCAGTACCGTTAATGTGTACTTTGGTAATCAGACATGTGAGCTATACAGGTGAGTAATATAACCCCTTGACATCATCTTAATCTCACATTAAAAATGATTCCTGACTCACAAGCACTAAATTTAGATTGCCTCTGCACAATATTAAAGATTTAGCCTTCACTAATATCAATTAAAAACTGTATGAGGTCACTCTTTTAAAAAAGCACACCTTTGATACAATTATGTGTCTGTGCGTTAAATTAAAAGTCTTTGATAATTAGTGAGGAGATGATGAAACTCACTGTAGTAAGTTTTGTTCTCTGTGTATTTATAGATATCTATTTAAAGTTCAAAATGCCTCACATTGTAGCAGTCAGGTGGGTGAGGCAAGGAAGCCATTAATTTGAGCACCCTCTAATTACAGTGTTCCATCCCTAATGTGTCTGTAACGAGGAAGAGATGGGACAGACTATAATGAATCCTCTCCTCTCACCGTAATGCGCATGGCTCATAGTGACGTGAAGTCTGCCACTGCAGCACTGAGTGGGCAGTCACAATCAAAGGCATGAATAAATCTCTCTTTTGGTAATCTCACCAGGAGGACCAAGTCAGAGATTGTGTGCTTCTCTGCTCCATCGGTGACTGGAGCGGGGCCAGTGCAAGTCAGTTTGAGTGTTGACCGCGCCAAGGTTCCTGGAAGTCTGACCTTTGAGTACATAGAAGACCCCACAGTACAGCGCATTGAGCCCCTGTGGAGCATTACCAGGTAACATAAAAAAATTAAGTACTGAATAAACGCTGTTACTAGCCTAATCATAGGAACGTGTGACAATTAAAAAAGTGCAAATGATCTCATCTTGCAAGTGACAGTTTTCATGTTGCAAAATGTGTTGCAGATGATGCATGTGTGAAAGAGGACTTCATGCACTTCATGTTTAACTGTTTTCTGTCATAAATATCCAATACTTCATTTAGATTAAATCAACACCCACACACAAGTTGTGAATCTATGTGTAAAGTCAGTGGCACAGAAAAACTTGTACTATGTGTGATTCACTTTTCTCAAAAAATGGGTACAATTCCCATAAAGTTTCCTTTTTACGAAGGCTATAATGTTCAGTTTTTATTGATGCTGTCACAGAGGTGTTAATTTAATTATATGGACCGTGGTAACAGTAATAGTTTTGTGCTGGTTAGCCATTTCAAATGTTCTGGCCCCCTCATGCACGTAACCTGAAAGGATAAAAAATAAAAACACTTCTCAACATAAAGAAGTCCAAGACAACAACACAATATTATGAAATACAGATGTTGTTCCAGGACTGCACTGCACAGATAAGCTTCAGTGTTCATTGACTAAAGCCCAATCCCTCTTGGCCCATCACTTGGCCCTAGTCCTCCCATTTCTTTTGGCAATGGAGGAGTAGTGGTCCTTTAGTCCTCTAACCAGGGCGTAGAGGACAATTTAGACAGCTAGAGAACAGCTACCCTTTTAATACCCAAAGAAACAGGGCACCCTACATTATTTGTTAAAACTAATCATTTCTGACCAAAGTAATGTGGCATTGGCTTTCTTTGTCAAGAAGCAGGTAATTTAGGTGTTAAGCTCCATTTACTCCTATATATTGAGAATTATCTCACAAACAACTCCTCCGTGAATTGAAGCCAGTTTCGGTACAATGGGATTAATAATACAGCTCTTCATAGAAAGTCTCTTAGGAAATCTGAGAGTTTGGCAATACTGTCAGGGTTGCAGAGATATTATCAAGTCACTAGCCACAACATTGTTATCTATATAAACAATCATAGTCAAAAAACCCCCCCAAACAAACCATCTTTGACTCAAATATTCACGATTCTACATGAATGAGTTCTATGCAGTTAATATTACAATAATGAACCTGCTACGTGAACATTTGTATCGCAGTTGAAGGGTGCACTACCTGGACTCTGCTAAATAAAAGATGGCACTTAATTAGAGTTAGGGTGGGATTACTCGGCACTACGTCCCTGCAGATTAGACTTCAGAGAGACACCCTGGCCCTCAGCCTAGTGACAGGAGGAGCTTTGTGGAGCTGCAATCAAGAGCCCTCATCATGAATCTGCATTCCCACTATGAGGCACTACAAGCTTAGGTAGCCTTTGAAGTGTGAGAAGAGAAGGATTGGCACTCTGTCAGGCTGACTTGACCGACCAGTTTTTTTAAGCATTTTTCCACCTCTCCTGTATTTTGACCTCTTTGTCTCACTTTTCCGACTTTCTACTTCCACATTTTTCTAAGCTCGCACTGCAGTTCAGGTTATTCAGAGATTAGAGCGTGTTGTTTATTTTAATCACATCTAGCGCAGATATGTAAACAAGCAGCACCTGTATTCGTGCTATGCCAGTCTCGCAGTTATGGATGAATATAAAATAGCAGCCAGCTGGTTCTCCGTTTGATCTGTCCAATAACAAAGCCTGAGCTACCATCCCAGCTATTCCTCCTCAAGCCTGCATTAATGCAGGTTTTCTGGGAAATGTTTAAAAACACAGATGTCTCTGTGGTTATCATTCTAATTTAAATCATGATGAAAAAGCAGCAGCATTTCAGCAGGTTGCTTTGAGAGCATTGTGCACGTATGTGCTTGTTTGAACAATAAATATGTATTTCTTTCCTCTAAACAGTGGACACACCACTCTGACCGTGACTGGCACCAATCTGGATGTAGTTCAGGAACCACGCGTCAGAGTCAAATATGCTGGGCATGAATCTGTCAATGTGAGTGTAAAAACTGCTGATTTATAGTTATATTTAGTTTTTAAAAAGCATACGTCAATAAATTTACTCTAAATCTGTGATTTGTTATGATTGTATTTAGACAGATTCAGTGCTGTGGTATAATCATTTTTATAATGTGATTGAAGAGGAAGAGGTTTGGGGAGGAAAAAAGAAGTGAGAACAGGTTTACATAAAGGATCATTCCAAAAGAAGATTTAAAAAATGATATGGATGAACAACTCACTTTTGGAGGTGATTTATGGAGCTAATTCTGCTCGCCTGAACTGCTCAGGCAGGTCGCTCAAAGTGATTGATTGTTATAAAGTGTTGGGACCCTGTTGGCAAAAGACCAGGGTCCTTTGGGAGCAAGTTTTCCACTTCTTACTAGTCATGGATTTGCTTTAGGACTGCACCCTGGCAGAAAAGATAACTATTGCAGAGATGCCAGAGAGAGAATGATGGCATTATTTGCTTGCACGAATGTAAGAGAAAACAAGGACCTTCAGTTTTTGTGTTTGATAAATTAGGGTGTTTTTATGTGGAACATGTTGTATGTGAGAAGTTTGCCCAGAGCCAATTAAATGATGTGTTAACGATGCCAGCCCAAATTTTCAGCCAGTCAATTAAAGCTGCATGTTCGACAGTGTTACTGGCAAAGCTGAGATCTGAAGGGATTAAAGTTGAACTTTAACCCGAAACGGCTGCTAGAAAAGGGTCACTGGTGAATTTAATGAGGGCAGCATCTTTATCACACATATCTCGAAAACATAACTGGAATTACTTGAAAATGTTAAGAATCACAAAAGCATTTAATTTACTTCAAATAGCTTTCTGTGCAAAACTAGATCTGACTAAAGCTAACTAGAAACTGGTGTCAAGCTGGTGAAATTTAAAGGGACAGCTCATTTTTAAAGGAGACTTTGAAGAAGTATAGGGGCGAAAAAGCCCACAGAATTTCACTCTCGTAATCGAGTGATTGGCTTAATATGAAACAGATTCTAGTAGATATTATTCTGTTAATATGCAAGTTGAATAGGATTTTAAAGGGTCTAACATCTGGATGTTCGAAATAACAGGATAGTTATTAGTAGTATAACATTTGGGCACAAAGTGAGACATCTGTTCAGATCTATTTAGCAAAAATGGTTCCTACATATATAAAAACTACAAGTGGTGCTTCATTAATTGCTGTACTTAATTTTCCTTTGAGGTTAAATGAATAATTACTGGAAGATATAAAACTTGTATATCATAATACGTACAGTCTGGCTGCTGTAATATTTCACTCACTACATTGTCAGGTTGTGGATAATGTGGTGTAACTTAAAAAACCTGATCTGATTCTTCTCCAGGTGTGCAAAGTTCTGAACACAACCACCATCAGCTGCTTCGCTCCATCTCTGAAGGTGGAGTACACCACAGACCATGAGACAGTGAAACATGTGGATGAGTTTGGATTTGTCTTCAACAATGTCCAAGCTCTGCTCACCTATAACAACACAAGCTTTGTCTACTACCCCAACCCTTACCTGGAGCCCCTCAGCCTTTCGGGTGTTTTGGAGCAGAAACCTGGAGCTCCCATCATACTCAAAGTAAGTTGATGGAGAGCTTCCCAGAAATGAGTCTAGTTTCAGTTCCCATTTCAGAGTAAGGCAAAACCTTAAAAACACTAAGTGGCTTTCATAACAGCATTTGTTTTATCTTCAGTACACATAACCTAATGTAATTCTATCCTTATGCTCAGTGCTATAAATAGTCTGTTGCTTGATTCAGTGATCAAAAAAATCTTATCCCATTTGATCAGATTTTATTTCTTCCACACACATCAACCCCTCTGTTTCCCCATTAATTTTTATGCCTTTTTAATAAATATTTCAGACCACGGTGGACATAACTGCTGACTTTTTCTGTCTGATGTTCTTCTCCCTGTGAACTCAAATGCTTCCTGTCAAAGAACGGACAACACTTCTTTTGTACTTTTTAAAATAATTTTTTTCTGCCTTACTTTTCTTCCCTTTACTTTCATGTGCCACTGCAAGGAAGTTAAATCTTTAGCTACGTTTGGCAAGAGAGAACAGCATGGCATATTGGTTTGTGTCTTGAAGTAATCTGCCTTTGTTAGCTAAAATAATTTAGCAGCTTTCTTGCAAAAAAAAATAAAAAATAGACTCTGTGGCAGTCCGCAGTGCAGTACAGAAACTGACAGAAAGCCTTCTTCGCAAGACAAAAGCCAAGGCAAAGGGATGTGATCAGTGCTGTTTGTTTTGTCTCTCAGCAAGAATATGCAAAAACTACCCAAGCTGAATTTCATAAAACTTGGTGGAAAGGTGCAGAATGGGGACCAGAAAAACCAATTAACTTTTGGTTCTTTGCAAACTTGCAAAGTAGCGCCTAGGCCCTGGCAGGTGATGTGCTCTGTGAATGCCCTTATAGCTGTTTACACTAACTCCACTGATGCATAAACATTGAATGATGCTAAAGCATACTATTTTTCTGGTGAACAGTTGCTTGTCTGGTCAAATAGTTCATGCACAGAATCATGTTTTTAATTGGATCTCTTAGATCAAACAAATATTGTTTTTTTAAGATTCTCAGTACAGAGTTCAGGTTTAATGTTTGAGCTGTTTGGTCTTAAAATGTGAAATGTGCTTGATATATTTAAATTTTATATTATATGTTGCAGGGACGTAACCTGGTGCCATCTGCATCTGGTGGAGCTAGGCTCAACTACACGGTGCTGATCGGGGATACACCTTGTTCTCTTACTGTGTCGGACACTCAGTTACTCTGTGAGCCACCAAACCTCACCGGGCAACACAAAGTCCTGGTCAGTTTCAACTCTGTGCCTATCCGGCAATTCTCTGTCTGTCTGTCCATCTGTTTCCCTGTCTGCATGAATGTGGGTCACTCTCTGCAGGTCAGTGCTTGTCTGTATTTGTGGGTCATTGACAGGCTTTCACTTAGTTGTTGGCTTTCTGTCATTGTTTGTCACTCATGGTCTAGTAGGTTCCAAAGTAGCGAACATTGCCTTCTACAATTATTGACATGCACTCTTGCAAGTATTGACAGTAGAGCTATCAAAAGAAAAGTAAGTGTGTGTGCCTGGATATTAGTTTATTCAAAGGCAACTATACAGGCAAATCTTTAACATTTGATGTGATCATTTTATTTATTTATTTTTTGGCTTTGCCTTTTTTTGAACATGTTTTAAAGATTTTATTGAAAATCTTTAAATCTTTCAATTTTATCGTGCAATTATTCAGGTTCAAGTCGGCGGACTCCACATCTCTCCAGGAGAGGTTCACATCCGATCCGACAGCCTGCTCACCCTTCCTGCTATCCTCAGTATCACAGCTGGAGGAGGGCTGCTCCTCATCATCGTTGTAATAGTTCTGCTGGCCTACAGGCGGAAGTCACATGAGAATGACCTCACTTTGAAGCGCCTGCAGATGCAGATGGACAATCTGGAATCCAGAGTGGCTCTGGAGTGCAAAGAGGGTCAGTACGAACTAAAAGATAAAAATATCTTAAATCCGCTCAATCATATTCCCAAATTAACATGAAATGTATAATTGCATTATATTCTTTTAAAAGCTTATGTCAGAATTATGTGTACAAAATGATTTACAGTGCTGTGAAAAAGCATTTGCCCGCTTCCTGATTTCTTATTTTATTGCATATTTGTCACACATGTTTCAGATCACATGAGAGCTCAGATAACCTGAGATGTGAAAAACGTAATCCTCCCTCTTTGTTAAATCGTGAATTAGCTGTGATTAACCACATTTTGTGAAAAGCTGACTTCAATTTTACTAGCTACACTCAGCCTTGACAGGACTCTTTCTGACAAATTGAATGTGCTAAAAGATCACAAAAAGAAACACATCATGCCACAATCGAAAGAAAAATGAGAAACAGAGTCACTGACATCAGTCTAAAAAGGGTTACAAAAGCATTTCTAAGGCTTTGGGGCTCAACTGAACCAGAGTGAGAACATGGAAGAGCGCATTGATGACTTGTCCAAGAGGTCACAAAAGAACCCAGACAGCATGTAAAGACCTGCAGGCCTCTCTTGCCTCAGTTGAGGTCATTGATTAATGATTCAAAAATAAGAAAGAGACTGAGCAAAAATGGCATTCATAGGAGACCTCCAAGTTGAAAACCACTGACAACCAAAAAGAACAAAGACATATCTGCCAGAAAACATCCGGATGATCTCCAAAACTTTTAGGAAAATATTCTGTGGATAACTTTTTGCCCTTAAAAATGACTCATTTGAAAACTGCATTTTGTATTAACTCGGATCATCTTAGGCTAACAATAAAGCTTGTCTGATCTGAAACATGTAAATACGACAAATATGCATATAAAACAATATCCCATCTGCCCCCCGTCATATTTCTTTTCAAGATTTTCTTATTTAATCACTAGTGTACATATATTTATATTTATAGATACATATATATTTAGTCATCTTTTCTCTTTTACCACGTCTCTCTAATATTTTGCTCTTTACTATTTTTCTATTTATTTTTTTATTTTATTATATTTTATTATATTTTCTTCTACTGTACCATGCTGCTGAGTGACTGCTGCTAGTCAAACACATTTCATTGCAATGTTGACCCTGTGCTAACTTGCATATGACAAATAAAACTGAAAACTGAAACCTGAAAACCCCAAAAAACTAGGCATATGCTTTTTCACAGCACTATATAAGGTGGCTTAATTAAAAGATGAGCAAAATTATAGTTAATATTCAAGCTATAGATATCAAATTTCAAAGATGCAAATGTAAAAGTTTTTTATTTGGAATTACTGTCTTACACTACTAAAATGTTGGGCAAAACATTTTATACATGTGTCATGTGCAGCCTTTGCAGAACTACAGACTGACATCAATGAATTAACCAGTGATCTGGACAGAGCCGGCATTCCCTACTTGGATTATCGCACTTATGCCATGAGAGTTCTCTTCCCCGGTATAGATGATCATCCTGTCCTCAGAGAACTGGAGGTGAGGAACCTTTGAAGAAGAGGCTGCAACACTTGAATGCAGTGTCAACCATTTTTCTGACGTTTTGACCTTAAAGCTTCAGTATACTCCAAAAATAATTGCTACTGGCTTTTTGGCCAAAGCTGTCAAACTGTCTGTGAGAATATTCACATCAGTTTGAGGTCAAAAAGTTTTGGGCCGCTGCCCATAAAAAGCAAAAGAATATACCTGATTAAAATTTGACTGCACTCTATTTCAAGGTCACTTCCAGTGCTCCTGCTATTTTCACATCCCTGACCGGTAGGGCTGTTCAGACCACTTGAACTTGCACATTTGTAATGCCTGCTGAATCTGCTCCACTGTGTCAAAACACCAACCATGCAACTTGATTTCCATTTTCGGGAAGAGAATGGGAAGCAGTTTGAGTGGAGACTGTGGCTTTACAATTGACTGGTGCCACTCCTAACCTGGGGCGCCTTCTTCTAGCTTGGGCACTGTGGAGACCAAACTCACCACCAGTAATTATCCTTGACATAAAGGTTGAGTCAGTTTTGCAGAGAAGTAGATTTTTGCTTTCGAGTTCGAGGTCCCTGCACATAAGTGGACAGAAAGGGACTTCAAGGAGGAAATCTACTGTAAAACAGCTGCAAAGCTGTCAATGGTGCAGACCTTCACAAGAAGTGTCCTTATAGCCAAATTTTATTAATGTTTTTAATTTGAGTTTTTGACTGCAGCTCATACTGGGAATTTTTTGCTTCCATTAATCTCTGAGCCTTCTACTGGGTTTGAAGTCATTTCTGTTTCTTAAAATGTATTTGAAAGAAGTGTTTTCATTATTGTCTCAAAGGATAGGCAAATTATTTAATTTTTGAGGCATTCTCTATTCAGTTTTTAAGAAAATCTGGAGAAAAAAAAGTATTTGGCTTTTAATTTTTTTGTGTAAAAAAAAAAAAGAAGAAGAAGAAGCTTGGAATGTAAAGGTCAAGGCTGATGTTACCAATTAAAGATAGTTTAATCAAGATATTATTAGGGTACAAATTATAGCACTTCTTAAGAACCAATTAACTCTTTAGAAATCCTCTGATTGCACTTGACACATAACAAAGGTTCTTTATTTAGTGCAAAAAAGGTTTTTATTATTTTTTATATATTCCTTTAAATCTACACTTTTAAGGGTGGGGCAGTTCTCTACGCATTTGCATAACCTTCACTCACTTCTAGGCAAAGGCTTTAGCAACACCAGTAATTCTGGTTTGTACCGACCCTTTGAAGGGGAGAATTTCTACTCTGGTCTGTATTTCTGTTATAACTCATCCATGAGTGTGTACCATCTAATGAGCGCACTCACCTTTCTGTGTGTGCAAAAATGCATGATGCGTGCAGGTGCCAGGGAGCGGACAGGCGAATGTGGAGAAAGCCTTGAAGCAATTTGCTCAGCTGGTGAATAATAAGGTTTTCCTGCTGACATTCATACGCACACTGGAGCTGCAGCGCTCCTTCTCCATGCGTGACCGCGGCTACGTTGCCTCGCTCATCATGACCGCTCTGCAGGGACGGCTGGAGTACGCCACAGACATCCTGAAACATCTGCTCTCAGATCTTATAGAACGCAATCTGGAGAGCAAGAACCACCCCAAACTACTCCTCCGCAGGTAAGCAGAATCATTCACAGTGCTAAAACCCAATTAACAAAAAGCTGTGTAACATACCGAGTTATTTTTTGTCAGCTGAAAACTTTCATTTCCAGTTCTTTGGTAAAATGTAAGACGCATAAATTTAAGGTAAAACTGCAGGACAGAACAGAACATGAATTCATTTATTTAAATTGATATCAGAGAGAGTGGTCCTACTGAGCCACAGTCCTGTGGCTTTTGTGGACAAAGCAGAATTTAGATCTCTAATCAGATCTCAGCTGTGCTTGCAGAAAAGAAGAAATCAGTTGTTCTCCAAAATGTTTAAAGAAAGTCCCTAAAAGCTAGACATGCAAGAAAGTCAGAAATTTGAAAAGCCCATTAAATTTCGGTTGGGAGGTCATGTCGGGTACATCATTCAGTTTCGCAACACTGGACTCCCTTTTTTCTCTGTGGTGAGAGGATTAAAACTAGAGATTTTTTCGGTCACAAACCTGACCAATTCTGATCAATGCTGCTTATCTTTTGGCATAGATAATTCCTTTGTGCATTGTTCTTTCCGGCCCAGTTGCTGCACTTCTGATGGTTGAATAACTAGGCCAGTAACGGGAAGCCCACCTTTGTACAGCTTTGTTTTGTGCAGCAGTGTGAAACATCCGCTATGAGTCTGAGAAACAGGATGCCTGAGCAGACAGGTGAAAGACAGGAGTGTTAAAAGTGATAGAGAGTGGGAGGGACTGGCAGAGGAGGAGAACCTAATGGGGAAGAGTGAGTGCAGCGGCAGCAGAGTTGTTGTCAGTCTGACTTATCTTCTGTGTGCCACTCATGAAACATTCAGCTGTAGCTCACATTTCTTTCCCCATCACCTCTCCTCTTCCTCCCTTCTCTCGCCTCTCTCCCTTTTTCCTCCACCTCTGGTTATCTGCCGATTGTTTTCCCAGTGCTGAGACCGGCCTACTGAATGTTTCATGAGGTCTTAAAAAAAGGGGTGGGGGGTGGGGGGGTTGCTCTCACAATCTGACGCACACTCATTAAATATAAGGATGAGTTCACATGGGAGCTAGTACAACAAGAACTTGTTAGCCCAAACATGCAGCTCTTGCGGAAGCACTCTAAAGTTTAATGGGACGCCGTCAACAGTTGATTCAGTGCAGGTTAAGATTGAAATCTGGGTAAGAACAAAAGAAAAGTGCGACAGGTTTAGGACACGGAATTTGTAGCTAAAATGCTGTAGGCCTTGGATCGGATTTAAAAATTGCCACAGAAATATTTTTTTTTACATATTTAGTTAGAATATATGACAGTAAATCATAAATTTTTTACCTATGTGGACTCATATAAAGTAGCTAAGTGCAGACACTGCAAGGAAGAAACAGAGTGACTCAAAGTGGCCTTCAAACCTGTCTCTAAGCAATTATGTCATGACCCAAAAATGCTGGGCACTAGCAGCACTTAACCCAAAGTCTGCTGGAGTCCTTCGAGATCAAGCGGCTATATCATCAGAACTCTCCTTGTTAAATTTTTCTTTGGTTTCAACAATGCCAGGCTCGTCTACGTCTTAAATTATAAAGAATAATCAGACCACTCTAGCTCTCAGAGGGGTGCCTTTGCTAATAAATGAGTACACTCTCTCTTTGTCTTACAGAACAGAGTCAGTGGCAGAGAAGATGCTGACAAACTGGTTTGCTTTCTTGCTCCACAAATTTCTCAAGGTAAAACGAAATCCTTCTCACATCTCACTGCTAAGATGGTGAGAGCTACTATGGTTTCGCTTAAAGTTACTTGCATTGATTCTGAAATAGACTGCTGTGCATGTTTGTGTTGCGGCTGTGATTTTAAATGCCTAATATCGATGTGTTCTAACAACACCCTGGAAGGATAATGGTTACCTGCGAGGTCAAACATGTCTCCAGCTTTGTATAAAAGCTCAATTTTATTATGTTTGATGTGTCATGCTCCAGTTACTCAGTCTCATCACCTCTGCTGATGAATACTGATTTCCATCCTTCCCTTCACTACTTTTTTTTATGTCTTCTTTTCCTTTCTCCCACCTTTCAACCTAATCCCTGGGTTCTTTTCCAAAACAAAGGAGTGTGCTGGCGAGCCTCTCTTCATGCTGTTCTGTGCCATCAAACAGCAAATGGAGAAAGGACCCATAGACTCCATCACAGGAGAGGCACGCTATTCCCTGAGTGAAGACAAACTCATCCGCCAGCAGATTGAATACAAGACGCTGGTGAGTCACAAAGACATGGATAGAGAGAGAGAAACAAAAAACTCTCTACCTTTTGTCTGCTTTAATTTTTGCACATCTCTTGGCAAAGTGCCTTGACAGATCCCCAGAAATGTTGAATATGCCAAGGCTGTGGTTATAATTTGATGATTGCTTTGAATGTTTGCATACCTTTGATAAAATGAAATAAACATTCTTGCATAGCCAGATGCCCATTTCGTTAAGCTTAAAATTCGACAAAACATTTTCGAAATTCCATTTTTAAAGCGGTTCACACACTTGCCTCAAAACCCCATACAACAAATATCCTTTTTAATCAAATACTGTTTCCACTGGACATCGTTCACCCAAATTAGTGAAAAAAAAGTATTATATTAGCTACCTTTACAATTACAAATATTAGACTGAGTCTATATAAGCTTAACCGTCATGTGCTAAACCAGTACATTCACGAGGTAAGACTACCTGGATAATGCAACATGTCTCTTTCTTTTACATTTCTTTTGAAATGAAGCCAGCTGGGTTCCTCCAGCGCCCCATCAGAATAGGTTCCCCCTCAGGCTTTAGCTGCATGGCAGAGCCAGCCAGCGACAGGATGACACCTCTCTGATCGCCATGTCGGAGATTCTGAGAGTCTGTGTCTCATCACTTGTTTAATGCCCCTGCCAGAGCTGCACAAGCACATCCTGGAGGTGTGAAATTACATTTCTGGCCAAGATGCTCTCCACCAGGACAGTTTGGTGAAGAGCAGGTAATGAAAGGACTTCCGTATCAATCAACACATTTCTCTCTGCCTCCTTCCTTTTCTTCCCCCTTCTCTCTATCCTGGATCTCCAGACGCTGAGCTGTGTGAACCCCGACAATGAGAACAGCCCAGAAATCCCTGTCAAGGTGCTCAACTGTGACACCATTACCCAGGTAAAGGAGAAGATCCTGGATGCAGTGTACAAGAACATGCCGTACTCACAGCGGCCACGGGCTACAGACATGGATCTAGGTGAGGCTGCACAGAGTGCAATCCCATTGTGAAGGAATAATTTCAGTACAGTAATTGTGTTATATATTTTGGGGCAAAACTAAGATTGCACTATTTCTGTGGCACATCACATGTGGAATAATGACAGCTGGGGAAAACAGAGCAGAAATCGAGCGTGCCAAATGACAATATACCAAATACCAAATATGACATCTAGAAAGGGCTCCACATCAGTTTCGTCAAGACTCCCCCCCCACCCCCCCTTACCTGTTTACAGCCCTAATCAGAACAACACTCTAACACTGACGTTAAACCGTTCTGACAGTGCACCTACACCTAGGCTTACGCCCACAACATGTCATCCAATACCGAATGACTCGGCACAAATCCAACTGACATGCACCTTCAAAGGCAGTAAATAAGATAACTTGTAGGTAGTGGCTGATCGTGCTTTGGGCTTGTAGTGTTATACCCTAAGGGGCTTTTCCAGGCTAGGGATTTGGAGAGGATCAGTTTCTCTTTGTTGCTTTGGGCAGCTTAAAGCTCTGTGAAGAGACTGTCATTTTTATTTTGTTCACAGAATCACAATCACTTTAATTGTCAAGTAGAAATGCACAGGAAGCTGTCTTGGTGACACTTTGGTTGCTACACTTGACAACTTGCAGAGTTTCAAAGAATAAAATATAGTGCGAAAGGATAACATGACCTCAACTGCAGCGCCAAGGGGCAGACAAATGATCGACATTTGACAATATGTAACTGTCAAAAACTTGGGATACCAACATTCCTCAAAGTGCCATATGTCACACATTTATTATTGATTGTATTTTCCTACAGAGTGGCGGCAGGGCAGAACAGCTCGTGTGGTTCTGCAGGATGAGGACATCACAACAAAGATAGAGAGCGACTGGAAGAGACTCAACACCCTCATGCACTACCAGGTCTGTTAATAACAATCATACCACGACTACAAGTAAAAACTGATTTTTGAGTTTATGAATAATTCAGTTATTTGCGCCCATTACAGTGTCTTATAATCAAGGTGATATGCTAAAACTTGCTTGTTTCTCCGACCAACTGTAGAGTATATAAAACGGATTCCAATCAGATAACCCACATCTGAAATGAATGACTTATTACAACAGCAGAATATAGTTAGACTTTGGCGTTCAGACTCCACTCTCCAAAGTTAAGTGATGTGTAAATATATGGATTGGTAAAGGGGAAGAGGGTCAGCAATTTAGCACAGAGATAGATGGGAATTTTTGCAGCTTAAGCAGACCACCAAAGTGGGAGGCAGCTTGGTTTATAATACAGAGTGAGGCATGTGTATGTCCTAGTGTTCCCCAAAGCATACAAGCCTGGGACAGGGAGAGAAGCAGTAAGAAAACATAAAAAAGCATCAATGCATATCATGTCAACATATATTACAATGATTTTGGCAAATGCTGCATGAATAGAAGGATGTGGGGTGGGGGTGGGTTGTAAAGCAGCTTACAGAAGGATAGCAACAAAAAAAATCCTACCTTATAAAATAATGGATGAGTAGCCGGGTATCATTCGAGCAATCAGCTGGTGTCGGCTGTCACTGAGATCAACTGTTATCAGCTTATTTGCTGGGATATTGGGTTTGGAGATTGACTTTATATCCAGCCTGAACCAATACTAAGTGCAATAAAAGCAAAAGCAAAAAAAACCCCTCACATGTGAAAAAAGACGGCGGAAATGTTTGACATTTTAGTGACTCAAACATTTTTAAAATTAACGTCTGTCGACTGACGCTTTACTTCAGCTCTAATTACCTCAAAGCTTGTAAAAAACGATTGCAATTTTATACCTGGAATTTTTCAGACGGATTACTCAGTTGCTCACTAGATATTGTTGATGAAGGGCAAAGTATTACTCATTTACATTCATCTCACTCACCTCATCACTGCCTACATTTTTTTCCAACCTCGTGGTCACAAACACACTTAGTCAACCAAACATGCACTTGTGTGCCCATCTCTTTACAACACTTTTTTTTCCTTCCCAGCTCATAAATGCGACTACACAGGTCACTAACCTCAGATGAGTCATCCTGTTCCTTTGTCAGTCAAATGTTCATCTACACTGTCAGCTTTGGGCCAACTGTACCATGCACAGAGAAAACATACTTTTCTAAAAACACAGAGACCAGTAAAGACAAAGAAAAGCCACATTTTCTGCACTAAAAGTATGTTTTGAGAGGAGAGAATGCATTCTGTCTTATCTCTAGAGGAGATAAACAATTTAGCTCTTTCATTTTTAATCTTTCGACTAGCTAGGAAATGCATGTTTTGTCGCTAAGCTGAATTTGGTATTCGCTATAATGCAGCTTTTGCAGAATAGTGCAAAGCTAAGTCTGAATGTGGAATTTCTCTCATACTGCGGATAACCGGTCTTCATCATAGCTCATAGAGCAGAGCTACAATATTCAGCATTTCCCCAGTGCTGTTCCACAGACAGGATCTAGGACCGACACTAGAAAAAAGTGCCTGTATTGTTATGTGAAAACATTTAGCAGTCTATTACATAAATATTTCACTTTACTTACATGCTGCAAAAGATTAAGCTAAGTTACCATGAGCATCACTGGAGGGCAATGTTGAGTTAAGTATTGATGTGAGAGTTTAGAAAAAACCTTTCATGCATTTAGTTATGATCATCACCTACTTAAATAAGAAAGGACCTGAACTCAACTACAAATACAGAAAGGGCTGCAAATACTACACCTCCAAATATATGATATAGAAAGGCACAGTGTAGCAACGGTAAAAGTGTTTCCTGGGGCTGCAGAAACATCATGGTTGGAATTACTTTGGTTTACAACACAATGCATGTCTTTGCTGAATCCATCAATTTTTGAGTTTGGTCATTGTTTGGGCTACTTGCAGAGTATTTCTTTATTTGGGTGTTTGTAGCATCTGCAGTGTGTTGAGTTCTCCTGCAATTTATATTTGGTACAGTAATATAAAGCTGTTCCAGTAGATGCTGTGCTGCCTTTTATTTTCATCTATCTGATGATAGTGGATTTTTACAGGAGACTGCAGTTGAACTAAAAGCCTGTCTTTTATAAATTTACAAAGCCCACAGAGGACATTCAAAACCTTTCCGTCATAATTCTGAAAATCCTTGGCTCTTGGTTTGAAGCTCAAAAAATATTTGGAATTCCTGCCATGATTACTTTTGACCAACAGCTGCTAGCAAAAAATTCACAAGGCTCTACCTTTGTTTTTCAGGTATCTGATCGCTGTGTGGTGGCCTTGGTGCCCAAACAGATGTCCTCTTTCAACATTCCTTCTTCAGCCAGCTTCCCACGCAGTATCAGCAGATATGGTTAGTACTGCTTAGGAAATTCAAATACTTAATATTCATCCACCTCACAGTAGTGATGCACCATCTGTTTCTGTCACTTATCAATCTGCTGTAAAGCACATTAGTTGACACTGTTAGAAGGCATGTTAAATAAAGGAAGCATGATAGTCTAGAAAAAATATTCAAGAAATATTCTGCATTTACAAAAGCAAATCAAGTATGTTGTTTATTAGGTTTTATATATAAGCTGACATGGAACTGTCTTTTCACTTCACGTTTCTATACAGTAGGTATAACACAAGCTGACCTGATCTTAACGTCAATAAAATCATGCACTTTACATAAATGTTTGTCGTTGGGTTTAATATATTCCTTTTAAATACACAAGAACTTCAAGCGATGCCACGCTGTAAGTCGAAAAGCTGAAAACACAAAACACTTAGTGGCAGAAAGCGAGAACCATAGAAACCATCTCTTTAATGAATGAGTGTATGTCTGCATCATTACTATGATGACCGATGAAATAATGACAGCACCTGATTATACAGTCAAAACACACACAGCCCACCTGCTCACTTCCAGATTACAACGAAGACTGTCAACCACTTATTTAGACCTGAGAAATCAATGTGACGTTCTCTTTGTTTGTGCTCCAGTCTAATAGAGTGATTATCAGATATATAATGTACATTTACAAACTGAAATATTTTAGGAATTGTGCATTTTTCTTTATCATCTATTCTTTAACCATCTAGGTGTGGATGTATCGTTCCGTTCCACCCCCACCAGCCCTGACAGCCCCCACTCCCGTGTGCCTATGCTGACCCCCGACCTGGAGAGTGGTGTCAAAGTTTGGCACTTAGTCAAGAACCATGACCACGGGGACCAGAAAGAGGGCGAGCGAGGCAGCAAGATGGTGTCTGAGATTTACCTGACACGGCTACTAGCAACAAAGGTACCACATAACACATGCTGCAAACTGTGGTAACGGTGAATAGAAAAAAACAAACATGGAGAAAACATTTGTACTCGGAGGCCTTTATTTGGTGATTTTGAAGTTTTCATGACCACTCAAAGTCCTTTGCACCACAGGAAAAGTGACACATCCATTCCTAGAGAAATTAACTAATTAACTTAATGTAGATGTCTGTGGTAGGAAACGTCATCATTTGTAAAAACAACAAACAAAATATTCACAAAAAACAGAGCAAATCTCCATTCTGTTACTTTTCAGGGAACGCTGCAGAAGTTTGTGGACGATTTATTTGAGACCCTGTTCAGCACTGTGTGTCGAGGCACTGCTCTGCCTCTCGCAATTAAATACATGTTTGACTTCCTGGATGAGCAGGCTGACAGACATGGCATCCATGACATGGACGTCCGCCACACATGGAAGAGCAACTGGTGAGAAAGATTTTTGATTTCTCATAGTGCTGTTGTCTACTTACAGCCTAAGAAAAGAAACTTTTCAGCAGCACTTTTAGCTTGTTACAGAAATAGCTTTCTGTAACAATCGTAATATATTTTCATGTTCTAGCCACAGTCTTACACAACTGTTAAGATTATCTTATCAAATATTTTTTTTCTGTTTTGTTTTTTAGAATTGTATAGTATTGTTTTGATTGTATAGTAAAGTATAGAGTTGTTAAATTTTGTAGGTCATCTGGTTTTATCTTGTATGGGTCAATGGCTCTCAAGGAAGCAACTCCTATTTCTGGGAACAATCTGTAATTCCAAATTATCTTTCAGTAGTCTTCTAATCTCCATGTTTTGAAAAGAAAAAGTCACTAAAAGGATGATTAAAAGGACATTTCATGATTTCCTTTTGCAAAATAGCCTTGCACAGCCTAAAATATATATTTTTTTACGTTTCTGTATAGCCGCTATTCTCAATAGCCGCTCTCATTCACTTTCCTCCATTAATTTGACAGCATCTGAATGGGGCGGCTGCAACGCTAAATTAGTACCCAGGTCACTTTTCAGTAAAAGCTGTGATGACAGGCTTTCTAGGTGGGAGCTAGTAATATTTACTCTTAATCACTTTTAACAGAAGACCAGTCTGAATGCATGCAGTCACATTAATGGATAAGCACACGGAGCTTTAAGAAGCACTTGCTTTTTCTCCATTCTGTGTGGCTACCATTGGTATGTCTGAATGAAGCCATTAGGAACGTAAAAGTGACATACTTCTGGATGACAAAATGCAGTCACTTTAACAGATTAATGAAGCCAGCAGTGTTATCAGTTTTCTCTGAAAAGTGCTCATTTGATTCTCCCCCCCCCCAGCCTTCCCCTCCGCTTCTGGGTAAATGTGATCAAGAATCCCCAGTTTGTGTTTGACATCCATAAAAGTAGCATCACAGACGCCTGTTTGTCTGTGGTGGCCCAAACCTTCATGGACTCTTGCTCAACATCCGAACATCGTCTGGGAAAAGACTCTCCCTCCACCAAACTACTCTACGCCAAGGACATACCACATTACAAAAGCTGGGTAGAAAGGTGTGTATGTGCAGGCTTTTTTATAATTATGTTAAAATTATGTTTTGTATACGGTAGATAAGTATATTTATAGGCAGCTTTTAGGCCTAAATGTTTTCAGGTAAAATGCTGCATATTATAAACTGGAATTTATCAGTGTGAATTTTAAAAAGTAAATAAGATATGGAAGAAACACCCTTCAACCATGTTAAGAATGTTGACATTGCATTCTTTGTCCACTTGTCGGCCACTCTAAAACTGTGATGTATTGGAATATTGGATTTTTAAATCATCAATATCTTTATCACTATCCTGTATTGATCAGGCGCTAACTTGGGAGCATTGACAGACATCCAGCTCCTCACCAGAACGTTGGTTGCCATTGGTTTCATCAGCAATACTATGTTTTGTCAGAACCACCACATTTATTAATTTACTCTCACATACACAGAGCGCCTTTCATGACTGTAAGTTTTATCACACCACAGTTCCATATCTTTTACACCTTGGCCATATAAAGCAATAGTGTTGCAACCTTTGTTAATGCAACTCTAGGGACCCATTAGAAAGTCTAGCTAGATCTTCAATGGTGCCTTTACGAGCATGACAAAAAATCCGTCTTTAAATGAAATAATTGTTCTTTAAGTAATAATAATAATCTCACTCATTTGTTAATTATCATATTAGTAAAAGATCAAGGTCAGGTCTTCATCATTCGCCGACATTTTTTAATTCAGTAGTTGCAATAAAAATATGTAGAAACAATGAAATGAGTTGTGCACTGCATGTAAAATTAAACTTCTTCGATGCATGCAGCAAGGCAGGGCATTCTTTATATACACATGCGATTGCTCAGAGTTATGAGTCCAGATGGGTTTTTGTTGAAACCTTTAATGATGAACATAATCTTCCTAAGGCTCTTGCTGAGGCTCAGTTTGTGTATCTGCATATGGAAATAAAAAGCGTGTTCGTTTATTTTTGAATACATTGTCTGCATTACTACATGACTAAACGCATGAGTAACGCTTTCCTTGTTTTCTATGCTGCAACACCTCTGATTTACAGGTTCCCGTGTCGAAGCATATTCTTTTCAAAACAGACCGATTCCATGTGAGAAGAAAAGCTATGGTATGCATCACTGTGCCCTCCACACTGACAGTGCGTGTGTGTGTGTGTGCGTGCGTCTCCTCTCAGGTACTATGCTGACATCAACCGCCTGCCTGCCATCAGTGATCAGGATATGAATGCCTATCTGGCTGAACAGGCTCGCCTTCACTCCAGTGAGTTCAATGTGCTCAGTGCCCTCCATGAGATCTACGCATATGTCAGCAAATACAGCCAAGAGGTGAGGCCCAGTCAACACACTTTAAACCAGTAATGTGCACCACATGTTTTTGCAGTATTACCAATTGAAGTTATCAATTTTGGAAGTCAAAGCAGCCATAATTAATCATTTATTTATTTATAAATAGCAGTGTATTGATTCCATTGCATTGAACTTCCAGAGAGTTATAAGCCAACTCTTCAATTTTCTGCAGTTTGGGACACTTTAACGTCTCTCCTGCCATTGTTTGATTTTAGGAATCTGACTTCTTTTAGCCAATACTTTCTTTTATTGTCATTTATTTTAGCAGCTAAAGGGGCAGATAATTCCCTCAAAAATGGAGACAAAAGTAGAGTAATTACTGGAGTTAAATTGGTCAGCTGGACACAAATACATCTCTTAATACACGCCAGTCTTGTTCTGTGAATGCTGGGTGTGCGGACAGGCAACTGTTTGCTAACAACTTACCAAAACACGGTTTTAATTTTGAGCCCTCGTAAAGGTCATGGCTGATTGCAGAAATCAAACGGGCAAAAAACAAAACAGACTGTGTCGAATTTAATGAATTCATTTTGTGATAATATGCTGGGTGATTTTCAATTAACCAATAAAAGAATTACTGAGAATGCCGCTAACAATTTCCAGGAACACGAAGTGCGTCTTCAAATTGCTTCTGTTGTCAGCTAAAAGTGCAAAACTAATTTATGCGACAAACTATATATACATAGTAAGGTAACAAGGATTGAGTGAAGCTTATTAGCGTTGAGTCCGCGGTCAAACATAAGTAATGCATTCAGAATAAAGACGGAAACAACACAATCATAAACAAAAATTAAATAAAATCTAAAACAAAATCTGACCCCATGACATAACGCCTGCGTGCTAATTTACTACAGCTGACCGGTGACATGCTTTGTGTCCTTATGGCCTATATCTCTGTGTGTTTTAGATCATTGAGGCACTGGAGCAGGATGAACAGGCCCAAAAGCAGAAGCTGGCGTATAAAGTGGAGCAGATCATCTCAGCTTTGTCCACAGAGAGCTGAGAAACACACACGATCCTAAATACTTCCATATACACACATAAACACATTCTGTATGCACACATGATACACAGACACCAAAATATACCATAACAGGGGAATTATAAACACATATGCCTCTCAGATGTGGAAATCAACCGACTTCTGGTATGCATGTGCGGATATATTAAATCACACATACACACAAACTGTTGTGCACAGAGAGACTGCAGTTTTAATGGACCTACTGTATACAAACTGACAGTTACACGTGGATAAATACACGGGTACAAATGTACATACGCAAACCACAGCACACATCAAACAGCAGAACGTCCCAAAGCAAGACTTTTGAATCCAATGTCATTTTTCAGAAGAAATTCCAAAAGGCAAACATCCAACTTCTAAAACACTACTATAGAGGGAGAGAGAAGGAGGATTTAGGCCATCACGGCTGCTGAATTTTCCGCCAATTCTTGTCCGCTGGGTAATGGTTTGCCTTTGTAGTCGGTGGTTATACTAAGTGTGTGTGTGGCATGGCTCTGAAGAGAACACCACTTAATAAAGAATGACTCAACTTGAAAAGTCACTGGAGGAGCTCAAAGACAGGAGCCAATTTAATGGGACAAGACTCAAAGTTCTTTTTATATGTCAAACATGAAGGACACTTATTCGCACTACATATCACAAACTTGGAGTGACATCGCCATTTGTTGCCATTCGGAGCAGAGATGTGCATCTTGCACCAAGTCTTTTTTCTGGGTTTTTAAAGGCTTAAGAGAGAGAACACTTAGGATTTCAGCAAAATTACTTTTTATTTTGCTGCTTGAGGATTTCCATCATATGTGACATCATAAAACATCATATATTTTTTTTCATTTAATGATGATTGTCTGAACTACTGGGTTTTGAAAGAAGTATACAACAGATTTGTCGCTTATAGGTTTAGGGTCTGGCTGTTTAATAATCCAACACCAAGACATCATTACTTTCCAATTTGAAATATGTGTAGATATTTTCAGACCCAATCCCTGGCTCTTCGTGCCAAATATAATATATCTCATGTTTCATTCATATTAAACGCTCCTGTAGAAGCTATTAATAATACATGCCATTGTACGGAAAAGATCCCATTTGAGATAGGACATTTTTTTTTACAGTGATGATCAATAGACCAGTAATTCAGCCATTCAGAGATAAGTGGGGACCAAATTGAACTGCAGTAGAAAGCATGATTAATGATGCTATAAGCCTGAAAGTGGATCAGATTAGCCTAACCTGGCCAACAGCACCCACCCTTCCAGTCTCATCAGTCATTGTTTACATTTAGCGTGATACTTGAAATGCACTCGGTGTACAAGATACCAAGAACACCTGCAGCTCCTGTCAAGTAATCTGGTCAAACTAGATTAGATAAAGGCCTTGATGCTTTTTTGATTTACCAAATGAATCCACTTTGAGCATAATGTGGAAACTAAATGCAGGTTAAAAGCTGAAGTCTGATTTTTTCACCTTCAAAACAGGCGATCTGGATCGGGATTCAGCTCAGTGTAAAGCAGGTGCTCTTATATTTCTTAAACAGAGTGGATATATGATTAACGGTATATGTGACTGGTCCAGCAGTGGGTTCTTGTAAAGTCTGTTTGTTGCTTCACAGCACTAGTGACGCTTTATATCCTTACTGTTTTCGTGCTTTAACGTAGAATTCACGTTTTATTCCAGTTTTATTTTGCATTCCAGTGTACACTTTACCTGATTGCTCGTTGTCCCCCCCTGCTCCTGTAGTTATAGTGCCATATCTAAACTTTAAAATAATTATCTAAACTTCAGCATAACTGTAAAAAAAAAAGAAAAAAAAAAGAAAAAAAAATCTGCGACATCACAACTACTTCACAGTTTTAGTTCTGATTGGTTGTTTCACCAATTTACAATGAGGAAACAAATGCCTTTTTATGCTTGAGGCTTCTTATAAAGTCTCTGGAAGTATTACTGCTATCTTCTTAACATTTCCGTACCAATGGAGTTCATTTATCCCCCACAAGACCTTGAATCATGTTATCTACAAGAACAAAATGAACTACGATAAATAATAAGTACATTTCCTGTTAAATGTTGAAATATGACAGAATTCATCAGTTTCATGTGTGGTTTGATGATGATAATTTATAAATGTGTTGTGCAATAAACTGTCAGATGTTTAAGCTGTAATGTTTTTTTAAACTATATATTACTGTATAAATACTGTACATAAAAAACACTCCTATTTTGCAAGCAAAAGATTCACTTTGTACTGTTGTTATACATTAAATGCGCAGCTAATGAAAATGATTTTTGCATTTTTGTCTAATTTGTGGTGACATTTCTTTTTAAAATAATCAGGCTGAACATGATTATTCATTTTCTCTGTATTAAAAGGGTACTACATCCCAAGTCCTGGCTGTAATAGGTCAAATATTGTCTTTATTTAAGAACATTTAACTAAACTTCTTTGCCTTTCATCGTACTTCATTATACATAGTTTACAGTTCTGCATTTTTAACCACATGAAACATCAGAATCATCATAATGTGACTTACTTAATTTGCACAGTGCTTTTTTTTCTCTGACAAAATACTGCTGATGGTAGAGGTGAAGTCATTTTTAACCCAATCAAAACTCTGCCACACATAACTGGATAATCTATTTTTATGGTATTAGTGGACCATTAGCATTCCACTTTAATAATTAAACTTATTGACTTTTCATGGGAAGGCTTTGCAAGACGGTGATGTCACAGGGATAAACTCAAATCCCACGAGAACATACATCATTCATCCTTTTTAGTGTTTGACCCACAAGCAGATAATATTAGCCCTCCAGCAAAGTCTCAAAATATTTTTAAATAGGGTTTTTTAATACGTGTTTTACTAGATTTGCTTCTTAATGAAAGCCATTATTTAGTAAAAGAGTACCTATTTCAACACTAGCACAATGTTATTATTTTAAATATCGTATTATTTATAAGCCTATAACCATGATTGAAATTTTTAGTCATGCAATCAGAATACCATTTTAAAAAGATAGTTAATTTTTTGTTGAATTTAAATGCTCATGGTTGTGTTGCTTTACAGTGTTCCACAGGAAGAGGGTGTTGTATTTCCAGACCCAACAAAGGTAAAGCCTACTTCACAAATCAGCAAAGACCTGTAGAGTAATGGCCTCCAGCTGGAATATTTTCCCTGGAACTAGAAAACAAATGTGAGGAGAATGATCAAGTAATGATAATGCTGTTCCTTCCCCTTTTTGAATTAATCAAGAAGCAATGCCGTTTCAGGGAGTCTGAACTACTGCCATGAGCCAAAAACAGCCAATCATCACTCTATGAGCTCAAGACTCTAATGTAACTTTACTAAAGTACAGTTTGTACTACCGTGATTGTGGTGATGTAGTACGGCATGTGACAAGCATATATGAAGTTTGTGAGTCTTTGCTATAAGCATTGTTCATGTTTAACCCGCAAAACTCCGGACAAGCAGAAACCAGGTGTGGGGGGCTTGCAGTAATACCCAGACTCCACAACTCAAACCTGTCGGACTCATATTGGTTATGATCAGTGTATCAAAAGGGTCCTCTGTACACCTGCCAGGCTCTAACTCCTCATCTTGCCCTTTTTCACTCTTTACTTGTCAGAGTACCGACACTCAGTTGCCAACAATTCCCCCTCGCACACATTCGAGGAGGATCATTAGGACTCAGACCTCTTCTACTGACAGCTGAGAAAGCTGCAGGATATCAACTTGATAGACTGTGTGCTATAGGATGGTACAAGACAAGTTTATAGAGCAACTATTGTCATCAGACAACAATCACTTTTCATTTAAAAAAAACAACAACCTTAAGTTGTCATAATATCTCATTCTGCTTGGACGCCTGATTGACGTAATTAGTCTGAGGTAAAGTAATATGACAGATCATCAGCTTCTCTAGGTAGTCAGAAAATAATGAGGACACTGGCCTTATGCACAGACTGCTGATTTTTAAGACAGCTCTTTCTGCAGAAGGAATGCTGAATGGAGGCCTCCTTGGACTTTCTGTGCACTTGAGCAAATGCGAACAATTCAGCACAGCAGGTGTAAATAGTTAATGGACTGTCCTTAAGCATAAAGTGGGATAAGGCACCAGCTAGGTGATAAGATCACCCCATTCATTAAATAAAGATACTTTTCTTTAATAGAACTGATTCACGGGTCACTTTTCCTTGAGCATCTCTTGAATGCAACCTTCAAGCTTTTGAGTGCTTTAAACATTAGCCTCCAGCTGCTTTGATTAAATAATTATTAGTGTGCACACAATCATGTAAATGATGCTTGTTCATTCTCATGACAAAGAAAAGTTGTCTATACTTGGAAAAGAAAAACCTCTTAACTGTGTAGAATAAATCTTAAAGGACCATAACTGCTATCAGTAACAGCTTCATTCACGATTTATTAGATGAGCTCATCCATGACGACATTTTATTTCTTCAATTTGCAGAAGTAATTTTTCATTTGTCCACTAGCAACTCCACAGTCATACTCTCTTATTCGCCACCTAAAACTAACAGCTTAATTCTTTTTATAGGACAAAGTGGAAAATAGTTCAAGGTAATATACACACATATTAGGTCAGATCATAACCTGATTCACCTCACCCCCCGCTATGTGCCAATTGTGAGGAGGGAACCTGTGACCACCAGGACTGTTAGGAGGTGGTCAGAGGAGGCAATAGCGGAACTACAGGGCTGTTTCGAGGTGACCGACTGGGAAACACTCTGTGAGCCTCACGCCGAGGACATCAATGGGCTTACTGAGTGTATCACAGACTACATAACTTTCTGCACCGACTCCATTGTTCCAGCTCAGACTGTTCATTGTTACCCAAATAACAAGCCGTGGGTGACTAAGGACATCAAAGCCCTCCTCAACAACAAGAAGAGGGCTTTCAGAGGGGGCAACAAAGAGGAGGTGAGGAAGGTCCAGGTGTTACTAAAGGACAAGATCAGAGAGGCTAAGGACAATTACAGGAGGAAGCTGGAGTGGAAACTCCAGCAGAACAGCATGAGAGAGGTGTGGAGGGGCATGAAGACCATCACTGGATTCAGGCCAACCAACAGCAGGGGAGCTGAGGGAGGTGAGAATAGAGCCGACGAGTTGAATCTGTTTTTCAATAGATTCGACACCACAGTGTCTGCTCCCACCCCCACAACCTCACCTGTAGTCAGCCTGGAATCCAGAGCCACACCACTGTGCCAGCCTCTCTCTTCACATGTTGCCTCCTGTGAGATTCCTGACACCCCTCCCCCACCCATCACCTTCACTCAATACCAGGTTGAGATGCAAATGAGGAGACTTCACTCAGGCAAGTCTGCTGGACCAGACGGAGTGAGTCCCCTTGTCCTCAAGGCCTGTGCCCCCCAGCTGTGTGGAGTCTTTCATAAACTGTTTATGCTGAGTCTGAGTCTGCAGAGGGTCCCGGTGATGTGGAAGACATCATGCCTCGTCCCTGTACCAAAGACGCCTCGTCCCAGTGGCCCCCAGGATTACAGGCCCGTGGCACTGACCTCCCACATCATGAAGACCCTGGAAAGGCTCATCCTGGACCAGCTGCGACCCATAGTAAGACCACATCTGGATCCCCTTCAGTTCGCTTATCAGCCTCGTCTCGGAACTGAGGACCCCATCATCTACCTGCTCAATCGTGTCTACACCCATCTGGACCAGCCGGCGAGCACTGTGAGGGTCATGTTTTTTGACTTTTCCAGTGCTTTCAACACCATCAGGCCGACCCTCCTGGGTGATAAGTTAGCAGCGATGCAGGTGGATGCTTCTCTGGTGTCCTGGATTGTTGATTACCTGACAGGAAGACCACAATATGTACGTCTCCCACAGTGTGTGTCTGACAAGGTGATTAGCAACACAGGGGCACCACAGGGGACTGTCCTCTCCCCCTTCCTCTTCACCCTCTACACCACAGACTTCAGCCACTGCACAGAGACCTGCCATCTTCAGAAGTTTTCTGATGACTCTGCGGTGGTTGGATGCATCAGCAGGGATGATGAGACAGAGTACCGGGCTGTGGTCGACTCCTTTGTCACGTGGTGTGAGCAGAATCATCTGCAGATCAACGTGGCAAAGACCAAGGAACTGATCGTGGACTTCAGGAAGACCAGGAAACACTTGACCCCTGTTTCAATCCAGGGGGTCAGTGTTGACATTGTGGAGGACTATAAATACCTTGGAGTACACATTGACAATAAACTGGACTGGGCTAAAAACACCACAGCACTTTACAGGAAGGGCCAGAGTCGTCTCTATTTTTTGAGGTGACTGAGGTCCTTCAACATCTGCCAGAAAATGCTGAGGATTTTCTATGAGTCTGTGGTGGCCAGTGCGATCCTCTATGCTGTTGCATGCTGGGGGAGCAGGCTGAGGGTCGCAGATGCCAACAGACTTAATAAACTGATCCGTAAGGCCAGCAATGTTGTGGGGATGGAGCTGGACTCCCTCAAGGTGGTGTCGGAGAGGCGGATGCTGTCCAAGATAAAGACAATGTTGGATAACACCTCCCACCCACTCCATGACATGTTGGTCAGTCACAGGAGCACGTTCAGTGAGAGACTTAGATTACCGAAAAGCACCACTGAACGACACAGGAAATCATTCCTGCCTGTGGCCATCTCCCTGTACAACGCATCCACTTAACACACTGTTTGCTGCTACAACTACACATGTTTCTTTTCCAAATATTTATTTATAAGTGACTTATGTATGTATGTATGTATATATATGTATATATTGTACTATTCTTAGTTAGCGTATTGTCTGTCTTGTCTTAATGTTGGTTTAAAATGGAGCACTGTAACAAAAAATAATTTCCCCCAGGGATCAATAAAGTATTCTGATTCTGATTCTGATTACATATACATATATTTATAAGCACAAAGCAAAGGAATGATGTATTAAGGGATCTAAAGCCCATTTGGTTGATCTGGACCTCACACTAGTCTACTAATGCCATCTTCTGGTGAAAATGATCATCACAGGTAGGGACAAAATAAGGATTATTAATTCTTTCATGGAAAATAGTAGATGTGAGAGGCTCCAAAACATGACATGGGAAACAAGAAAAGGGTAAACATGTATTAGTGACAAAAAACTGTACTTTCACCTGAGATTGTATTTGTTCACATATACATATATACACATACCCTTTAGTTTTTATAACTGCCTTAATGGCACAGATTTAACGAAGTGCTGAAAACATTCAGATCTTGGCTCAAAGAGTTGGCAGTTCGTCTTGTAACCGGAAGGTTGCCAGTTCGAGCCCCGACTCGGACAGTCTCGGTTGTTGTGTCCTTGGGCAAGACACTTCACCTACCGCCTACTGGTGATGGCCAGAGGGGCTGATGGCGCGGTATAGCAGCCTCGCTTCTGTCAGTCTGCCCCAGGGCAGCTGTGGCTACAACTGTAGCTGCCTCCACCAGTGTGTGAATGAATAGTGGAATTGTAAAGCGCTTTGAGGGCCCCGAATAGTAAAGCCTATCCAAGCTGTAATAGGGCGAGGGGCAGTTTACACTTTGGACAGGTCCCTAGTCTGTCACAGTGCTAACACATAGAGGCATAATATATAAATTAAAATAAAACACGCTCCACAGGCCAACTGGGGTACCAGAGCTGGACTCCTTCTGAATCCATTGCTGTGTGAAAAATTTGGACTGCATATACACCTTCAATTACATGGGTAATCACTAGTTGCTGGACTATCAAGGGGCCAATTCAAAGATTGTAACATCATGTAACACCTTCAGGCTGTGTAAGGGCTATGTGACCACGAAGGATGATGGAGTGCCTCCACAGTCACCTGACCTAAACCCAATCGAGATGGTTTGGGATGAGATGGACCATAGAGTGAAGGCAAAAGGGCCAACAAGCGCTCAGCCTCTCTGGGAACTCCTTAAAGACTGTTGAAAAACCATTTCAGGGGACAAGCTCACAAAGCTTATTGAGAGAATGCCAAGAGCAAGAGTGTGCAAAGCAGTAATCAAAGCAAAGGGTCGCTATCGAACAATCTAAAATATATAACATGTTTTGAGTTATTTCACACTTTTTTGTTTACTACATGTACTCGTTCATAGTTTCGATGCCTTCAGTGAGAATCTACAATGTAAACAGTCATCAAAATAAAGAAAAAACCTTAAATGAGAAGGTTTGTCCTAACGTTTCACAGTAGTTATCTTTGTATGTCTTGACAAAGTACATATAAACATATAAACTAGCATAACAAAACTGGATTAAATGATCATTTGGTTTAAATCACAACTTAGGCAAATATATTATTTTAGTTTAAGTCTATTTTTATTTTTGTTAAACTGTTTCCCTCCTTTTTACACAACTTAGTTCTGATTCGATCTCAATTAGAATTTTTTTTTCAGCATTTATTTAGTTATTGTTGACAAAGGATGTTGACAAAAACTATGATGAAAGTTATTGGTCAATGAAACTAAAACTACCTTTAAATATTAATGCAAAATCTGCAAATTATCTACCCTAATCATTTCCATAAAGCACTTTATGGAAGTCACTTTGTGGAAACAAGTCAAAGTAACATCGAAGATAAATACCGGAAATATAACAGCTTTTCATAAATACTGCAAACATGCAAATAATTTTTTTCCTTTTTCAACTTCTGAGTGGATGAGACGGTCTTATACGTATGCTATAGCTGTAATGTGAACACTAACACCATGTATACATGTTCACTAGACCAGTCTTCATTAAATCTGCAGTTTTCTGCATCAACTTTCTATTAAGGCTCTTCAAGAGTGCCATTTTTCATGCTTGACATACATTCAGAAGGCCTTTCTCCTGCCAGTGTACTCCATAAACTACAACACTGCATGTGCTTGACAGCCTCATAAATATGAAGCCTAAAATATTGCAGTCGCCCTCTGGTGGGTTTCTGCGGTATAAGTAATGCGAGTCTTTTAACATTGACGAAGGCTAACATAAACCTAGGTGGAAAGTTAGTATAATCAAATAATAATATATTACCTAGGATACAATATTCATTTTATTTTAAAACAGCATCTGGCCCCTCACAGTGCCTGCTGAGAAAATTCTGTCTCTTGGACAAATGTAGTTGACGACAACTGGACTAGGAAATAAAGACATCTAATAATTTGACTGAATATTATTCCAATTCTGAGTCCAAAAATTATATAAGGTAATTTGACAGTTCGCTAGTAAATTCAATTAAATTCTGTTTTGTTCTGTGGTTATGGCATCATGTGTCAGGAATCTTTGGATGACAGAAGTGATTGAGAAAAGAAGAAGCTTCCCCTTCTGACTTTTTAAATCTTATTATCTTGAGTTTAACATAAACTCATGGGAAACTTTCACTGGCATGGTAACAAATCAATTTGCAATAAATGCAACTAAAAAGATTTCATTTCACCTATGTCTGTTTGAGAAAGAGCACTCATAGGACAGGGAGAAGAGAAACTAGTGCAACTGTACTGTGAAGGTATAAATTGTATAAATTGGGACAACTGTATCACTGGTCATTTTTTCAATACATAAAAATGACATCATTTTCAAACTCTAATAAATACAATTAATGAGGTCTTTTGGGTAACTAAGACGGTGTGCATAAATCTGTGCATCAAAGCCAGATATGTACATCGTAGAGCAACATACATGTAAATGTCAAAAAGGGAAAAGAAAAGAAAAAACAAGAAATAATCAATGATAAAATTCAGTACAACTTCAGTGAGTATCAGATTTTTTTTAATTTTTTTAATTTTTGTGATGAACTGTTTTTCTGTGTGAAGCTATTTTGACTGGTCAATCAGAGACCCTACGGTTAATCTGTAGACGTTATACTTCTAACCTAGATAAAAGTGAGAGACTTTCACTTCTGCATATGTGAGAAGTAAGATTTCCAACACGTCGCTGTAGCCCTTATGAAGCGCATGCCAATTGGCCTCTCAACAGGCCCAAGTTTTAGTTTAAATGATTTCCAAATGCTGCACATATTGTTTGTTGTCCCACAAAATAAAAGAAAACACAAATCCATGCAATATAATTAACAGTGTCTTACCGCCTCTCATCACTGCAGCGCTCTAATAACAGTGGAGTTAACTTTAACAGAGGCTTTATTTCATTTTCTGGGTTAGTAGATGATATACAACATTTGGAAACTCTGCTTTATGTACACCCTAGAGTAGCTAAAACATACTGAGAGTGTTGACAGTGGCTTTGGCTATGTGCTGGTAATGTTACTTGCCCACACACTTCCACTGAGCAGCCACATCAACAGTGGCTGCAGCAGTCTTTAGCAGAAAAATATAAAGTATATAAAAAGCAAATACCACAGAAATATGGTAGAGATGAGCATACATTTCAGCAGATATGTTACAACAAGCACATGATTCAGCCACCTTCAGTGTTTGGTGTAGCACGCTCCAAAGTAACGTGTTCCTATAATCACATTACATATTTTAGAGAAACAGTAATATAACATCTTGACTGGAACAAATTCCAGCAATTAAGGCTACAGCTCTGTCTTTACTTGTGTAACAAAGATTCTTCAACCACCTGCACATCTGATGGTTAGAAATTGGGGGGGGGGGGGCATCCTCGTTTCTTCCTGCGTACTTGCACTTCAGTTAGCTGATTTCAGTTTGTGTTCAGGAAGAGGAAAATGGTGGAGTGATTTATAGCTTTAAATTTTTCAAAAGAAATCAAAAAAAGTATTTCAGGAGTATTTGAACAGAGAGACATGAACATTACTTTTATTATGAAACCAAGGGACAATAGCATTTTCAGCAGGACAGGCAAAACTGCATCATACTGCAAACACAACTTCAGCTCCTTTGTAAACAGCTGCACAGACTCCATGCTGACACAAAGTTAGCTAAGAACTCTGGGTGATGGTGATGTTAAAGCTGAGTGAATGCTGACCCCAGCGTCTCTTTAACAGCTATCAAAGGCATGATGAGCAGTTGGGCTCGCAGACTCCATTTCTACCTGTAAGTGGTTCCACACTTTCCACATTTCTATCACTTTAAGGGTCTCTCTGGTTTTTAACTTTGTTTTTTGTTGGCTTTGTATTCATACATGTTAACAAAAAAAAGACTGAATGTGTGTTCACATCAAGATAGGATAGGTTACAGTTTCTGTTATTGTTAACTAGTAATTATGTGACAATATATTTCAGCTAATTTTATAGAATGTAAGGATGTAACTTTTTTTATCGACAGTTAACAAAAAAAAAAATTAAACAACTTGCATTATATTTGAAAACTCCAGACTAGACCCTGCACACTTTAGCCTAAGTTTCCAGGTCTTAGCTGCAGTGACAGCCAGTGTGGTCTTCCACTGTTGCATCTCTTTCAAGGATCGAACTGAGGTGCATACCTCAGTTGGAACAAGTGGCTATTTAAGTTTCTGTTGCCCGTCTATCACTTTGAAGCAGCCTGGCCATTCTCATCTAACATCAACAAAGCATTTTTGCCCGGAGAACTGCCACTTACTGGATATTTTCTCTTTTTCAAACCATTCTCTTTAAACTCTAGAGTTTAGAGAGGGGAAAATCCCAGCAGATGAGCAGTTTCTGAAATACTGAGCCCAGCCACATGGATGCATCCCTGAAATGCCCCGAATGAAAGCATATTTCATTTTGGGAAGAGTGACACTGTTTTTGTTATTTGTCTGCACGGCTCTCGTTGCTCAGCATAGAGAGGTAACAGTCCAAATTTGCTGGAGTTTGAAACAAAATCTCCACCCACTTCTGCTCCTCCCAAAGTTTTCCCTCCTTCTCAGCTTCCCTCTCTCCTGCACTCATGAAATCACTTCAAGACAGACTCCCTCCTAGGTAGCCAAGCTGGTTTTATAGCTCACATTTTCAAAGTGCCATAAAATCTGCATTACATAGTATGTGTTTTTGTGGCTGTGTGTTACTGCATGTTTGTACAAATAAATAAATTTAAATTAAAATAAGAACACAGTATTTTGTTTTGTTTTACAATAAATCCTTTAATTCATTTTACAAAGTGTGTTAATTGCTTTTCAGCTGTTTCTGTGACTAAAGTCAGAACAGAACTACTAATCTCCTAAATTGAGCTGGTAATTATGTATGGGTGGAAAAAATGTGTTTCCCAAAACATTAGGTGAGTTGCCATTTTACAGCTTCCTGCTCAGAACTCTGCCTGAGCTCACACAAATAAGCCACTGCGTGTGGACACCCTGCGTTCTTGTGCTCTCAGACAAAATAAAATAAACATTCCTAGTAGTCAACCATTGAGATTCGCATTTTAAACAAAACTATAAAGAAAGCTTCTGTCTTTTTAAAGAGGCTAAAAGAGGCTTTCTTATAATCTCAGAAGCACGTCTTCTGAGAATATAATCCAGGTAATATCCTTCTAATATGATCTCTAGTAAGTAAAGAGGATCTGCCGCTTAAAGTACTCATCTGATTCACCAGACTAGCCTCAGTGATCAAAGCCATTCAATTAACAACCAAGCAAGTTTGCATGGATAAAACGCCACTGACGCCTCTGAAACACCTTAAAGAAGTGAAATTCTGACGCAGGTTCAATTCAGGTTAATGTACCTTCCTCAGCACAAACACCATTAACAAAAGAGAAATTAACTACCAACAATGATTTAGTCTAACATATGCCTAAAAGACAAACATGCTTTCTTTTACTGTGTTTGATTGCAAAAGGAGGTGAGTATATGTGAACGCAAGTGTGTGTTGACTGAATAAAATGAGAAAAATAGAAATGAAAAGAATGCATACAAATGAAAAAAACAACACATTTTTACAAAATGGTTTGCAACAGCTTGAGATTTTTGTGGTCTTTAAAGTACAGGGTATATCTACAGGGGATTCACTGTGAGAAACTACAAGCAAAGTATTTCTGCCCATGAGACAGTGCATCATACATTTCAGAGAGCATTTAACACACATGCTCCGAGGCGTATGCACATGATTTATACAACTAAAAAGCAAAAACTTGAATATGACATCTGAAAATGCGCTTACAACCAAGACTGACACACACACACACACACACACACACACGGTTCAGAAAAACTATAAATTAGTTTCTCTGAACCCTGGACATTTCCTATAGGCTTTGCTTTATCCAAAGATTCTAGCAATTAGATCAACAAGTAATCCTTGTGAGCCAAAAGCTTGGTGTATAGAGCTCTAAATGCTACATGCCAAAGTGTTTTTCTACTATTAGATAACTACAATGTCAGAGAGAACAGCAACCCCAACAATCATCTGTTTAAACCTTTTGTTTGAAAGGTGCAGCTTCTCAAACTGAAGAACGTTAGAGAAGAGCATTAACAGCGAGACGCTAAAACTGGTTTTATTAAACAGCTGATAAACTGAGGGGCTGCACCAAGCCCTGCGTAAAATGCAAGGATTATTTTTGAACTGGGAATAAACTCCCTATGACAGACAAAGTATAAAATGTAGGACTTTAAATGACTGGAAATAGGTCAACTTTATTGGATAAAACGTTACAGAAGAAAACATATACAATGGGCAAGAAAAACTATAATTTTGTTCCTGTTGTGATTTGTGGAGGGGAAAATGTAAAATCTGTTCCTTGTCATTGACTACTCAAGTTGTGATTCATTAGGACTCAAGTTGAAGAAATACTTAACTAGCTAACAGTGTAATTAATATTTTACTGGGGTGGCATGACTGATGGCTTACAGCTGTGGCCATCGGTATACCACTGCTTTCTTTCTTGAGGTTTTCACCAAAAGCTCATCTTGGGCTCACAGTAAGGAGCCAATTGCCCACCTCAGCATCCCACTGTTTGAGCTCAATGTTTGATAGAGGTCTGCAGAGGGTGGGGGTGTTACAGGAAGGAAATTCAATGACTGGGGGAAGGATGGGCTAAAACAGGAACAAGGGAGATTTGGGCATTGCTGGTATCAAGTTACAAGACTGTTCCTTGAGAATGTGAATTTCCTCGACTTACTATTGTTGCTCATTTCTCTTGGCCTTAGGGTGGGTCTTTTTTTTAACAACTCATTTAGCATACCTTCACCAGTGTTTCCAGATGTGCAATTCACACAGAGCATGAGTAGAGCTAGCATGAAAGCAAACAAAAGTAAAGCAAAGAGCCTCAAATTGCAGGGGGGCTAGATGCTTTCAGGACTTTGTGGAAGTGTGAAAGGTTTAAGCGTATCCTGTGGTGTCTCAACTACTGGCAAGACTCGCATTGATTGATGGCCTTGCAGAGTAGTGAGGACTGCAGGCCACTGAAATGGATTAATGCTATTAACATAACAGTGGATTGCACCTTTGTTTCGAGTATGATATTCTGCTCCACGGCCTATTTCTTTAAGCCTATTAAGGACTTGAATGTCACAGCTTATTGTGAGCTATCACCTTTTATTGTGAATGGATTAATGCTCCCGTCCAGACAGGGTTCACAGTTCAAACAGACATTGTTGCCCAGTCAGAGAATGGATGAAATAATGAACAGTGATCACCAAAACACTTCACACAATACAGCACTGCTATAAAGGATATCTCAAGCACTGAACCACTTTTTTTAATGCACATATAATCTAAACATCGAGAGGCATTTAAAGAATGCAGAGGGTTTTTAAAAAAAACACACAACACCCCAACAAGATCTCATTACTCACTTTTCCTATGTCTGCCTTCCTTTTGCCTGCTAGAAGGGTGGGGGCACAGATGAAGGGTTAAAGTGGAAGACGGGGTGTAGGGCTGGGCCTTAGTGAAGCAGAAAGGGGGGTGGCTATATAAAAACTGACAGAACACAAGTGGGGCTTTATCCACACCATCCTGCTCTGGGTAAGAGGAAACCCTAAAGTGCCTTGGCTCAACCAGCTTCTCGTCTTCTTTCCCTCTCTTTTTACTCACACCCGTTGGACGTGTGTCCGCTCAGGACAAGAATGGCAGCATCCTCCGCACAGAGAACACACAGGCCCTGCATAATGCCGCCTTTTGCTTTGCTCCTCATCATTTCATTTTTAAATGGTAAGTTACTAAATACTAAATGCAAAGAATACAAATTCTAAGATCGCATGCTCATCTGCTGAATTCGAGTGAACTGTAAGGGTGGGGTTGGGGTGGAGCAGCGTTTGTTTGAATGGTCTTTGAGTTGAATCCAGGTTTTAACCCTACAACCCTTTGATTCCCAGGAATCCTAACTGTCTCCAACATAAAATAGATCTATATACATTGTAAAAGCAGTTGATAAAGATTTGTTTTCCCCAACATATTTCTCAGAAAAGGGTTACTTTGTAGTTTGCCCAGGCAAACAAAGGGATTTTTTTTAGAGAGTGATTTTTTTAAATTATGAGGAGGTACAGTGAAGTTTGAATTGATATTTCAAGTTAAAATCTCTATTTTGAACTTTTGAGTATACAGCCAAACAGTTTTTAAGTATTATCTAGTTAATTTTTCTGTATTGCACTCTACAGTACAACAGAACTATTTATGGGCATTCCACTGGTGTTATGTTTCCTTTTCTACAGCACTGGTTCCCATGATTTTCAAGGACTTTGAGAAATGTGTATTTATATTTAGCTGGTTGTAACGTGAGGCCAGTTGAAGCGTGCGTGGAAGAAGGGTGTGGGGTTTGCATGTTAATGTGCATTTCAAAAAAAGGCTGTGGTGAAGTAGCAACAGATTTGGGGAGCCATCGGGGATATATCAGGATGTTCAACTTCCACAGACAGTTGGAACTCATGTTTGTGTGATGATGTCACCATATTTTTCACACCGCAGGACTTATTCTAAAGTTTAGTTCCTACACTAGCTAAATTTAAATGTGGCAAATGTTTTAAATTCATTTGAAACCAGTTTTGAATAGAATTCCTATCTGTAGCTTTATACTAGGCTGCCACAAACTATTATTTTGATAGTCGACTAGTCACCGATTATTTTTGCGATTAGTAGACTAATCAGATCATGCATCCATTGCACCAGCATGCATCTGCTCTTATATAACTATCATTAGCTTACAGCTTTAAGTGTTTACGGTATGTGCTAACTAAAAATAAAGACAAGATGATAGTTTATTAAATTTTAATGAAATTTGCAGATTGTTTCGGTGAAGTTTAATAAACTCCTTGATATCTAAAATATAACAGGACACCAGAGTATATTCTCAAGCATCTCACACTTCTGATAATCAGTTGTCTGCTTGACGTTTATTCAGCTGTGTAAAAACTATAACTTTAATCTCAGCCAAACCGATTTACTCAGGAACAAATAAAATACTAAAAAAAAAGCCAAACAATAAAATTTTTAAGTTATCTGAGGGATTTGTATATGTTTAGCCTGAGTAGCGAAAGACGGCGGTGGGTTTGAAAACGATTTGCCCAGAGTCCGGTGTTCTCACGGGCTCTAGTGAGCCTTGCCCCCGGCTAGCTATCGAGCTGGTGGGTAACAGACGTCTCCGAAAACGTCAGAGCGCTTTTGAAAATATGTGTCTTGATAAACTGAGCAGATATTTGAGGTTTACACAGCTACATTCTCGCCTGAAAATATGTTAAACGTTTATTTTGTGACCCAGAAAGAATAATAAGAGTAATATTAAAACTAACTAGCTGCCACCATTGTTGGAAACTGAGCTGGGCTGCGCTATGAATTCTGGGACACAGCTTCTTCTTCTTCGGGGTTTAACGGCAGCTGGCATCCTTGTACATGCAGTGCTGCCATCTTCTGTTTCAGTCCGTTATTACACTCTTAAATCCTACTACTTATTCCTGCGTCTTTTGGGATCTTACAAAGCTTCAAACGACGCGGGTCGACTATTAAATCAGTCGTCGACGATTTTGATAGTCGACGTGATCGTGACTAGTCGACTAATCGTGGCAGCCCTACTTTATACCAGTAAACAGACATTTGGTGACAGGAAAAGAAAAAGACAAAAATAAAAGATAGGATATGCGCAGAAGAAAATGTATATTAAGATTCAATAGTGGCATAGGAAAGTTCAAAACAACAAAAACAGCTCTCGTTCAAGCTCTTTGGCTCATGCTTTACTATCATCTTGAGTGCCCTCTGTTGTGGCTGCAAATGAATCACACACTGGGGGACTTAATTCAAACCTCATGTCCCGTTTATGGCATGTAGAACTTATGGGATTGAGGTCATCAGCAAAGGGAGGCAGCTGCATCGGCTTTGCAAAATAAAACTGCACCCATATAGTTTCAACCAACAGTGGGCTATCGATTCAGATCTGGAGGGATACAAACTCTTATTCTCCAGTTGGATAAGAAAAAGAGTGTTCTGATGAGAATTGCTAATTCAAAGCAGCTCAAAGCATCTGACACTGTATCTGGGCCAAATGGGCATGCCAAATAAAGATGAATAGCAATAAAGAAGATAACAGATTTTATAGTACAAATGAAAAACAGACCACTTAAGCTTAAGCATATTTCAACCACAGAATCAAGTTTACAAACGTAGGCAACGATCCCTATTCCTGAATTGCCTTTCCAACCAAGGAGATGTGAGCATTGCAGTTATCTATATATAAAATTAAGATGGGTTTACTATATAACTCTGATGAAATGAGAGTAGACATACAGATGTTGTGAACAAGCATGTTACCCAGACAATGAGTTGATTTTTCATGAAACAGTTTAAGTTGACTTCATTGTGAGCTGATTTGAAGAATCACTAAAGTCCGAGATGTAGCAAAAAGAATTAGAAAAATGTCAGCAACAGATTGTTCATTTCATTTTTAGAAACACAGCACAGAATATCTCAAACCTCAGTGTCAAGTGAGCCAGCGGTGACAAGTAAACATGCTGATACATACACACAAACACACACTACATACACGCACTTAACATATATACCATTCTCGTTTGCTTGCCATTGTGTTTTCCTTTATCCATTACTAATAAGAGTAGACTGTTTTCCACTGTCCTCTCAGCAGTGTTGGCTTTGAAGTGTTTCCAGCCTTTGTACTTTTGGGTTTACTGTGTGTGTAATAACAGTGAATGTACATTCACATGGTATAGCCGAAAATGCGGCTTTATAAAAACAACCAGGAGGTCCAAGCATTTGCTCTGATCTACAAATTACATAAAAGGGAGTACCAGAGAAGCAAGGACTGAGGAAAATTATCACTGCATAAACAAACTACAAATATATTTCATGTACCTACTCTATTTCCTTCACAGCCAGAAGGTCCTGGGTTTAAATCAAGGCTGGGGCCTTTCTTTGTGGCACTTTCATGTTTCCCCTGCATGTCTGGTGTTCTCTCATTATGAGTGAAACTGAGGGTGGGGTCTCTCCAAGTACTCCCAACTTTTTCCCAGAGTTCACAGGTTAACTGCTGATTCTAAATTGGCTATGGATGTGAATGTGAGTGTAAGTGATTGGTAATTTCTCTGTGATAACGATAGGCTAGCCAACTGTCCAAGGTACACTGGCCTCTCACAGAATGACAGCTGAGATCATCTCCAGCTCCCCGTAACCCTGAGGTGCATAAATGATTAAGAAAATGGATGGATGGAATGAGTTCATTGTGTTATCCTTGGAGTTAATAAATATTAACATTCTAACTGTTACTTTTATTGGAGTGCATTAAAAAGAGAAGACTTTAAGATTCAACTTCAAGATATTCATTATATATGTTGTGGTACAACTGAAATACTGATAATACAGCTTTGACTGTAACAGGATCTACCTGCACACACTCAATCCAGACAGGCTCATTTCATAAACGCACTAGGCAGTGAAACTTTAGCGGGCAACTGAGAGAGTGACTGTGGGTGTGTGAGTCTGTGAGAGGGGTTGGGGAGTGATATATTGCTTGCAATTGAAAACAGATGTCATGTTTCCTGATTGTGGTCCCTAGAAACAGGCATCACACTCTTGATAAGAAGCTGCAGTGGCTTCAGGGTTGGGCTGGGTGAATGTTACAGCTGGGCAGCATTGGGTGAGGTAGATTCTGCTTCACCGGCCTGATTGAAACCATGAGATTCAGTTGGTTTGCTGCCATGAGAGAAGAATGGCCTGGCTTCTGCTATTAATTGGCGTGACAGAAATGACAGAGTAGGGGGTGCAGAGAGGGTGCAGTAGGGGGTGGGGAGGGTCAAGATAGTAGGGGTCAACAGACTGTTGTTTCAAAGAGGGTAGAGTTGCAGAGCATGTTTAACCCTACGGGACTCTGCTCCAATGTCACATTCCATAGTGTATGCTTAACAAACTCTGATACTAAATTATGAAAACATCCCTTAAGAAAACAACACTATGAATACATCAATGAATGCTGTTTTTGTCATTCTGTAATCCTGCCTGAAATCGAGATAGACTCAGATGAAGACAAATTCCACTTAATGGCCATAAAATAAGCTTTCTTCCAAGTTTGGGCATTAATTATTTTAAAAAGAAATTATTTTAGGGATTCTTTTATACTATACTGCAGCGATTCAAATATGTGTAGAATTGTAGAATGCCTGCAGAATTTTGTTTTTAAAGTCTTTTTTGAATATTACTCCATAAAAGATTTTGGTTTTGCAACTAATTTATATGTTTATACATTGCATGCTGTTGACGCAGTGCTGATCAAACAGCATGTGGGATGTTATGGCATTCATTATGGATCTATCCTGCTACTCTGTTCCACAGCTTCCATTCACTCACCACTGCACAAGACATCCCTGTCCTGCTGACAAGAGCCTATTTCAAGTATATATAGTATGATTGTGATTTTTGAGTGTTTACAGTGTGTGTGTTGAGGGTGTTGGCGTTTAGCATCAAAAACAACACATTTCTATACATATATACAAACATATTTTTTTGGTTTCCCATAAAAAAAACAAACAAACTGTGAATTAAAGCTATTGAAATGTTTTGTGGCAGCGGGGGCTAGTGGAGCTTCGGTCACTGGGACTTTAACATGGTGGTTAACTGATGTGTGTAGACCATTATCACCTCACTAAGCCCAATTACACGTTACAGGGTTCTCATCAGTAGAAGCAGGCAGAGGCCAGAGGTCACGGGCACACAATGCTATATTTTCTCCCCTCGTGATCATGTATCACAGGACTTTATGGAAGCCAGGGTGGGACCGGAGGCCAAAGGCTTGTAAAGCTAGATCACTGAAAGCATCTAACAGCTGGCTCATGCTTCACATATACATACAGTGAAGCATGCAGAGTGGTTGCAGTTACATGGGTGCATTTTGACAATTTACATGAAAACCTGTCAATACAGAAGAACAGATCCCTTGAACGATGCATCAGGAAGGTCATCAATGAAAAAAAAATCTGCCAAATCAAAGTGTTTGCAGCTCCCTCGTAAAATAAGTACAATAAAAAGAAAATTAAAATACTTTTTTTTAATAGTCATATCCAATATTATTTGTATTATTTCATTATTCCCTTTTTTCTGTTGCAACATTTGTTACATTTCTTTTGTCTGCTTGTGACCATTTAGGAATTTCAGTACCAATAACATGCCTTAATCAGCGCGTCTCTTATTGAACCTTGGCTTAACTAGAAACAATCAAAATGCGGGACCCAGTCTCACAATGTGGGAGGAAAGCGGGGGGGAAAGTCTTTGGGTCACACATCTGGTCACCCTATGTACAGTACACCATGACGCAATCTTTGCAAACTTTCTGGAACATCGTGAAAGAAATTAAACTGCTTTACGCAATGTTATGCTGTGGGAGGTGTGAAGGTTGAAGTTAAATCTCATCTCGCTGGATGCCTGGGATTAGCTGTGCGTGACTGGGAGAGGGTGAAGAGAGACAGAGGGTTGGGAGGGAGCAGGGCGTGGAACCGAGGGCTCGTCTCCTTCCAAAGCCTGCCACATTCCTTCATCCAGAGTCCCAAGAGATGGGGGGGGGTGCGTTAGCATATCCAGACTGCAGACTTTACTCAGCGCAATCTGATGGGAAAATCTTTAAGAGGGCAATGAAGTCAGGGCCTACGCTAAATAACATATGGAATCTAAGTTTATTACAACAGTTACAGTTGCCTTGTTTGTGCAGTGATAGCTAGACCCACGGCTGATGACTGATATCTTGACCTTTCTAGACATTAAACACAGAAAGACAAAAAACATACCATACCATAAGAATTCAGTAAACCCAGTTAAAAGTCCAATTTAGTTGTAGTTTAAATGAATGTGTGAAAGGTAAAGAGAGGTGAGGTGGTGGTGAGTTCAAAGGTCATGCTGTTAGAAAATCTGTTAAAATACGGATATAACACCACTGTATCGATTACAGCACAAAGGCCAAGGCTACAATCTACCTTTAAATAACAGACTTGCCTCTAAACCAATAACCAAAGCAGACGGCAAGTGTAAAAAGAATCTACCAAAAAAGCAGCACTGTTAGGTAAAAACAATGCGATCAAATTCAGATCCAAATGTTTTTGTAAATGTTGATCATAAGAGGTAATTATATTGCAGAGGTTTCATTCCATCTGGTTTCTGGTCTGTCAGGAAAACTTGTTTGCGTGTAATGAGTGATGGCTGGTCAGAGAGCTGGACAGGATTTACTGGCAATGTTGGCAGAGTTGCAGAAGGCCCTGTGTTATTTCGCCTCAAGCTAAAACACGCATGTTTTGCTTTATAAAAGTGTTGCAGCCAATTATAAACATGTGCTTGAGATGGTCTTGCTTCATTATTATAGTTGAATTTTATCCAGCAAATATGTTAAAATATTGCTAATGTTATCGTTTTCATTCACCACAACATCTCCCCAGCGTCCAGCAGAGTCTGCTTCAAAGGCCAGACTGTTACGGAGGACTAAACATAGCAATCAGCCACAGTGTACATCTTTAGACTTTTGTTTTACAGCACAATTGACTGGGTTTTAATTGTCAATGCAGTACAGAAAATGACCTCAGAGCTGAAACAACACATTTCAGCTTTAGCCTGTATGTCACGTTTGTATGAGAAAACCTAATTTATGCCTTACCATCTCACCCATACTAAACCTCCTCCTTTCCATTAAAATAAACAGACAGACCACCCAGACATGGAGGGACTGGAGGGAGGGCAGCTGTAGGCCGCAGGCTGGAAAAGGATCTCAAAGACAGGTTTAACAAGGGAAGATGGTCCCTGCTCTGAAAGTAAACTAGAGATACAGAGTGAAGTCAAACAGAGGATTCATATTTGCAACTTTCACATGATAAATTTACTGTTAATTTTTATGTAGATGCAGAAAAGATCACTAACTGTTATGTGTTTTCTAAAGCAATTAAAAACAATGACAAAGTGCAAAACAGATCTCACATGACAGCTGCAATAGACAGTTGCTGACACTAATCATGCCAAAGGAACTCCTTAGAGATTACCATCCCACCTGTTAGCTATAAGCACACACAATGTTTACACTAGACTTGTGGCACCTGCGTGTCACAATGGGTTATGAAGTTGGTGGAAATGTGTCACAGTGTCACCAGTGTGTAAACACATGTGTCCCATATATGAAGACCCCAGCTTGTGACAGAGAGATGACTCCAAGAAAAGCTGAAGCAACCTGAAAACAAAGATGAGTTATGACACAACAACCAATAAAAATTAGAATGTGAGAAAAATATTGAAAATAAAATAAATAATAAATCACATCTTGTGTAGGTTATTCAAATGTTCCAACAATATTTAGTCTAAACTACAATTAGGTCTATAAGTATTTGGAGAAGGATACATGTCAGAAATATGAAGGCAAGATTAGAATTTGTCTAAATTTAAAAGAGGCTGCACAGTTCTAAAAAACCAAGATCAACTTTTACCAGAAATGATGGGAAGAGAAAAGTATTGAGAGGGTAAGGAACAGCATGTAATCCGAAGATTACCACATCATCTATCAAACACGGTGGAGGCAATGTTATAGCACGGGCATGTGGAACTGTGCTAATAAACTGATTACTGATGATGTGACTGCTGATCGAGTGTACAGGGATATACACTCTGCTCAGATTCAGCCAAATCCTGCAAAACTGATCAGGCAGCATTTCACAGTGTAAATGGATGACGAGCCAAAATGACAGCAAAAGCAAAGCAAGAGTTTCTCGAGGCAATGAAAAGAGATATTCTTCAATGGTCAAATCAGTCACCTGATCTCAGCCCAAAAGAAGATGTTTTTCATTCATCAAAGAAAAAGTGGAGGGAAGCGTGACTCCCAAACAAAGAGCGACTGAAGGTTGTTGCTGCAAAAGCCCAGGAGGAAGTACAGCATTTGGTAATGGGTCCTAAGTATTAGAAAACAGCATGGCACAAAGATGCCAGTGATTTTTAAATAGTTTATTGTGTGAATGCAGTAAGTTTTTTTCACCGCTTTTCAGCACAAATTCCAGCTTTTTCACCGCTTTTCAGCACAAATTCCACTTCTTCACCTCTTTTCAGCACAAATTCCACTTCTTCACCTCTTTTCAGCAGAAAGTTCTGCTTCTTCAACTGTTTACAGCAGATTCCTACGGTGGCCCTGAAGTGCAAATCACACCAACAAATCAGGGCCTCTCAATTTTGTTGTTGTGTTTAGCAATTTGTTAGTGTGATTTGCACTTCAGGGCCACCGTAGATTCCACTACACTGCATTTTTGCAGGAAATGCAACTTTTTCTAGTGACCTTCTATTGTTAAATATTGTCTGTGGAGAGAGTTTGTATGCTCTCCATGCCAAAGTATCCAAGTACAAAAGTAGTTTCCTACTCTGGCTTAATGAACAGAAAGTAAAAACTGTATGACTATTTATGTAAAAGTTAAAAGTGCCTTGTAGTGTAAGGTGCTGTGAGTTATATAAGAATAGAAAACTACAATATGAATATATGTCCATACTAGGAATTCAACTAATTGGTAAGCATTAAATATACCATTTATAATTTTTGTTTGCTGTAAAATGTCAGCTTAAATTTACACAGAAATCTAATGTTCATCTACGTAATGTGTAACAGCTGTATACAGTATGCACAAACAAAAATGAAGTCAATGTAGGTCAAGAGGGGGCAGTACAGAGCAACTGCAAACCTGAAACCTGAAATCAATCACAAACTTAATATGGGACAATAAGGAATGACTTAGTAAGAGTGTAGAAGTAATGAGATCTGCAGAAGAACGGTATTATGGGAATGTTTTGAGTGTGAGGTAATGCTGTTGTTGTTAGACAGAGAGAGGGAGAGCTGGGTAAAATAGAATGAACACTGCGTACCCTGTATGGACTTTTAGATCCTACCCCTAACAAAAACACAATAAAGAGCTCGAGTCAGTGACTGCAGAGTGCAGCAGCATAGCAGCAAACGAACACAAAAATCAAATGTGTCTTTAGAGCAATCCAGGTTATTACAGGTTTTGAAATTAATCAAAGATGTTTTTCCTAAAGTCACACGTCTCCTGAAAAATGAACAACTGTGCCGTAACCTATTACATAATTCTATAATTTGGAAAAAGCTGTGGCATCACTGCCTGGTGTCTTTCAGCAGCACATTCAGTCAGGGCATTTAACAGGTTGATAGAAACCCAAATTAATACAGTTCAGGAAACTATTTTGTACATTCCATTTGTGTCTAAACAAAAATAAGTGACTGCAAACGTAGGATCTTTTTTAAAACCTTGAAGCGAAAAAGATTGTATTTCAGAGTAAATGACTTTGTGATGTGATCCGTGGATCTGAGACTTTAGTTATTTACTGCACTACGATCTGTTACCTAATCTTCCATCACTCCAGAGGCCTCGAGGGACATGAAGAAATAATACTGTGAGAACACTGAAGAGCTCTCATCGAGTCCAGGCATTAAGATAATAACTGACATTAAGCTAGCACACTTTTAAAAACCATTCTCCATCCATGCTACAAGCTGTTACCTCCGATGGCTAAATTTGCCACCAGAGGTAACAGCTCTGACCTACTTTCTTATCACACCTGCATAGGTAAATTAAAATGATGGACAACTGACTCAATAAGTCATGTTTCTTCCGTGTAACTGAATGAAAAACAAACCCTTGAAAGATTCTTTCCTATACTTAACATACATTCTGATTTAACAGCAGGAGTCATGGCGCAGACAGACGCACCTATGAAACAAGAAACAGCGGCGGCTGTGGGATCGTCGATAGTACGTGGAGACATGGTCCCAAAGCCATCACAATTTCCTGGTAAGAAACACTATACATTACATAATAATAATACCTTTTATTGAGGTTTGTTGTACAGATTTATTTGTGTGTGTGACAAATGGACTCACTTATGTGAAGAAAGAACAGAGTACTTTATTTGAGTCACAATCTACGCAAAAGAATACCAAGTTGTCCTGACAATTCTTATATGAATACAGGTATTATCAGAACAAATGTAAAATCTTAGACCTGTAAACACAGGGCTGCAGTGTCCCTACGAACAGACACATACTTAATAGAGTTCATTTAAAGTGTACCTAAGCCCCTGGGCTGAATGGATTGCTGTAGCTGAAATAATGTCATCATTTTTCAGAATGAACTGCATATAACCTCACGCAATTTTCTAAAACCATAGCCCACTCATTTGTCTACACACACTTCAAACCAAACTGCAATACTTAATAATAAGTAAATTGCCACCTTTTTTACGCAAACGCCTGGAATCGAAACTGTGTGTATTGTATGGCTATTTACCATATTAACCATGTCAACTGAATTATATTTTCAGCAAACGATGATTCACAAGGTCAAAAGTTGGTATATCCTACTGATAAACAAGGAACTCAAGCGGCTACAGCAGCTACAACTACACAGATGCCGGGAGACAATGATTACAGTCAAACTGAAGCTACACAGAAGGCATTTGGTGCAACAGAATTTGTGGTACACACGGAAATTCTGGAATCAGATACTCCAGCACCTTCAAGAGGTGACGGACCTAACAATAAACCAAAGGTAAGACTGCACAGGCTGTCATAACATAACGCAATGTTGCTAGTTTGAAGTTTATCTGGAAGAGTAGACCGAGAAAAGCATGTTGTTGAATAGAAACAAGTAAATGTGATTTAAAACAAAAAAAAAAGGACAAAACAAATCATTTTACTTCTTATTTGAAGACGTCTACTTTAAATACTCACTTTAGAATAACATATAGCTGCATAAGCATAGAACATTGAGGGACACCTGGTTTTACATCAAATTTTCAAATGTTGCAAATTATACTCAGGCGTGACGTTATTTGCAAACGATTCCTGATGTGGAAAAAGGATTAGTGGTAGCTGATTTTGCATAAGAAAATAAGGATGGATTTCATACAAAATACATTTCCTTTGCATTTGTTCATCAACTCAAAAATGTCATCCCTGCAGCAAAAACTGATACAAATTTTCATCTCTGAATATTTGAGCTCAATCCTAAAAGTGTGACTTAGATTTTTTTTCCTTGTTCTGGGAGCATCAAACATGTTTGCAATTAAGACATAATGTTATTTGGACTCGGTGTAAGGGAAATCAGCAAATGATAGAAAATCAATAACAGTTTAATCATTAAAAAAAAGGATGTTTTTAAGTAGCTTAAAAAGTAGCTTAGCAGAGGAGCGCATTAATACTTCACTTTTTAGGCACTTGAATGACATTAACCTAAAAACAGAGAGATGACAGGACACCCAACATGCGTAAGATATTGAATTCCTTATTGCATTGTATGAAGTTAAATTTAATTCTATTCTATTTTGTAAATTTCCATTGTTTATGTGTTTCATATTGTTTCATGTTTAGTGGATTTAATTTAAATAACTTACAGATATTGTGTTTTTGAATGTGCCATAGGAATTAAGATGATTGTTTTACGTAGGATCAAAGTATGATACAATTATTAGAAAGGGCAACAAAGGAATTCAACACTAAATCGAATTCTGTGTATAAACACTGGTTAGAGGAACTGGCTACATTGGGCTGGTGCCATGCTGCAGTTAATGGTAAGAAGGGCACATCAAGGTTAAGAGTTTTGGTTTCTCTCTTTTTACAGCCGGTGCCAAAGGATGATGTCAGATGCGTGAGCAAAGAGGTTATCGAAGACAGAAGTGCTGTCAGTCTGAAACTCAAGGCATCCTCCAACTGTGTAAGTTCTGTTTCTTATTCTCATATTCGGTGTACAATGAAAATGTTTGGAAGACGTAGCAGGAAGAAAAATATACAAAATCATACAGGTAATAAGACGGAAATAGCCGAGAGTAAAACAAAGAATCTTAAAATATTCCTGCATACATTTCATCCTGTGCTCACACAAACAACCAACTGCACTAGAGAGAAAAATATTCCCCGGATTGGTTTAGTTGCCATTCCCACTGGCAATCAGGCGAACATGAGCTCAGCAGGAAATTTTTCCTCATTTTGAAGGCAGTAACTGTTACATCTCAGTGAAGCTAGAGAAAAACGCTGCCCAGGAAATGTCCAAAAATATTTCTGCTGTATGTAATCCAGGGGATGTATGGTGCTATGAGTGCAGAGGGAGTGGGAGCATGATGGGAAGCTCACCGCTACTGTAAAATGAATAATGTAAAGAGACCTCAGGCAGTACTGTGGGTGTGTGTGTGGGTGTGTTTGTGTTTAGAAGTATACATTCTCCAGTGTCTAAGCATAACAGCTTTGAGGTCTACAAAGCTATGTGGAGGTCTGAACTCACTAGATATGGTTTCAGTTAGCTACAGCTCTCATGTAGCCTGAGCAGCAAATGCCTTGTAGAATATACTGTAACCAGCAGAATAACATCGGGGGTTCTTGTGCCACCAGTCAAAGACATTTACCAAGGATTTCTGTTTTTCACTGTCATTTCAGAGGAACAATTTTGCTCTAATCTAGAGCAAATTAAACAACAACAATGGTTCATGTAAAGTTTATCACAACTGAGCAGTACAGTTTATGCTGCTATGGTTATAAACAGGATGAAACCGAGATCTGAAATGAACCGTGCTTCAGATCAGAGAGTAAACCTTGCTCACAGGGAGGGACTGAAACAGAGTAGGGTATATAGGCGTTTACCCTTGCGTTATTTAAAGAGTAAAGTATTTCAGTAATGGCATGCGAAGTTCCTGATATGAGACACTGCATATAACACAGTGATGGACCTGCAAAATAAGGTCTTGGCTATCCAGCTAAATATGTAATTGAAAGGCTTATCTAGTGCAGTGCATTCATTTATGGAACTGAACCATTCTGGTGCCACTGCAGGGAAACTGAAATAAAAATTGAATTATCAGATAAGCGTGCACATTCCCTGGCTGTCTGTTACTGTGTCCTGCCATCTGTTCCTTTTTGAACTGAGATAAAGGGCTGCTACGGTGTGGTAGAGTCTGTTGTTTGGATCAGATTACATGAAAAGGTAGCACACAGAATTGTGATAGCCCTGACTGGATTAAAGACAAAGAGAAATGAAACTGAGCGTGAAGGGATTAGGGAATGAGAGAAAGATTAAAGGTGATACTGAAGGTTTGGAGCTGTGATTTTGAAGGGAGCTAATGATTTGGTATTAGCAATGAATTTCACGTTTATTCTAGATTTTGACATGTGAAAACCGTTTCAGTGCTAATTACCTTTTATTTGTTGTCTTGTTTGTAGGAGGAATCTAAAGTGAAAATTCAAAGCGTTCTACAAGAGCTGTGTAGTGAGGACTGTAAACTAGAGATCTATCAGGAAAACAACTCCGATGAAATCCTTGTGTCTGGGAAATATGTTGAAGGTCAGTACCAATATTTTAATAAGCTCAGTTTGAAATTTGATATTCAGTGTTGAAGCCTATAATAAGCTTTTTATGTTTTGGCTGGCAGGAGTTATAATTCCTGCAAAATCTGCATTAATGTCATCTTCTTTATTGCCTTAAACATTAAAAATCACCAATAAATTTTTAAAGCAAAAATGATCTTGTCCAACAATATAGCACCCTCTGGTTATGTCTACCTTGTGACAGTAAAAACACCAACATTTGTGTATTTACAGATGATGTTACAGGCATGGCTAACAAGTTCAACAACGACAACATAAAAGACAAGGTAAAGTCCCACCTAGTGCACTATATTGCACAAGTGTCAGTATAGTCATATAATTTGGATGTAGTTTCAGTGCCAATTACCTTTTGTTTTTGTCTTTGTGTCATAATCATTAGATAGATAAAGATTCAAACCTATGCAATAGCACGAGGGCACCAAAGAGCCACTAAAAGTTGACTCATAATCAAACTCGACAGGAAGCTACTCATGGGAAAAATACGAAATACGAAAAGAGTTTGGAGACTTTTTCAAAGGCATCAGGCTGACACTTGGTGTCAAACCCCACAAACAATCCACTTGTCAGCAGCAAAACATTTTTTTCTAATACCTAGGGAACAATATTTGGTTATGGGTGTGCCTGTTACACCCATCTGTTTCACTGCATTTGTCATACTCTACAGTTCCCTCCCTGTTCCAACATATACTGAACAACCTTATAAGCAATTCCCTCTTTCTGACACATTTCATTTTTCATTATGCTGTCTATCTGCTTACTGGCATCTTTTTTGACACTGCTTTGAAGCCAGGAAATATATTGCAGCAACTATGCATACATTTCCAGAAAGAGTGGAGCTGTTTTCCCCCAAAGTCTCTCAAGGCACGGTCACTGGATAATGAAGATCTTTTTCTCCAAGTAAAAAAATATAGGTATTAAAAACATAACTCCTTCATGGGGCCCATTTCAGTTTCTATAGTGATCTTTTTTTCTGGTTTTCTACAAGTGCTGTAATTATGACTGAACACTCAACTAATGTTACTTTGTACACATTTTTATAATCAGACTGATGTGAAGGAGGCTGTTCCTCGCTGGGGAAAGAACTCAAAGTTGGTACTGGTTTCCTTGTTGCTGACTGGCCTGTTGCTGGCTGCACTGCTGGTAGCTGGTTATTACCTCAAGATGCACCGCAAGAACTCAAAAGGAGTCAGACTGGTGGGTAGATTTATTGCCAAAAATCCCTTATTTTTAATAGTTGCTTTTCACATGATGGCCACTGTGGGTGCTGTGTTTTAAAAGCAGCAATGAAGTAAATTATAACAGTTATACCGACCTTCTGGGTTGTTTTTTTAAGAGTAAATAGCTGAAATTAACCTTTGACCTGATCTAACCAAAGTACACAGTGACTGTAAATTTTCCAGAAAAAAACAGTACATATGGATCTGAGATCACATGTGTTATTATCTTACAGTCAATTCCTGACTTAATAGAGTAAGCAAGCTAAGGTGGTGCTTTCTCTTGTTTCTGCTTCAGCCTCTTGCCTGGGGGATACAGATGGTTTAATTTTTTGTCTAAAGAACATCACGTACATTACGTATGGTGGTACATCCATGTGATTGCTGGTGTAACAGCTTGTTGATGCTGTGCTTTTTTAATCAAGATCTGTTGTGAGAATCAGTCATGGCCACAAACTTCTCACTGACAGAGTAAAAACCATCGCACTTTCAAACTTTGTTTTTGCCAAGAAAAATAATAAAGCAAGTATGTGTGGAAACTGCAAGGAAAAAGCACACACCCTAAGACATTAACTGAGAGTGTGCTTATTTAAACAACTCCCACAAAAACAAATCGATTTTCAATTACACACCATGTGGCTTGTATGTTAAAATGTAGCTGGCCTGTGTTAAAGCTCTTCTAATCCAGAATAAGTTATGAAATGAAGTCTTGGTTCTGTGCTCTCTCTTAGGCCGAGTCTTTTCAGGTTGATGAGGAGAACCAGGCCAATACACTGGTGTCTGTTGCACCCCTGCCCCAGGAGCAAGTTGATAAGCCCACTGTCAATGGAGAGTCTCCTCCAGAAAATGGGACCAACGCTACTCCCACTACCAATGGACACTCTGCCACCCAGACCCCCGTGGCTGACACAGAGATGTGAATCACGACACCTTCAACCTCTTTTGCCAGTCATCCTCTGGGACCCACTGGTCTCTCATCCTCAGTGTGCAAATTGAGATAAATTCAACAATTTTTCTCTTCTCAATCCATGCCATTCTGAATGATAACAACAACAAAGTCCCTGCTGACAATATAATGACAGCGGGGACTGTTCCTCCAATGTGAAAAGTTTGGGAATACTTACTTTTGCCAAATTCAAGAGACGCTATGCACGCTGACTGACTGGGATTTGTCTTTTGACTTTAATATAGTTGAAACAATCTCTGTAGGATAGTCAAATAATGTCATATATGTCATATAATGTTGATTCGTGACAAAGAAGCAGAAGATGCTTTGTTATTTCAACCAACAATTGTGTTGCAGTGAAACAGTGAAGCCAGGCAGCTGAATGGTGACCAGTTTTTATACCGTTTGACTCGCCTATAAAAAAGGACTGACACTCTCCCATCACTTTTTTTGAAACGCTTCTGTATTTGCCATAAACTAAATGGTTTTTTTCTTGAATTGGCTGCATTTTTTTTTATATACAGGTAATTGTCAAACTGCAATTTACAAAAAGAAGCCATATTTCCATTTATTACAGACACCAAAAATTTGTTGACCTAACATAAGCATAGAAAATGATTAAATAGCAACAATCATGATTTTTGGTATCATTGAGGTATAAAAATGTTAATAAGCTATTCATGTCAGTAAATGTCCGCTGAAAATCACACAGTTGCCTCAGTGCTTTAGACTCTAGCCTAGTGAAAAGTTCAATTTTTTTAACTGACCTCTGATCAAAGTTGAATTGTTTCAGAGAACAAAGTGCATTTCTATTTTTGTGGTTGCATGGTTGTCACTAATGTACAGATTGTTTAATTTTTCTTTTCAACAAATCAAGATCTTCTCTACTCTTACCACTGTCTCAGAACATGATGAAGCACAGCAGCAGGTCAATTTTATAGGGAAAAGTGGGAGGAAAACAAATGACACAATGACAAATACAATCATCAGTTCAGCATTCCCAAGGCTGCTCTTATCACCTTGTTGATAGACACGTACACATTTTGTGCTTCTCTTTTAAATAACTGGCTTCTTTTTTTGATATACTACACGTGTAAATACGTTTGCTTTCTCTGTTAGTAATGCCTGTGTCTGATTTATAAACTGTGATTCTTGACAATATCACTGCAGGCTGTTTTCAGCCGAGTTGTGTTTTTCTTTCCTTTTCTTTGTTTTTACTTGATATATGAATAGAAACATTTCATAATTTAAAATTCACAACCCATACTTTTTTTTTTTTTTAAAAAGCAGAGTTGTTTTTAGGAGACTTGACATTTATTGTAACGCATATCTGCCTATCTCTAACCTTGTGGAAATCTTAAAACAAGGCTTACCTCCTTACTTTCCTTTTGGTGTGTCTGCTTTTTTATCTCTCCAAGTTGAAACTTAACAGACTCTACATATCCCTCTGTATTATAAGTAATACAACACGTATCCACACTGGAATATTCACAAACATTTCGGAAATAATGGAAATAATCAACGACTGGATTAAGGACTTGCATACTCCAGACACGTGTAACACACATAAGCTTTAGTGCAAACTAATGGATGGCGCAACAAAGAATGTGATTTTTAAGATATGGAGTTGTACTGTACGTCCTCAGTTTCTAGTCTCTTATTAGTAAGCTAGCTACTACACTCAAAACAATTATTCTTGGCCCTCATAAACATGAAGCGATAAAAGTAAAATGCCACTGAAATTTATAAATATACTTGGTAAATAAAAGTAAGTAAATTAATTAGATCACATTCCATTAAAATGTAAAATTTTACATTTAGTTAACAAAATTAATTGTTAGCTCAGTTTAAAACATAGGGTTTTTTTTAGCACAAATGTCCAGTTCAGGCTTTTTAGTTTATAGGCTGTTTATATATTTACTTCCACCCACACTAAATTAGCACAAACTTGTTTTTCAATATGCATCTTGGAGGACACAATTATTTTGATTGTTACTCTAAAACTGACTATATTACAAATGTAAACATGAACAAATTTAAAAGAACATGCAAAGGAATAGGAGTTTAACAGTGGCACTGTGAATACATTATGCAAGGTTCTCAGTCATGCTACCTAAATGCAAATCAATATTTTGACTAAGGCAGTACAGAAAATAGCCTCTATGACTAAATGCTGAAGTGTAAATTTCCATAGTGAAAAACACAAATGAAACATTCAAAACATATCATTAGCAGACTGCACGGATTAATAGCCCTGAGTTTGCATGTAAGGTACAAGGAGAGAATACTTCCATCATTACACACACAAAGTTAAATACTTTTCAATCTCAAGATTGAGATGTTTTTATATTCTTCTCTTTTTTTATGTAATTTTTTGAATTATGCCGTCTCAAAAATTAATGCATGCCTTACACAACTTATAACAGAAAGCTTAATGCTAAGAAGCTGTGACTGACAGGACAGTTTCAACACCAGATACGGATTCAACTTCCCACAACGAAGGGTACAAACATGCCCCTCCTTTAGAGTTAATACCCAATGTTCTTTTTTTTTTTTTTTTTTTGTGTCCCGTTTGGATCTTTAGCCATCAGAATTGTTGTCTTAAGGCCAAGAAAGATGCCAAGCGGATTTATTTTACCAAGTGGATCATCATGGCCTTGCCATATTGGTCCATTTGATTGACCTTTATTATAATTATGAATTTATTTTATTTTCAGTTGCTACAAACGTGACAGACATGACTGGGGGATAGGACAGGGAGAAAGAATGAAAGAAAGAGAGGGAGAGAAAGAAAACCAAAGGGGAGAAGAGACGGTGAGAAGGGGGGGAAGAAAAAAAAACAAAACAAAAAAAACAAAACACCTGGGTCACCTGTATGGAGAAAAAAAACAGAAGAGAAAGCAAACAACAAAGAGCAACATAATAAAAAAAAACGGCACCATCACAATAAACTAGCTAGCAGTAGATATCAGTAGATACTAAATAATAAACGATATTGTGCAGCACGCAAGATAGACAGCGCACAATGTGCTTTGAGGCAGCAGCCAAGAAAGCTGTAGTCCGCGTCTGTGAATACCCGTGTGTACACCTGTGTGGATCAGCATGCTTGCATTCCAAAGGTTTCTCCATGTAACGATCTGCTATGGAGTGTGGGGAGCCACAGCCCCGTCCTCCAGGGTATGAAGCAGGTATGGAAGAGATCAAAACTCCAGACATCCAGAGGCCCCCAGAACACAAGAGACCAAGGAAGACCAACAGAGGGGCAGCCGCGCCACTGTCCCAGTAAGAGCTGAGGAGAGTCCCAGATGAGGGCTCACTCAGCAGCCGCGGAGCAGAAGCCAGGGGGAGTTGCAGTGACGCGCCCGTGAGCTCCGCCGGCAGCCAGCCGTGCCTGAGTGATCGAGCCCCAGGACGCCCACCCCTACACACAAAGAACCACCAACGCACCGACACCTGAGGGAGTCCGCCACTGGCAGGGGAAGTGGTGGTGGGTGGAGATAGGCCTCCAAACCTTGGAGGGCCTGAGGTGTCCCCAGAGAGGTGGCGTCTGATACCCAACCTGACATATAGACACAGACATACAGGCACACACAGACACAAACATCCATTCCCTCATGCTCTCATATGCACTCACTCCACACTCAACCAACGTGGAGACAGACATAAAGAGACGCTGTGCACACGATCACACTCCCCAAGCGTACTCTACGAACCGGGTCTAGGTACCCTTGCCCCTGGAGGGGGGAACTGCACCCAGACCCAGGTGGTGTTACCCTTTTCCCTGCGGTGGGGGGGGGGGGCAGGCCGCCCCGACTCCGCAGCAGCGGGGAGGCCCCACACTCCAGACCGCAGTCGGACGGCCAACTCCTCCTCCTAGCCCCCCCGCTCCAGCAGGCCGCAGAGAACGGGGGTGAGAGAAGACTCCAAACCTCCCTCCACCCGCTCATTGTAGTGTTGATGCATGTGTGTTCTAAGGTGCAATTAAAACCCAGGAGGGCATGGAGCTACCTGCCAGAGAGCAGCAGGTAAGCGCATGGTCCCTCCTGCTAGCCCTCAATGTCTACGTGTATTTAAAATTGAGAGGTGGGCAACGACGCCAGGGGTGAGGTGTACACCCTGATGGTAATTTGGACTCCGTGTATCGTGCCCACCCCCAAGATCCTATATGTATGTGTAATGAGAGTGTGAGTAATGTGAATGTCTAAGTTGTGGGATAAAATTGAGGCAGAGGCAGCCAGAAGGGGACGGGGGGGGGGGGGGGTAGCCTCCTCTACACCCTGGTGACATACCCCTACTCCAAGGCCCTCCATGTGTGGGTGGTTGTGGTGGAGCGGGAAGAGAGAGGCAGCTGGAGATGGGGAGGGAAGGAAGGGAGGGGCAGGTGACCCCTCCCTGGGGCCTGCTCCCCCGCTGACCCCAGTAGGCACTCCCATACTCCACGACCCGCCAGGGAAAGGGGGCCCAGGCCCATCCAGACCGGGGCCCAGTGCAGCAGCGCCCCCCGGCCCCACAGAGCCCGGGACAGTCCACCCAACCCCACCACAGAGAAAACTGCACCCACCCCACCATCCACTCATCTTCCAGACTACATAAGACAATAGACGCCCAGGCTGAGATCTTCCTCCACCTCTCCTGTATCTCCCCCTCCTGCAGAGAGTTCCCGAGGAGAGGAAAGCTCCTGCAAGATGTGACAATCTCCCCCACCAATGTTCTTATCCAGGGTGTAAGTTAATAACACAAAATATTGCCACTATCCATAAAATCATTACTTAAAACGTATGTACATATATACATATATGTATATATTACATAACTATATTACGTAGTTTTTACGTAATACCCTTATTTGTAACTGCCCTCAATTAGTACACCTGTGTATTTTCATAACAGCCTACAATGCATTGTAATTGGATGCTTGCTGCTCCTTCAAGTTCCTTAAAACCCCTGATAGGACAAGGTCATTCCACAGAAGGGAACTCTCTTGTACACTCAAGATGAAGATAAGTGCTCTGAGATTCCTCATTCTTACAGTTCTGTTCAAATTGGCCCTTGGTATCCTCCCTGGGCACAATCATTATGTTAGCATAAAAATGACTTGGTCAGACGCCAGAACATATTGCAGAGAGCACTACACTGATCTGTCTTCAATCAACAATCAGGAAGAAGAAGATGCACTGCTTCAACTTTTTTCACTTGTTCATTCAGATTCAGAGGAAAAAGATGATGCATCACTTCAACAAGACAGTTGGATTGGCCTCTACAGTGATGACCATGACACTTGGAAGTGGTCAGGAGGAACAAATGCATCTTTCTTCAACTGGACAAAAGGGCATGATGCAGCTGCAAACACAAAATGTGTTGTATTCAGTCAAGCTGGCTGGCTTAAAAACAACTGTGAGAACAAATTCAGCTTCTTCTGTTTTCACAACAACATGGTGTTGGTGAAAGAAAACAAAACGTGGGAGGAAGCACTCGATCACTGTCGCAGCCAGAACATGGAACTGGTCAGTTTACTTTCTAAGACAGCACTTGTTCAAGTCCTGCAAACAAGCAAGGCAACGGAGACTGACCATGTGTGGATCAGCCTGCGCTACCTAGCTGGCACCTGGCTGTGGGTGGATAGGGCCATTGACGACCAGCAGTCTAGAATCCCACAGGAGCTGCCTCAGTGTCCCACCTGGACTCACCGTTGTGCAGCCTTCTCACTGAGCAAGCAGCGTTTGGACAGCTGGGACTGTGCAGACAGGCTGAACTTTATCTGCTACTGTAAACCTTTCCATCTGTTGTAGGATAAACTGTGTCAGTGCAGTGTGATATACATATAATCTATACTACGAAATCACATATCAGCTCATATAGATATATCTATGACTTTACAAACATAAATGGATTATGTTGTTCTAAAATGTAATGTGCATGTAAATTGTGATGACAAAATAGTCATCAAAGTCAGTTTCAATACTTACTAAATTCCATGAAATATACGCCGATAGTTGTTTGTTGTTCTGTTCTTTTGTCTGTTTATGTGTTGTAACAAAAGACATTCCAGATTTTGGGATAAATAAAGTATATCTTCTCCTGTTATGTTGCCTTACCACAATTGCTTGCTTAGTATTTACTTTTTTTAAATTACCAACAAATTAGAGGAACTGGGAATGGAGGAAGATTATTTCTATAAGTATATCTAGGGCTACTTTGAAAAAGATCCGTAATAAAGCTCTGGCCACTTTGAATCCTATCTGTATTTATGCTACTGACTCAATTAAATGCTGATAGTACAAAATTAAACTTCAGCAAAAATTTTCATACTCATTTTGTCAAAGTCACAGGAAGACACATGAGAAAGGCAAATAAGTTGCATGTGGGTCTGGAGCCACACATTTAAGACCTTAAACAAACAAGTAAAATAAACTACTTCTTTGTATTCTTTAAAGTTATTGAACACTCCACCACAAAAACTGATGACTTTAAATGTGCAGTAAAGTGACAGGACAGTTCCACTAACACTAGCTCATTTAATATTTTAATGCTTGTATAATTTTCAACTGGACTCTATGAACAATTCATGTAAAAGTAACACAATTTTTAAGCTTGATAGAAAATGCCCCCAAAACAGTTCAATCCCAGATGAGACCAGATTGAGGAAAATGGTATCTGAGAGATAAGTACATATTTCTATCTGTATCGTCACATTCGCATTCAGTATATTAAGACAAAAGAAAATCAGTGACTATTGAAATTTTATGTACAAAGGCAGAAAAATACACAATTTCAGACTCACTACTTGATGTCTTCTCATTATTTGATCTTAATGGGTAACACAGATAGCTGGAAATACTATCCGTTCAGCATGAGCTTGGCTCGGCGTGCACTGAGCTTTAAAATCACAACCTCGGATAAAAACAAAACAAAAAACATGTGCCATATTATACTATGTAGTTTTTCATTTAATTAAAAAAAAAAGTCAAATTTCAAAAGTAGTGCATGAAAAACTAAGTACACCTCAAGATTCAACAACTTATAGAACCACCTTTTGCAACAATAACACTTTACCTTTTCTCTAGGACTTTTAACAGTCTTGCACATTGTTGTGTAATGGTCTCACATTTAATGTAGAAGACTTTCATATATAGAGGAGTTCGTGGTCACCTGACTGACTGTAAGTTGCCTGGACCTTTAGTATCACTGAGGTATAAAAAAATGTTGCCAGGCTATTCATGTTATATAAATTTGACATAAAAATGACAGTTGCTTTAGTGATTTAGACTTTAGCCTAGGAAACAACAAAACCCCTTTAACTGAACACTGGTCACAGTTTAATTGCTTTAGACTGACAAATATTTTTCTGTTTTTATGGTTGCATTAATGCACTGCTGATGTTTTTTTTAACATATTCAATATTTTTCTGTACTTTCCATCTGCATAGGAAAAAGTTCAATTTTTATTTTAATTAATCCACCTATTACTTAGCTGAATTTTTATATGCAGTTTTTGTGCAAAAAAAGTCCAGTGTTAGCCTTGCAGTATGCTTACACATTTACTTCCATCTATAATAAATTGCCAAAAACATATTTTATCCCTAATGTTATCGCAGTCAATACAATAGTATTTGACAAAAATGGAATAACTAAAATTCTTATTTTTCTTCCTGTTATTAAGAAGAAGAAAAAGAATTCTAGTTATTCCATATTGATCAAATTCTTCAAAATAAAGGCAATGAAAGGAGTTTAACAGTGGTCCTGTGATTACATTATGCAGGGTTCTCAGTCATGCTACCTAATGAAATGCAAATCAATATTTTGACTAAGGCAGTGCAGAAAGCAGCCTGCATGACTAAATGCTGTAGTGTAAATTTTCATAGTTAAAAGCACAAATGAAAAATCCAAAACATTTCATTAGCAGACTGCATGGATTAATAGTCCTGAGTTTGCATGTGAATTACACGGAGGGCAACACAAAACACACTATTTTCAATCATTTTCAGTCTCACCAGTTTTTTTTCTGTTAAAATTGAATGTTTTTTTTTTATTTATCTAACACGTTTATGTTTTCTGAAAAGTTAAGGGAAGGCCAACAGAGTTTTAGAAACCTGATGTCTGCAAATCAGCTTAATGCTGAGAAGTTAACCCTGGTTGACAGGCTAGTATCAACATCACATTCGAATCCGAGAACCAAAATCTGCGTATTAAAAAACAAACAAACAAACAAAAACTTCTGAGCAACTAATTAATGCCATAATTTCCCACAGAGAGGGCAGAATGATACCAATTTTTTTCTATTATCAGTCCTGAATGAGTAGCACAGATGACTGGGAAAATTTCAAACAAAGTCAAACCCCTTATAATCATTAGTTAATACTTTCCATGCAGCCTTATTTGTGAATGCCATCAATTAATTTCAGTACACCTGTGCATTTTCATACCAGGCTAAAATGAACTCTGATTGGATGCTTGCTGCTCCTTCAAATGCTTAAAGTCCCCAACAGAGTTAAGTCATTCCACAGTAAGAAACTAACATCCACTCAACATGAAGATAAGCACTCTCAGATTGCTTATTCTTATGGGTCTCTTCAAGATGACCCTCTGCACCTACTTTGGTACTAATTATTATGTCAAAGAACGAATGACTTGGTCTGACGCCAGAAAATACTGCAGAGATGAATATACTGATCTGTCATCAATCGGTAACCAGTATGAAGAGGAATTATTCATCAGTTACATTTCCTCTTTGGCATCGGTACAAACATTGTACTGGATTGGTCTCTACCAGGATGACAGTGATAACTGGAAGTGGTCAGGGGGGACAAATGCATCTTTCTTCAACTGGGATCCACAGGACCCTATAGATCCTAATAACAGATGTGTTGTAGAAAACCAAGCTGGCTGGCGTAAAAAGAATTGTGAGGACAAATTCTTCTTCTTCTGCTTTAAGAGCCACCTGGTCCTGGTGAAAGAAAACAAGACGTGGGAGGAAGCACTCGAGCACTGTCGTATAAAGGGCATGGAACTGTTCAGCTTGCGCTCATATTCTGATCTGATTCAAGTCATGGCGACAAGCAGAACAGCCGAAATCAACAACATGTGGACCAGCCTCCGCTACCTAGCTGACAGCTGGCTTTGGGTGGATCGTATCCTTGCTGATCACCAGGCCAAGAACCAAAACGAGATGCCTCAGTGTCCCACCTGGACTCACCGCTGTGGGGCCCTCTCACTGGATGAGCAGCACTTGGTCAGCTGGGACTGTGCAGACAGACTCAACTTTGTCTGCTACAATGGAGCTTGAATATTTGCATAAATGTAATGCTGTATTTTGCTACACATATAATCTTTAATATAAAATGCATATTTGCGTTGATAACGATATATTCAAGTCTTTGCAAAAAGATAGATAGCAATCATTATTGTGAAGTGTTTTTGATCCAACTGTAATGCACATATAGAATCTAGAATTTCCCTTATATAAAATTAAATAGTTAACTACCTTTATTCTAGGACCTTCCATTGTTTTCTTTCCTCATCATGTTAATTACTTCCAAAGATATTCAAAAAAGATTGTTATGTTCAAATAGATAATAAACACTCTTAAAAGACACTGTATGTTTTTTGTGACGAATTTAACAAAACGCTAGACATGACATGTTACCTTCTGCTCGTTTCTTGGTCTGTGGTACCCTGAAGATGGTATACTTGGTATCTCAGATGAGAGAAAATCCACCGATAGTCTAGCTCATAAGCTTTTTTTAATGTATTTCTGATATATTCTCATTTCATTTGAGTTAGTTTTGCAAATACACTACATTTTAGTTGATGTTTCAGTGCTTTCTTATTTTTAGTTCGGTTTACTAAAAGTTTAAATGTAGCTTTAGTTAACAAGTGACCTGACAGTGTCCAGATACACTGGAGAGCGGGCTTGCATGTGTGAAAAGCCTGACTTCATATGTGTTTTAATGTGCAGCCACAGCAAATTAACCACTGCTGTCATTCTGATGTGACCTTTATCAGCCCTTGTTGTTACATGCTGACAGCCCTTACATGCCTACTGTAATGGTTCACTTACCCAGCCTGCCGGGCTTCACTCCTCCATTGTCTGTGCTGCTGCTGTAAAGCCGTGAGGGTGGAAAGGTTAGTGGAGTGTTGGCTGGCAGCAGATCAGCAATGACTCTAAAGAAGACCACATCAGTCCATCATTGCACATATCAAAACATGTTACTTAAAATCTCTCATTCTAGCTCGCAGTCAAACCCAAAGTTTATATCCTCTTTGATTTAGTTTAATTTAGTTTAGATTTAAAGAAGCTACAATAAATTAGTTTGTGTTTGATGTCTTTGTAATTTAATGTGACAGTTGTCCTATAAACATGACACAATGTGCAAAACCAACCTATATTTTCCACTCTGTGGATGACCTAACAGGGGATGAGAAACCAGGACCAGTAGTCCCTTTGGTGGGCCAAAGTGTTCAACCTGTTCCACTATATAGAAGAAAATGTGCAATAATTGCAAAGAAGGAATATATAAGTTTGTATGTAGGTGTGTACGTATTTTGTGTTGCAAGTTGGTAAGAATAGTGACATCAATAGAGTTACTGTAAGAACTGCAAACTATATGTTGAGCAGGAGTCTGAATCATCACCACAGTTTTACTCACTTCTTACTGACAAACACATCAGCGATGTTCTGTAGACCATAGTGGTTACACTGATGAGCATCTCTGTAATGACTTTAGGTCATAAAGCTAAAAAGGGAACTTATTTTTCTAAAGAAACCCCAGGCTGCTACGGATAGAATGAATTAATTAAATGTGAATGTTTTCAGATTGTACTTAATCTTCTGAACATTTAAAGAAAGCAAAACTATTTATTTTTTAGGTTATTGGACAGTAGTTTCAGTGTTCCCATCTACAACAGATCAAAACTGAAATCAGTTTGATACCACTGAGCTAGCCTTTCAGATGATAGCTGTGTCTCCATCTACTGGGAATTTGTCCTTCAGTCAATTATCATGCTGCTCTTAAACAAGAACTTATATCAAACTTAGAGAGGTTGTATTTAAACCACATAGCTGCCCTGGTAACACTGCTGAGACTAAAACAGATTTGTTCTCTTACAAATTAATAATATTTTTCACTTTTTCTCAAAAACAAGAACATAATTCGGAAGGTGTAATAAAAATCAAAATAACCGAGTCTAATCAAACAGCTACCACTTTAAACATACATACCAGGATGGCTTTGTTTGTCTGTGTAAGAGTGGGATCTTTAATTACTTTAATAACTAGTCTCAGCTGCCATAAATATCCCACCAAAACATAAGCTACATGACAAAACAATTACCGTAAAGTGCAGTGAAGTAAAGCAGTGAATCACGTCAGAGTAATGGTTGCTACGGGATTTGTGACGTTTACCGCCTAAATTAGAATGAATGTCTTCTTCGGTCTGATAATAACCGAACTATACAAACTGCAGTAGCTCCAAAGGCAGATACAGAATCACACAGTCTATGGTTTTGTTTTTACCATTTGAGCAGCTCCTTGCCCGAATCTTGGTATAAAAAAATATAGCATGTTTATAGGATAGAAGTCATCTGTTACTCACAAAAGATGTATAGTGAATGTCTAGAATTTCACTTCTGATATAGTATAATGCACCCATAAAAATAACCTCACGGTACCAAGTCACTATTTCATGAATATGGTGCCATCTATCGTGACACAATGCTCATTGCAATGTAGACGATTGTTTTTTTGTTTTTTTCTTGTAACCTTACAACTTACTGCAGGATCAGTTGTGTTACAAAACATTTTAGGAGGTCCCTTTACGAAGAAGAAAAAAGGGGTGGGAGGGGTGGCTTTAGTCTTATTAAGAGAGTACTTCAAAACACAAGGCCATTAAATTAAGCATTCTATATAATTTGATGTGGATGTTAATATAACTTCGTCTGTGTGTAGCAGCTATGAAATATATTACTTAAAATGATCATGGTTCATATCTTTTTAGCCATTTAAAATGTAAGCAATTATTGCCTGATAAAGTATAACCCAAGTCCACTTTCGTGCGACATTAGCGGGAGTAGGGCAGAAGAAAACAATTTTTGAAAAGCTATATAATTTATAGAAATGCGCCCCACCCCCCAAAGGTAAAGTGTACCAGCGATTTCTACTCTTTATATCTAACATGATAAATATCCTTTATATATTCTACTTGCTGTTTTCATTTTTTTTCGTAACAGCCTCTCGTCACGACATCTGGTATCTGCGTCAGTGGGAGGTAGTTTACGGTAAAACGGCGACCATTACCATGTGATTTCACCGATGTTTGTAAACATGCGTCAGCCACATGTGATTCTGGCGATGACGAAAGAGTCTCCAGCCGCTTGGCCAATCAGTAACCGGGGGAGTGTCAGGGGCGGGGTTCTCGTCTTGCGCTATGGAAAATCGTTAGGGGAATACACTGTGATAACGCGCGCTCTGAGATTGATAATGGCGACAGTAACGTCGAAACCTGAATCAGATGGACTGATAGTTCAGCGAGGACCGGGTCTGAGTGCCACCGGCCGGGAAGTGAGTGACACTCCTTCGCCACGGGAGGAAGACAGGCTTGGGATAAACACGTAAGTTATTTATGCTATTACATGGCCAAAGCGACATAATACTGCGTATGTTGCGTAGAGAATACCACTATGTAATTCATAACCACTGGATTGCTGGATGAAAAGGTAAGAATAAAAGCCCAGGGGTGCTATCGTGAGAGTGTAAAGAATGACGAAAGAAAATAAAAGTCTTGCTTTCACAGTCTTATAGGCTAGGGCGCGGAGGCTTGATGGCAAAAAGCGGTTTTAAACACTTTTGTAAAATCACGGTGCTTCATCATCGATATGACAACAGGTAAATTAAACTGCGTCAGCGCGAACTCCGACAAGCCACTTGAAATCCAGTGGGAATTTCCGCTGCGATGGTTGAACGTGCTGCGAAGGCATAACAGCGTAGTTGAGCTCATTCCGAAACTTGACTTGTGACTGTTTTTAACGTTAAAATGAGGATGTAAACAAAGCGTGGTGTCGACAGGGATGGCGTGTCAAGGAAGAGCTCGGAATAGGATGCTGCGCAAGAGATGGATAGTGCGTAATCCTGTTGTGGGAGAGGACGATGTTACGCAGTTCGTATTGGCACGATCATTAAACAGCCAGTGGCCTCATTTTTCATTGTGTTGTCATCATTAAAGTGCAGTTTTGAATAAAGACTAACGTACATATACGTGTTGTGCTCTTATTTGTGGGATTTGAGAGGAAATAAAAACTTGAGCGTTTAGTAAGCAACACAATGGTGACGCAGCTTGATTTGTGGGTTAGGTATCAAGCAACATTTGCTGCGTCACAGAGATCCCAGGAGGTCCTTAATAGTAACCTGGGAGTGTGCACTTGATCTTTCAAAAACAAGCTGTATGTCCAAAACATAGGGGGTGCTATTGAGTAATACAATAGCTGGCAATATTATTTGCTGTGCAGAGATGTTGACACACAGGTATTTTTCCTCTCGAATGACCACTCGGTGTTTTTCCTCTATCTCTGGGGCCTACTAAACCCTACGCTATATTGGTGGCATGGTCAAAGATAACCGGATTATAAAACTTAAATAAATTACTCACAGCCTTAAGCTGCTAGTCATAGTTTTGCAATCTTCGCTGTTACTGTAAATTGGAGCCATTTAGCAGATTTGTCACACTTTACTAGAGCTTGTAATGTACCCCTGCCAGAGCACAATAGGACACTGACACGCTTGATGTGATAACAGCGTTGTTGCTGTTGGCACTGAGGCGGCTGGTCACTCCTACCTTCCTTATGACCTCAGTGAAGGAAGGTGTGGTCCCTCCTACTGCTAACCTGTCAAAGGGACAGAAGATAAGGTGCTTCGTTGCCTCTCAGAGACCAGGTGAAAATGAGACACACAGGCAGAGCAAACACCATCCTGTCAAGTGGATTTGTTCACTCAATGGTGCGAAACCACTGACAGGGAAATGGAAAGCGAGAGGAAGACAAAGAAGGGGAGGGGACCTTTTGAACTTTAATTATGTGTACTGAATAGAAACTTGACTCCCTAGGGAATGTCATTATGGTCGTTTTAAAACTGAGGTAGAAGTTACGGGAGAAAGCACAATCTGATCACCAAAGGAGGAGGGTCGGGGTGGCCTCACAGCAAAACATCACAAAGGCTCATTTGCATTATCTTGAAAATATGAATCAAGTAATATATTCTGAATTAGGTTTTAAAGGCTGCCAGAGGTCATTCGAATATTCTTCTCTGGTGTGAGAATCAGGCCCCGTGTAGTCGTAATGTTTACCACGTCTTAAAAGGCTGACCAGCAGAAGCGACCCACTTTCACAGACAAGGAAACGTGACCTCAATAGTTACTTTGCAATTCTTTTGGGGGGAGGCGATGGCTCTCAAGTCAAACAAACAGAAGCCTGCAACCCAGTTTTATTCAGACTTCGTGGAGAAATTTCACAACAGAGAGGTTACCAAAAACTACTACAAAACAATCCCTCTTTTAGAGCCGGAGCAAATGCAATTCAGCTGATTCGGCTGGTCCAAAAATGGATGCGGCAAAGAGGTGCTTTTCAAAGACGAGAGAGGCCGTGTGAATCCATTGACGGATGTGTTTACAGCAGGGGTCCAGCATCACCTGTAGCCCACATAAGCCTTCAGAGAAAATAGTGAGCGACCCACTGCCTCTTAAAACAGATCCCTCCTACACACAGATTACAGAATAGGAGGTGGCACAGAGCCGAGAGATGACAGTGCTAAATTTAAACTTGGAGCACTGCTGGCCTTGCCAGATGATGATGTATTAATAGATAAGTGTGAGGCAGCATTCATTTGCAGGTATTGTTAGCTGCTAGTACCTAATGTGCTGTGAAAGAGGCAAAAACAGCTGGAACCCACAAGTCTACAGGCACCTGCCATCATTAAATGCCTCCATATTTCTTGTTTTTAACTACTGTAAATACTTACGATTATTTGTGTTTTTCAGTATTTTTGTCCAAAATAACTTATCAGCAGGGAACACTAACCTGGTTTCACCTCTCTCAGAAAGTGAAATCTAATTTGTTTTTACAGCCATGTTTAAAATATTTTAAATCTGTGTATACTTTTCTCTCTACTTGTTTAACTCATAACCCCACTCTTGTTACCACCATGACATCAGATATTTCCCATCCCAACAAGAAGAGTAGGAGCCAGGACAACGTGATAAAGTGTAAATCAAGTCTTCCGCCTGTGGCATTCCCATTTATTCCCACCAATTGTGCAGCAGATCCAATAAACAAAGTGTCAGGCTCATCTGAACGCGTTACGGCTCTAACCTCTCTAAACATTTTTCAATTTGTTGCTCTGAAGTGAAGGTGATGCAACATAGGAGGAGACATCCAAGTTTTATAAGATCCAAATATTTGGAACTGTTAGGACATTGTCTGTACAGGAAAAAAAATCAACAGCAGATGAGGTCTAATAGTTCCAGACAGGTATCATGTGATTCTTTTTTCCTTTTTTTTTTTTTGCCTCAGCTCCTTTAATGGCAGTAAATCAAAAAGCAGTGAATGTCAACTTTAAAGTCAAATTAAAGTAGCTCTCCAATGTGTTGTGTACTCCACATATATACATTCACGTCTGTGAACCAAAATATTCTGTAGGTTTATTTTAAGCAGCCCAATTGTTAAGGGTGGTTCAAAAACACATCACCTCGATGAGTTTGCCCCTCTCACTCCCGATAAATTAGGACCTCTAATCTGTAAGAGGATTAACCACCTTCCCTGTTTACACGTGCACACAAGTACACAACCCCTCCCCCCACTGTCACACGCACACGGTGTCACACATATGTAGGCATTCGGCATTCATTTTACGTCACCTGCTCTAATTTGGCCCAACCCAGTGTCTCTCTCTGTGACACATTAACAGTCTGCTGAGATTGGGATTGTGTGTGTATCGATATATCCACACACACGCACTGGGACACAGTTATGTTACCTGTAATCCTTTTTTAAAGCAGTTTGCCTATGATTGTAAAGGTAAAGGTGGTGATTGCATGCATCTTGATATTGTGATTCAAATTAAACCACTAGTTGCGTAACTCAAACCGGAGTGATGCGCCTTTAACAAGCCGTAGATGGTCAGGTGACTTGGCAGGGGGAAAAAAACTGCTTCGATGCTGAAAGCAGCTTCTGCACACGCAATAGATGGCGAAAAGAGCTTGTAGTAAAAAGAACAAGCGATCAGGACAGACGTAGATACAGAGTTCAGGGCTAGTACTGTGGCGTGGGAGGAGTCAGAATAAACAGGGCAAAGACGGATGAAAGGAGTGTCGCGGCCTTTAGACTACACTGTCTGCCTGAGTTACTCCTGAAGCTGGTACTGTATTCATGTAAATACCGTGAGTTCCTGTCAAAACCAATAGCTTTGCATTTTGTTTGGACACAAATATATATCTGCATAATAGCACTTGCCACCATATATTCCCTATTGTTTTTTTTTTACAAGTGCCAGTATAGTACAACTGCTTTTGTTTGTGAATACAAGACATTAAACTACAAGTGAGGAGGATTAGAGATTCACTGACAGGGAAATTATGCCTGAAAAACACATGATGGTTTTGGGATTAGTTTCTACGTCACATTTTCCCATCAGCAGAACGCAGTGAGCTGATATAGTGCAGGATCATGCCAGCCTTTTCATGCTCGACCCACATATAGAACGTGGTGAGTTTTCACTTTATTTGTCTTGGTGTTGTGCTGTATTTCCAGCAGAAACCAGGAGCAGCAACAGAGAAAGTCTCAAATGAGTTCCCTATGGACATTATGTACTCTGCATACCTTATAGGGATGAACAATAGGAGTTCTTACTAATGAATACTTACCTATTTCAGGACCTATTTTTCCCATTTTGCACCACAGTCAACTCCACTTGGACCAAGAGCAGGACTGGATGCCTGAGGCAGACCCAGGAGAGGCCACAGTATCCTATTGTGCATTACAAAGAAGTCCACAGGGAGCTGCAGCGATCTATTTTTCCACAGTATGATTCATTGACAATTTTTGTTAGAGTTCGTTACTGGTGCCAAGCTGCTACTGTGCCCTTTATTACATTGAGATCACCTGATGCTCTCCTAATGCAAGATACTGAGCTGCTGTGTCATTCTGAAGTGTTCTGTCCATCAATCATTTTGTTGCTCTCAGTGTCTGAATTTTCCTGAGTCTGGAGTTCTTATTTAAATTTGTCTCCACTTGGAAAGTTTTAATTCTAAAGTAGCGACTTTTTAGCTTGAATCTTTGAACTTAAATCAAATGTGTCTGTAGCACATGTTGCACATATTCAGTAAGCTGTACTTAGCATAAAGAGTCAGTTTCATCATAAATAAGGAAAACAGTTCTATTTTTTGTTTCAAAGTCATTATCTAAAAGTTAAAGGGATGTCCATCAAAAATGCTTTTATGTAATTTCAGCACCACAGCACGAGTTCTCCTTCTGAAAAAGCCACAGATCAGTGCCTTAAAAAAATGTTTTTCTCCATAATGTAGTCAAAACAAAAAGCTGTCATTCGTGAAACTAGTGTTACTGCCATTTCAAAGGGCATCATTAATTACATTGGGCAGGTGGCTATGACTTCAGGAAAGAACATCTGCCTAATGGGAAATTTAATTAGTATTATTTTTATTTGTACACAAATCAAATTTACTACCTTGTGGGCTGAGGTGCTTTGACAGTATTAGAACAAATCAGTTGCTAAAATGAAAATTCAGCATGTTGATGAACTTCATTGTCGTCTCATTCTCAAACACAAAATGTGCCAGAAACTCTGCTTTGATTTTGTGTTCCCACAGACACTGGACAAATCAACTGTAAAATGATGTGCTCAAAGTGGTTACAGCAGTGTTTCTATTTATTTTATTTTATTTTCTAATTTCAGATGAGGACATGCCTTCAGACAATGGATTCTCTCAAAGTTATCCTCCCCAGGGAACTGGTTTCAGATGGTGTCTTAGAGTACAAAATCCCATCTAGCACCATTTGAAATCGGTGTTCTTGAGTGGGAACACACTTCGGGAGTGATGTCACTGAACCATATTCTTCATTAGGTTGACAGAAAGTTTACTGCATTGTTTGTGTCATAAATTTAGATGTAGCTCCAGATTTCTTGTACATTTCTCCATGTAATATTCCAATCCTAATGCTCAGTAAATCAGAAAAAAACACCAGTTTGATCCCAGTTCTCTGACCACTAGACCCCCCTCTCCCCCTCTTACCAAGGCTGACCGTTTTCCTCTGGTGTTCAGAGTTTCCATCATGTCTAGCACCATTTGAAATCGGTTACAATGTGGAGGGACTATCAACAAAGATTTTGCTTCAGTTGCAGATGGAATTCCACTAAATGGCAGCATTGCTCTACAATCTCCAGAATTGTCCAGGCTTGCCAATAAAGAATTCTTGAAGCAGTATATTATTTTAGGGTCTTTGCCTTATGATATAAAGCCTGTTGAGGCAGCTGTTGTTGTGATTTGGTGTTATATTACTGAACTGAACTGACAGTGAAAGATTTTCTGAGTAACCCTGTTCATTCAGGAGACCAAGAAGAAACGTGCAGGGTGAAGCAAAACTTTTTGAAAGGATTAAAAAGGAAAAAAGACCCTTTGCCATGTTCCAGTCACTCAGCCATGTTATCTGCAAATTACAGACATGTCTTCTGAGTTTCTTCCAAGAACATAAAAAAGGGATTATATGCTTCAGTGGTTAACTGGTCCAGATGTTGTGGTATAGGGTTCATGTAGTTCTTTAAAATGTACATCTGTCCTTTAGTCATCGAAACTGTGTATTGCATTTAAATTATGCACATGACAGTTTTTCTAAACAGTTTTAGCCTGACACTAACACTATCAATATTATCTAATTATGTGTAATATATTTTGTTTTTAAACTTTTTGGATTAATTTAGTAGCAACACCATACTGTTTTTAGGGAGAGAGAAGCTCAGCATCAGCCGCTGAATCATTTTTTAATTATAGCCTACAGTTTATCCAGTGTTCATGCAGGATTTGTTTTTCTTGTTTATGAGCTTTAAGCTAAATTATTGCATGTAATCATATAATACGTGCCTGACAGACTCTCACGCGCTTCATTTACCTGGACACTAGATGGGGAACAAGAACCAGTATTAGCCTAAAACATTAAGCCACTAAATGGCAACCTTTTCACCCTCTACACCTCACGTAGCTGACATATGCATTAAAACTGGGGTCTTTTTGAATAAATTACTGAAAATTCTTAATTAAAATTTCTGAGTGATTAACCTCACCTAAGAGGGTTCAGAAATGCATAATTTGAAAAGGTTAATAGTAGGTTGCCAGGAATCAATCTAACCACTACATAAAGATTAATTTAAGTCTGTATTTACATCACAAATCAGACTAAATTGACCACTATATAGATATTCTTTTCTCGTTACCCACCTATTTACACTTAAAGAGTCATATTTCATACTATATTATGTGAAGTATCAAAACTGACATGATAAAAAAGTGCACAGGCTGCCAATGAGAGTTTTGCTTTGTTTCTGTCTGACAACAGCTACACTCCAATTGAATTTTGCTCTTTGTAAGTATGGGGAGATACTGTCTTTAAGAATTATATCTAAAAGAGCTACAGAATGATTAATTATAGTCACTGACCAGTCAGGTAACACACTTATTACAGTTCAGTAAATGTTAGGCAGGATTTACTATTAGGTTCATGAATTACAGATCTGCCACCACCTCTAACATCCTTTGCTTATGTGGAACCACCAGCTGAAAGGTCTCTACTGCTTCCCAAATCCTCCTCTGACATTTTCTCTTAACCGAGAGTAACAGGGTTAGCCGCTAAGTGGTGTCATCTAACACAGCTTTTTATTGATTTCCCGCTGCTAGCCTTATCAAAAAAAGTGTGAAGTCTAGGTAAAATAAAATTGCATGAAAGAGGCTACTGAAAGCCTGTCATCCAATGGGGTAAATCTCAATTTGACCTTATTTTCATCTGTTGTGTCTGGAAAGAAGGAAACCAGGGAGATGAAGCCGTCATCAGAGTGAGTTTCTATATCAACAGCAAACAAAAACATACTTCACTTACTTTACTTCCACTATAAAGAAAAAGTGAGTCATAGGGAGTTTGTTAAACATGACGTCAGCTGCCTCATCCATTTGTGACCAAGCCCTGTTCTGTGGTCTAGTAAGACTAGTATCACTGCTTGCTTAAAATGATATAATTTGCCCCTGACCTCAGCAGCTGCAGGAAGAAAACTGACAAATGACAGATTGGTCATGGCAGACACGATGTTTAGAAGCACTGCAGTCATTTTATTACCAAGACAACACTTATGGACTAAGAAGAGAATATCGTAACCTCTTAAAAATGAGAAGTTGTTGTCATTAACTTAAAAAAACAAAACAAAACTTGGCTTGTAAAGCTTTGATTAGTCTGGAATCACCACTTGTTTACAGCATCCAATGTTAACTAACATTAGCAAGCTTCAGATATCTGTCACCAAAGCTGTTTGACAGTTTAGTTCTGTATTTATACTAATGTTAATGTTAGGGACTATTGCAAAAACAACTTGTAAGGCATTTCATCAAGCTGAGTCTGTTATCTGATGAGCGGGCTCACGCAGAGCACAAAGGCAGATGGAAACAAACAATTTCCTTTAGCCTTTACTCGCTAAAGTACAAGTCAAAATCCAAAAAAGAGGCAAATAAAGCAGAAACCTCGATGACAAAATCATATGCACCTGAAAAACTGGGAACAAAGCTAGGTGGAAAAAAGGAAAGGGGGGAAAAACAGTAAGTAAAATCAAAACAACAGACAAGAGAAAGGTTCAAAGTAAAACAGAAAGTGGTCAGAGGACAGCTGAGACAGAGATAGGAACCCTAACAGTAAGAATGAGAAAAAATATAGAAACAAATATGTAATACGGTCCAAAACAGAAAAAACAACACCTCAGAACGATGACAGCTTCTAAAGAAATTGTATTGACATTTGGCACACTAAAAGTCAGTGTGAAATGGTGGGCAAGCGTCCTCGCCCTCTGAAATCCACAAAGCTGAGCCAACTCTACTGTTAGAAAAAATATGGAGGGAGTATAACCTAGACTCCCTCTATAACCTATAACCTATGCACAAAACTCTTGGGTTGCATTTAACTGTTTAGACTGAGCATTTAATGCTGAGAATGTCCACAGTTTGTAAAAAGTTGTACAAAAGCCTTTAGAGAAAAAAATGCTTCTGATTAGAAGCAACACTACACAAAAACTATTAAGTCTCATTGTAAGTAATATAAGTACATCACAAGTGTTAATATAACTAACAGTAATGGTTTCCATATTGTTGAATGTGCTTGCAGCAAAAGCATGTAAACATTTACAGTGTGATACAGATGGTGGGGCATCCCTGTTTAACATCTGTTTTTTGTCTACTTCTCAGTCCTCAGTGGGAACCATTTATCTCGTCTTCAGCTTAAAGATTTCCATCCGCCCCACTCATGAGAACAATTTTAAAGAGGGGTTTCCTCATTCTCCTTTCCACCACAAAACAGTTATGCCGAAGCCACTCTCTAATTTCCCACCATATTTTGTGTAGCTGTGGAAGTGCTTCAGACAACACACGTGAATCATAAACAAAAGTATGCATGCCCTCTCTTCCTGTTTGGCTAGTGGTTTACTTCACAATTACACATTTTTATCAGGCTGACGTTTTGCCTTTTCTTGTTTACCTCATGTGTAAAACTGCATCATTTCCACTGTTACAGTGCTCCCACCCCCACCCCAGCTTTACCATGTTGCTGGAAAATAACTACCCAGTGCCCCTCATCCGCAAAAACATTTCCTCCCCTTTGTGTTGTGACATAATCCAAAAATTAATTATGATCTTAAGAAGTTCATGTGATGGGAGCCAGCCTAAAGCCCACTTGTCCATTTGATTTAAAACTTGCTAAATAAATGTTTGATTTTTTTTTGACAATAACATAACAAGCTTATGAACTAAAATTAATAATGTCTGAATTTCTATTATATGAACAGAAAAATAAAGAAAACTATTAGGAAACCCACAAAGAGGATGAAGAGAGATAACAGGACCACATCTTTTTTCTTCACAAACAGGACAAAAGCTCATGGAAGTCTAATGGAAAATCAAGAGGAGCTAATGGAGTTACTTTTAAGTATAACCTTATGCATAGCACATGGAACTCAGAAAGCCAGGGTTTTATCACTTCCTTCCTTTATTTTTCTTTCCTGTAAATCTGCTTTGCAGTTCTTTTTAAAGATTTTCTGACAGTGACAGTTTTTTTAAGGTTTTATGACAGTGATGATACATAGTGAGCTGCTATGGGTGTGGCAGGTCAGTGGAAAAACAAAGTTAAAGAGTAGGCAGAATAAATGTTACACATTTTGGTGAGTGGAACACTTGGTCAGACACGAAAGACAACCAGCTTGTTTTCTGTTTTCACTTGTTTTTCCAACTTTCCATTCGTTTTTGTACTTCTGTATTTGTTATTTGATTGTTAAAGCTACAGAAGAGGGTCGGTAAAGTTGGCTGGTCAATATATGAAAATTAGACAGAAAACTGTTTTTGTTAACTGCACAAATGAGTATTGTTGAAAATCACAAGACTGGTGGGAATTAAAGGATCAAGGCTGGTAATTAAAGGGTAAGCCACTTTGATGACAACTAGGTGACTAAGCCTTTTAAAAGACTGGCCAATATTGTGAGTTCCTCATGCGTCATCCCTCCCCAGACGCTGGATTTGTCATCATGTTGTTAGAGGGTTTGTTGTAATATTCTGTTCAAAGGAGAAGCCCAATGAGATTCTTCACTCTTAATCATGATAGCAGCATGGCTTTAGGGGTGGTAGTATTGGTCTGAAATTGTTACAAAACTTTTGATGGATGGATGATTAAATTGTGCAAAGGCTTTAGGTGCCAGGAAACAGAATTACTTCGACAATCCAAGGAATTTTCTTTTCATTTCATATCTGTGGTTTTGTCTCAGTTGGTGGATGGTTTGCAAAAACAAACATGTCTCTGTGTTTGTTTGTTTATTTGTCCCCCAACTCCTGCTAGGAGTTAAGCAACCACACTTGTCACACATGCAAATCTGAGGCCCTTGAAGGTTCGTATCTATATCAAATCTTATATAGCATTACTGTGTTGCCTAACAACCATCTAGCAATGAGCTAAATGGGTCTGTTTCTTTATGCACTTATATAAGGATTGTCATTTTAATTTCATGAAAGTAACATCTCTTTAAAAAACAGAGTACACGTCCTATTAACTGCCTAGTAATGAGATAGAATGACAAATTTTTAGCATTTTTAGCATGTACATTTCTCCATGTAATATTCCAATCCTAACACCTATTTTTTTTCCTTACCTTCTTTTTTTTCCCTGAGTATATTAGTCGCCACCCAAAGTCCAGCACCCTGAGAGATATACGAGCAACAGAAAGAGGACAAAGTTTATTGAGTGTAAGAGCCACAATTTAAGACAAATCATGGAGCATCTGTGAATACATCAATAAGACGGCCCCTTTAGATGGCTGCTCCAGAAATGCCTCGGGCTACTGAAGACAGACAGTGATGTGTGCTATGGGGGATTGCATTTATTTAATTTTTTTTTCCTGCAGAGGCATTTTCAGTTGTTTATTTGTCACATACTGCGACTGAATGTCTCAGTGACGTGATTTTTGTTTTGCTCAACAAACAAGGGCTTCAAAGGAAGAAAAACTTTTATAGGACAAAAATTGTTAGTTTTGTTTTTGTTACAATAAGAAAAACAGACTCCTCAGATGTATCCTTTTAATACAAAAAAGTCCAACGCAAAGTGGACATGCGACCAGTGAGAAAACCTTATAAATATAGTAAATTTCATTTTTAAGGTGTCTTATGGTGGATTGTTGTTTTTGCCAAGATTGTCAAGGTTTCTGAGAAAAACAAAAACCACTTCCCTCTGATAATTAAATGTCTGTCAGCATAACTAAGACAAACAACTATGTTAATGAAGGCGTATCCTGCCGTGAGATAGAGCTGAAGTATTACACTGAATGAAATACAACACTTGAGCAGGATACAATGAAACAGTCATTGTCACAGGCTGGGTCTCTGACCCAGCGCTCTGAGTTCATGTTTGTATTTGTCTCATTTTGTTATGTGATTTAGTTTGTGTTATTTCCTATCTGCCTTTAGTTTAGGCAGTTATTGTTCCTGGGTTTTCTATGTTTTGGGGTTTTGTATTTATTCATCACATATTAGGTCTGTTAAGTTGTGTTGTCATGTTTTAGTTTTAGTATTTCCTGTTTTATTCTGACAATGTCATGTGTTCTTTGTTTATTGTATTTAGCTTTCCTCTCCTGGTCCTGTCATTAGGTTTATGTCTGTCAGCTGTTTCCCCCATGTGTCTCCACCTCCCCTGATCACCTCATGTATGTATTTAAGCCCTTTGTTTTCTGCATGCCATTGTCAGGTCGTCTGCTCATCCATGTCTCATCTCCAGGTACCCATGTCAGTTCACTATGGTTAAGGTTTTTCATGTTTTGTTATTAGTTCACCCAGTTTAGGTTATTGTTTAGTTTTCACCGATGCCCTATTATTTTGTACCCTCGTTGCTAACCTCAATAAACGGCTTGTTTTGTTAATCCACACCACGTTTTGGTCTGCGTTTGAGTCCTCCTCTGCAACACATACGGTCTGCCCCAGCCAGACCGTGACAGTCATCATCACATTTTATTTTGGGCTTGTCTTTGTATGGATCCACACCCTTGTCAGCATAATGGCTTTGTGCTAATCTGTTGACATGACAGTGAATGCATTCACTGATGCTCTCCTCCTAGGAGAGAAACTTTTACATTTTAAGGTGTGATGAAGACTTCATCATGTTCTTTAACCTGCATAATAGTAGCATGCACAACAAAAATTAGGTTATAAAATCTTTCTCTTATCTAGTAGATTATTTTCATTTTCACAACAGCTTCTCAATCTGTCCAATGAACCCATTCAGTTATGTTTTGTTTTTTTTTTTTTATCAATTTTGCTCCTTGGTCTTGGAAATTCCTTTCATATTTAATAGAGCCAAATCTTGCCTGATCAAAGAGGAAAAAACTAAAGAACATAATGAGGAAAAAAAAACTACACAGCCCTTTTCTCATGGGAGTGCAGTTTACACTTTTTTTTTTCTTTTTTTTTTCCCCCGCAGCTTAGATCTCAACAATAGACAATGATGAAAAGAAAGTCAGGAGGCAAAGAATGCAGCTGATTGTATCTTTAGAAGTCACCACTTCATTCTACTGACTGAATTAACCACACTGTATGCACTGCATCTCTTTCTAACCTCCTTTCTTCTGGCCAAATGAAACAAAACATTAACATATAACATGACATGTAAAGTTATGGTGGTAAAATTGATCAAAAGCTGCAAACAAAAGTTTTTGCAAGAACAACAAGAAAACAACATTATTGTATTTACTCTGTTTTATAACATAAATAGCATATAAGCAGCAATAATAAAGTACAATAAAATATTTACAAATTAGGTTTAAAATAATGCAAAAATCAAATATAATATTACAAAAGGCAATCCAAGTTTGATACTTTAACTATGTAAGCTCAGCAGGGTGGATTATCTGCCAAATGAACTGTGGCAACAATGAAAGTAAGTTGTCTTTCCCCGTCAACTCAGCGAGGCACAGTTTGATGGTACATCCTTGGGCCTTTTCATAAAGGTGAAATTCCATGTGAACTAGTGTAAAAAAACAAAACATTAAGTTGACCTTCATTCACAAAGTAATGCAAAAAAGGGAAATGATGCATCATTCTTTTTTAGGCTTCAATACAACACTAGCAATACTAATATTAACAACCTAAACTTACAGACAGAAAAATGGTTAAATATGTCTCTGGTGTATTTTGATGGTTTTATACAGATACCTGGGTGAGGCAGGCAATCTAAAGATTTTGGAAGTGTAATAACCCCGGCTTCTGGTCTTCTCTGGTGTCATATGAGCTATGGTGCCATTAAATAAGGAATTTGCATCAGAATTATGGAGTTATATTACTTTTATGTTAAAAAATTTATTAGTTTTATTGCATTCTTAATTGGCAATAAAAAGTGTTAGGTGTTAGTCAATTCAACATTGAGAAATTAATTACTTAACAAAATGACTCTGTCATTGAATGTATATATGAGATCAATGTAGCCTCAATGTCTGAACAGTTTAATGACTGAGCACTTTAAACCTAGATTCTTTCTAATGGCTAGTAGAGGAAGACTCTTGTCACCACAAAAGAAAACTCAGTTGTAAATAGAAAAGCTACCCTTTGGATCCCTTCATCTGTGACTTCAGTAAACACTTTCCTGATGAGTTTTTGGTCTTAATCACTTGTTTGTCAGGTAGGTTTTTTGTAACCTTACCATATAAAACACTTTGAGGTGACTGTAAGATTTATACAGGCGATCCTAGTCGTCTTGGTTTGGACAACCATTCAGTAAACACAGTTGTTGTCAATCAAACAAATTCCCCAAAACAATAAACATGAATCAAACCTCTTTATTGCAAAAAAATGTGAACAATATTTATTGCTTTGTATGTCTATATAAGTATTCTACGTAAAAACAATCTCATCTGTTTTCCTGTCATAGGCCAGTTGTGCCAGGGGAGATAACATTGCTTTATGTTAATGCGATGTGATTTTGATACATTTTGATTGACAATGAGCCATATGACCCATATGAGCCATATCATATGCTGTGTCATCAGTTTATTAGTTATATCTGCTCTATGTTCATCATGTCAGATTTCAAAAAAAGACAGGTGAAGGTAAAAATGCTCAGGTTGTTGTGGTACTTCACAAACTAATGGAGATTAAAGGCAGCTAGGTCCATCTTTTATATGCATTCTGTGGGCATAAGCAGCAAAATATCTATCCATCCATTTGCTAAATTTATTATAACAAATGTTCTGATTCCTTATGGCTGTGACATACAAATCAGCAAAAAAACAAACAAAGAGATTTTGTTTTTTTGCTGATTTGTAGTTCACAGCTGTTTTTGTTAAAGGATTTCCTCCTGACTTCCCTCATTCCTCAGCAGTCCGGAAACACACACACACGCACATCTGAATTTCAAAGACTAAAATGTAGTGGATAGATTTAAACTGCTGCAGCATATTGACGATATATTACTGTACAAGTCCATATAGGTTCTGAAAATACAGCTCTAAATATTCAAAGGTCAAAAGAGCAGAGCACGCAAAGAGAAGTAGCAGAGGCATATAGAGTAAAATCAAATGTAAGCCATGCATGATGAAGTTAAGAGTAAAAAAAAATTGAACTTACCCTTTTCTTCTCATGTTAAACTTGTGCAACAGGAAAAAACCTATAATTACACCTGCAAAAAATAATTAAAGAAATTTTTTGTTTTTGTTCTCATTTCCACAACAAAATGCACTATATAAATTCCAAAAGAAACAATATACATTACCTAACAAAACCACAGCACCAATGACGACAGCAGCCACTGTTCCTGGAAAAAGACAAGCAAGGTTAAACGCACATGGAAAAAAATACAATAAATGTTTCTTATTAAAACTGGGGTTAAAAAACTCACCACTATCCGTGGCAGTATTTACATTCCCATCATGCATGCCTACAAAAGAAATATACAAAAAACAAACAACCACAGTTTTAGTATTCAGTTTAAACTGTTAGGGCAACAAGGATACATATACTGTAGCCAGATAGACAGATTTCACAATTTTCACATTTCATAATTTAGTGTTCTCAGGCAGAGAGCACAAGCACGAAAATGTTAAACTATGCAAGTTAAAGTCTAACTAAGTAAATTTAGTATTAAAAAATTAATGTGTTTTATACACATGAATAATCTATGACCGACCTATCTCATGGCTTTATATTAGCTGTCAACTCATAATCAGTTACAAAGTATCAATATTGATGTTGTTCAAAGTCTTCGAGAACCTTTATATTCTTTCCACAAAGTAATGACATTCAGTGGTGTACAATATGCAATTTGGTAGTCAATGTAACGTAAAAACAGGCCAAAATATTAAAAAAGAAGGTTCAAATGCTTGAGTGCTTTATAAGACATCTCTCTACCTTGAAAGGATGATGATGTAGTTGACAGAATACCGGCAGAAGTAGCTTTTCCTCTGAAAACTTTTGAATAGCACAAATAGAATAATTCTCCCCAAGTTTCAACAAAGCTTCAAGAAATGTTTAAGTTTTCACTTTAAATTTTTAAGTATCAACAGGATAACAGTAGGTCTATATGAAAAGTCGTTTCTGAGATGCATGCAACATGCATATAATAAATTCATGCTCCTGTGATTAAACAGTATCAATTCAGAGTTTTTCTGTACCTTTTGGTAAAGTTGAGAGATTTGGTATTGAACTGGTTGTGACAGTTTGAGTTCTGTGAACTGTGGGTGCAGCAGAGGAATCTGAAAACGTGGATACTTTTGCGTCAGTTGTTGTCAAATCCGTTATGGCAACTAGCATGAGGAAGAGAAAAACTGCTTTTTAATGGAAGAGGTAAAACCACATAATTCATAATTATTCTCTATATTTCAATATATATAATTCTGTAAAACCACTGTTATCCATTATTTCTCTTTATATACCTTGTGATCGAGAAGTAGTAGCTGGCGCTCTTGTCACTTCTGTCAAATAGGAATAAAAACAGAAAACACTTTCCTTCATATCATGTCAAAGGAAAAAAAAAAGCACAGCAGCAGCAGCTGTTGCTCCTTGACATAGCTTCCCCGCCCCCAACAACTCTTGTGGGGAAAATTTACGCTTTAGTTAATACAATGTTAGGTTATTATTAGAATTAGCGTGCCAGTTAGTAGGTAAACTACATGGATGGAGAACATTTATAAGAGGTAAATATTAAAAGCTGAAGATAATGGCAAATCGATACATTAAATATGGCATGGTTTGGAAGTGGTCAGCATAAAGAACATTCATAAAAACGACATTGAAGAATACAAAAACATCTGTATGATCCTAAAATAATGTAATATTCTCAAAACATTATGACCACCTCGACCTGCTTTGCATCATAACAAAAGTAACAAGTAAAACACACTGATGCATCAGCCTTACCATTGCATACAGGTTGATCAGGACTGTATTCACCAGTTTCATTGCATACAACAGTATCACTCCCTATGAGGGTGTATCCTTCATGACAGGTATAACGTATGGTATTGTTGTATTCTGGGTCATCTCCAGAATCCCATGAAGTATTGCCATTGGCTATTGCAGGTTTGTCACATGCTACAACTGAGAAACAGAAAAACCTCTTTACTCCAAAAAAAAAAAAATCACAAAATGATCACAAAGTAACACATTTTACTCCTTATATATAGTGGCATTAATAACTGACATTGAGGAAAAAAAGTAACAGAACAGAAGACTGGAGGAATGTTTCTGAATAAATGCTTGTCTTAGAAACATTAAGTAAGAGTTTTGACCAGTTCTATGACTGATAGCTAACAAATGAAGACATTTACTTTCGCAAGAAGCTCTGCCACTCCACCCTTGATCATAGCACTCTTTGTAGCTCGACCCGCTAATCTGGTAACTGTAAAAAGACAGAGTGAAAACAAAGCTGCTTTGTTAATTTAAGGAAATGTTCATCCTTAACAGTAATAAAATTGCAATGCACTGAAAAAACATTTTTACAACTGAATCAATCACCGTTGTTAGAAGGAGAGCCAAGTTTCTAGCCAGTGAAACCACAAAGTAACATCTTATGACAACCAATCTATTTGTCTTTCATATGTATTTTGTTTTCTTTAGAAATATTTTCCATTAGCCAATGCATTCCATTGCACAGACATCAGTCATTTATCAGTACTTTATGCCAGACAACGTTTAGCACTACAGCATGAAGAAATGCAATGTTTGGAAATGAACATTAATATTTTAGTTATTTTTGTATGTCACTACTTCATGATTTTCATTTTTCTTTTTGGATTTTCTTATATTTTAACACAATGCTCAACCAGATAAGTATGAGAAGGTGAAACAGGTTTATACTTGCCCTTTTTCACAAGTTACTTTTACTAGAGCACCAAACAGAGTACCCTCACTTGTATCAAACTTCATATGTGGCTTTGGTGGAGGTTGACCACAGTCTTTCTCTGTAGCATAAAAAACAAACAACAGATATCACTACAGGTGTTTCAGGCTGTACATTAACTCACAAAATAACAGTAGTAGACAAGACTTACTCTTGCAGATGAGCTCTGACTCAGTCCATTGATCATTAATGCAAGTTATAAATTCAGAGCCGCTTTCTTTAATATATCCACTAGAACACTCTAACGTGACCATGATATTCTCTGGGAAAACATTCTTTAGAAGTGATTCATTGGTTAGGACAGTATTGTTCCCTCCCTCAGGTTTAGGACAGTCACCTGGAAGTAAAATAAAAAAAATGGTTTAAAATCAGTAGTCATGACAGTTAAACACTAAACATGAAAATTTGATTAAAATGATTAAAAATGTAAATACAAATTCAGCCAATATCATACATAACTTATAGGCTTTAGTGGAAGACATGAATGAAAATAATCTGCCGATCCTAATTCCTCATCAGAAATCGCTTTTTTAGTAAGGCAACTTTTATAAATAACCTAATGGAGAGGGATAATATAACTTCCTTCGGTGAAGTTTGTGTTAACATCCTTATTTTCAGTTAGTCACATTTTGTTATTTGTATAAAAACACTGAAAATATAGGTTCCTATCATCATAATACAGAAAAAATCTATACCCCTAGTGATGAGATGCACTTAATTCTTAATACTAAGTTTTCCAATGAATATTTAAGAAAAAAAGAGATAATGTTGCCCCACAAAAATGTGTTTTCCTGCATGCTTTCTTTCTTGCACACACAGGAAGAGATTCCCTATATTTCCTAATATTTCCCAACACAGACACACAAAGGGGGAGAGTGTAAAGCCTAAAGCCAGGTGCTTGTTTACAAAAGTCTTTGGTCTTTGAAATGCAAATGCAGGTGTACAATGTATTTGATCATTCTATATCTATAACAGACAAAAGGTTAGACTGATATAAGTAAGCTTACATTCACAAGGTTTTGGAGCGGGTCTATTTTTTAAATTGAGAGAACCCCAAGAGGAAATGAAATTGATGTTAGAGTATGCAGCCAAGAACTAAAGCCTTATTCATTCATTCAGTGAAAACCTGCTTTGTTTTTTTTGGCATGCACAGATTGTAGAGATTGATTTTGGAATGTCTGAATGGCAAACAAAAAATAAACATAGAAACAGGAAAAGTTGCTACCAACATATCTACATAGATACAATCTGATTTTAAAAACAAATCTAATTAACCCTGGGGTTTTTGTACTACAAAGGCGGTTTACTTCTTACTAAAGTATATCTTACCGCAATATAACTTATCCTCCAAACCTAACCTACCGCAGAGCGGGTTAGATTAGCGATCAGTAGATATGAAATCTGAGCCTACTGACTAATCAGTCATGACTTTTCCAGAGAAGATCCTCAGATTATCTCTGGAAAAAAGACTAATTTATTTTGTGTGTTTTGTAAAAAATATGAAAACAAGGCCACCTACATTACATCACATTTGTATGTACACTAAACCACATTGAAATTCTACTTTTAGATTTATTCTTTACTACCTCTCTCACGAGGCTGTAACAAACAACAAGAACTAAAACTTCCTTCTAAATATGAATTTAATCAAAAATTCATTATAATCCATGAGATTCTCCTGTGTCTTGATACAGGAGCTGTATAGCTGATAAAGCTGTAATATTGATAAGTGTGTTAACGTATACAGTTAGAATTTTGGGTCACTTTCTTTTCTGGCTTCAAAAAGCCTAAACATATGTGGTTGGTGCATAGTAATGAAATTTATATCACAGGGGCCTTTTTGTTTGAAGAAATGTTGACTAATCTTGGCATTTGTAAATGGATACTTGCTGTTATATTATAAAGGGAATACTTAACCAAAATGACAAGAAAAAATGGTTCACTGTAGGTTCATTGTGCTGTGATGGTTGTATGTAGGTTTGTAATGTATGTGTGCTCGCAGAGGTCATTAGTTCATTGGAATAAAGCCACCTCCACACATGGCTCAATGTATGGTGCCTCAGTGTGTGCGTGCTTATATGTATCAACATGTGTAAGTATTTATGGCTATGGCTTTGTACTGGTATCTAGTCATGGAACTACACTCCATTCCCAGATCTAACTTGGGAATGTCTGGTTATTTAACACGTGATCACAGGGATCTCTGTTGCTACTGATGTTGTTTTTTTCTACAAAATAAGAAAACCAGTAACCACTTGTGACTAATTAAAAATACCAAGATTGATTTCAATTATATGTGCTTCAACTTAGTGTAAATCAGATATTTAGCAGGTGAAATAAACGTTAAACTTACTTTTGAGGGTATTAAGACGTCAAATATGTTGTTTGAACAACAAATTGTGGCTATTTTTTCTCTCTCTCAACAGACTAGGTAGTATGTTATCATATTATAATGCTGAACCAGGCATTCACCTGTCCCTCTTGGTAATGTAAGTGTTAATAAGTAACCATGGAGTTCTTATTTCAGTAGGTCTTCCCACTGGAAATGTTAAGAGGTCATTAATAAATCTAAATCTAAAGTTGTGGATAAGTAAACCCTGGTAAACTGAACTAAACAAACAACTACTAAAAATATAAGAAAAAGAAAAACTTTCTACTTTTTGGTTGTCTTAGCTTAACTGACATCTTCGCTCAAAATATTATTTCTCACTTTCTAAATTTGTTTACTTCAAAATAATCGCAGGAGTGCGCTGTATGGTAGAATAGTAGGTATTTCTCATCATGACAAGTTATTTCAAATATTCGTGTCAGCTAGTGGTATTCAATGTGAAATGTATAAAACGGTATAACTGTAAATATCTCAACAGCTGCTGATCATTTCAGAGATATTCATAGAAGTTGGCGACTTTTCTTTTCCTCTTGCTCAGACAGTAAAAAAATGTAGCATGGCTCTCTTAGTTAGAGTTCTCCTGTGACTTGGTTGATAATTATTATCTCATTAAGCAGACTCCCCCGAGAATGGTGTTACTACTGACCTGCTGCGTTTACGACCAAGAGGTACATTAATAGCAGGGACTTGAGTCTTCGCTGTGTGTCCAATAGAGTTTCCATGTCGCAGAAGGACAAAAAAGATCCTGGTCCAACTCTGGAAAATCCTTACGTTAACCGCAACTTGTTCAGAGAGGCAAGAGAGAGACCTGAACCTTTCCTCAGACTGTCAACTCTTTACTCTCTGCTGTCTGCGAACGCGTCATGCTGTTTGTATTGCACGTGTAACCGGAAGTGAAGTAATTTCCTCCAAAATAAAAGCCTAGAAGAAAGAATAACCCTCTCCAGAAGAAAACTGCCGACTGAATTAGGAAACTAGCCCTTTTAAGGTAAGTACATGTTTGTGATTTTTAAAAAAAAAATATAATATTGATGTATGAATTTGTAGCTTTCTGAAGGAAAACCTGCGCATACAACTTCACATTTCACACTCTGTAAACAACTCAGGTAACGTGCAAATTCTTACTGTTCAGTTTTACATGTTTAAATGTTTAGATATGCACATATAATTACAACTGATTGTACACTTCATAGTCTTTAAACAACTCACGTTTAGGCCTAATGTACAATCTTTATGTCCAGTCTTATTGTTTAAATCCTTCAAAGACATACACATGTTTTTATACATGCATGTGCATATATTGGGTATGGGTATGTGTGTATGTATATGTAGACATAATTATATGCGTATGAAATATGGATTTAATATAACGTAAAAATTGTTTCGTTTATTTTGAAATGCTTTGGAAGTATTAAAGGAAGTTCTGCTAAATTTATACGCTATATATACATGTGAGAGGTTTTTTGCAACTGGCAGCAACCCGAACTGCCTAGTCAACTGCCCAATCTGTTCCTGCAAATAGAGTAGGAGCGGTGATATCTCCAAACAGTACAAAGAGGGGAAAAGGTGAAACATAACTGTCTTGGAAAAGAAATCGGCCACCCCCTCTCTGTATCTTTAAAACCTCTTTTTTGTTTCACGGGTCCTCAAAAGGTGAAAACAGTTATTTCTAATAAATCTATATAACGGAATACGTGGTAGACATTATCTACTATAACAAAAATCCACTTTTGGGTGCGAACTTTAACTAAACAAAAATGTGAAAATAGGAAAGGCATGGCTGAAGTTGTGAAATCGGGGATTCCCTTCGTAGCACTTTATACAGTCAAAGTCTGAGTCACTTTAAATGCTTTGGATTTTTACCATGGATACGGGCTTTGTTCAACAAGGGGACTGCGCCTCATTGCCTCATAATCTTGTCTAAATTCCAAGCTCACCAGCAAAACCGCTGACAGGGGCTGCCTCTTTTTCCACCCAAGAGTTGCCGGAGAAACCATCTAGTATCACTTAGAAACAGGACAACAAAGCGCAAGTGGCCCGTATCTGTACAGTAAAAGACTGGGGTGTTTTTAAGAAGTGCGAAAACACCAGCATATGGGATCCACTTTTTTAGTGAGGCAGCCTGCATCACTCTAAAAAGTAAACTAATGAAAGAAATTAGAGCCCCAACCCATTTGTGAGTGCAGTGATGTAAAATCAATCAAATGTAAACTATAAAAAGTATGCGGTGCACCTTATTCCCTTTTAAGGAATATTCAAAAAGTAGCATTAGTGGGTAACTGCTTTTTGTGAGACAAGCAACGTCTTGTGCTCAGGTCTCTTTTGCTATTCTTATCTCTCAGAACACCATGTTCAAGTGACTGATTAAGACACCTCCCTTCTCAGCAGCCCCCATCTGCTTCTCATCAAGTCGGATAATGTGGAGAAGAGGGTGCCAATTTTACAGCACACTGCTGAATAATTCACCTGCCTTTCTAATGTTGAGACATACCAATAAGGTGACGTGAACAGTGGCATTATCATACAGTTTAACTCCACCTTCTTTTGAAGCATCGTCTTATCTATGCCATGGCAGGTCTGTGCATGCAAGGTTCTCATTTGGAAATGCCTTTCCCCTCAGTATCACATTTTTTTAATCAATCTACAGGATTAAAATGTTCATCTCATTCATGCTAAAACAACATCCATTTTTCTGTTACTGTCATTAATGGTGACAAGAAATAATGAATCTTCATTCAGAAAAAACCCCAACAACTGATGACTGGCGGGAAAAAAGTTTTAAGGAACTAATGTCCTTCAGTGACATCTAGTGCTAAAAAGATAAACTGCGATTTAAGAAATGTGGTCGCTGTGATCCATCAAAATGTATAGTCTCAACAAGCTTAATGTCACTTTTATTAAGAGTAACTAATTAAATTATTAAGTGACAAAATAAAGTGTGTGTTGTTTATTTTTCCATTATAGGACTTGGAGGTTGTTGCTGTAACATGCAGTAAAATACAATAAAGACTTCTTTTATTAGATTTTTTTCATCTATTTTGTATCTGTAACATTTATGTTATGCTATATTGGAATCACTGTAACAACTTTTTTCAATAAAAATAAAAATAAAAGCTTTGCGCAGTGGCAGTATCGTAGCCTATGAGGTTTATCCGAGGCGCGATTATTGCTCGTTGAAAACTTTACCCAAAAATAAAAATGAAAATAATAATATTGATACTGATAAGAAAGTAATAACATATATTACCAGTAGTTACTTCACCCCTTATTGCTTGATGTTGTCAGTGACTTTGTAGTTTTCGTACACCTCCTCACATCCTCTATGGAGGCTTACTTTTATAAAAGTGCCTATAAGAGTGTCTTCATGTATACTGGAATACGAGAGGTTGTATATTGGACTTTCATAGAGAGACTAAAACGTCTGCAGATTTTAAAATGATCGTATGATTATACACCCTATATAAACGCTGAGTGTAGTTTCTGATTCCAAAGATGTCAAACCAATACTTAATTCCTGAAAGTACTATTCTTTATATTGGGCAACAGGGGACGATACTTCTGGTTTCAAAAATCTCTCCTACTGCATGGAGGTCACTGGGAAAACTGCTCTTTACTCCACTTGATCTGACACCTCAGTAAACAAAATTATCTAATGAGTTTATGGTCACTACTTCTACTCCTACAGGCTCTAAAGAGGCTTCTTTCTGCTCTGAATTTGGTCTTTTTTAACAGGAAATTCTAGCGACTTTTTGAGTCAACGTTAAGCGGCCATTAAAGGAATGATAATGGGACTTATCAGGGCCATTTCCTGCTCTATATCAAGTATGGTTTCCTTATTATACTAACATACTTTTACTTAATCCTTTTGAGTGCACTGCTTTAGTACCTTTCCTTAATAACTTTCTTCTAAATAACTGTGATTCTAAATATTATCTTATCAGAAGAGTTCCTTGGGAATGTTCTGCTGCTTCTATGCTGAAAGTCTAGCTCCACCCTGTCTTCAACACATTCTTTCATCCCAGTACCAAAAGTAGAACACAAGATATGATGATTTTCAGCCGTTTAAAACAATTAAGTCAATTGTAAGTCATCCACTCATTGTTTAGGCTGCTCTTCCAATGGCTGAGCTGTTCTCAGAGGGGAAACTCTTAGTGTTCTGTATCACTAAAATATTATTCCCAGTACGTTGTTAGTTATTATGTGTTTTAGCGCCCTCTGTGGTCGTTTCAAGTAATGCACCGTAGAAATGGTTTGTTTTGAAACAACTTTATTGAACAGGAAGTCAGCTCAAGGAAAGCAAGCGAGCGAAAGAAAGAGAGACATATCGGCACACGGCTTATGGTGTCCTGTCGGAAAATTTACTGTCTACATCTTTGGTTTACGGTTGTATCGCCGGTATGTACTTAAAGTTAAATTACAACTTGTTTTTGTACATTATGTTGCCGCTAGCGCAGTATTTGACCGTAAAGCTAATCTCGGTGCTAAGCTAGCTATCCGCGATGTCGGAGGTCGTCTGAGATAGCCTCAGTAGTTGTTTAAAAGTTTATATAATTAGACGTATGCTGTGTATTAGTATTGCGGTGTATAAATGTATGTTATGCTACGCTTATGTATGTCTTGACTGTATTTTTTGTCTTGTTTCTAGTTTTACCCTTTTGAATGTCAGTAAACCTGTTGACAACGCCCATCGGTCTTCAGAGTGGTGATATGAGAAAGGTGTTCACGCCCTTGCATCAGACATGCACCCGTAACGGCACAGTAAAACGGCGACATCCGCACGAACAAAGATAACGCAGTCATCGCACACTAGAGTGAAGCTGACCACTACTGCGCCTGGGAGCAACACGGCATACAGCAGTGAGCCAGCAGTCGTCTAATCAACTCCAACATGTCCAGCAAGGCGTCATCCCTCAAGACCCGGTCCGAAGCTTCGTGTGCCTCCTCTACAGGTTCTGCAGCAGCCAAAGCCAGAGCAAAAGCTGAGGCAGCCAAGGCACGGCTCAGCTTCGCAGCTAAAGAAATGGATTTGAAGGTAGAAAAAGCACAAATAGAAGTAGCAAAAGCTAAAGTCGAGGCATCCATCGAATATTTACAGCATGAAAAAGATGTAGCTTCAGCCATTGCTGAAGCAGAGTCATTAGAAGCAGCTGCTGCCACACAGACAGAAACGCGCAGCAACATCTGTCCCTCAGTAACAGCAGAACGAACTAAACAGTATGTCATTGGCCAATCTACATTTGTGAGAAAAGAAAATGATGCTGCTCTTCAACAATCACAAAATGAAAATGTAACACAAAGTAAATCAGAGCTCACCTGTGATCAGCCACCAAGCCCTAAAAAGGAAAATGACCCACAAAAAATTCCAATTGGTCTAACAGATGATCCTGACTGTTGCCAAAAAACTCCAGTCATTTCCCCTTCTCCCCATGCTAATAAAAATTACAGTACCAATTGGTCAAATCAGGTGTCAGCATCTAGCTTCCATAATGCTAGGCCTTTATACAAAGAGCCTAGAGAATCAAATGTGAGTGACTTCATCAGATACTTTGCTCGTCGTGAAATAGTGGCAACAGGGCTGCTCCAGTTTAATGACAAGCCCCAAAACTTCAGAGCTTGGAAACGCTCATTTGAAAATGCTATAAGCGGGTTAGATCTAACGGCAAGTGAAGAAATGGACTTGATGTTAAAATGGCTTGGCAAGGAATCGGCTGAACATGCAGAACAACTCAGAGCCATACACATCAACAACCCAGTCAATGGCCTCAACATGATATGGGACAGACTTGAACAATGTTATGGCTCAGCTGAAGTGATCGAGGATGCACTGTTTAAAAGAATTGATGCATTCCCAAAAATCTCATCCAAAGACTTTGCAAAACTGAGAAAATTTAGTGACCTGCTCATGGAAGTGCAGTGTGCTAAAGCTGAAGGAGACCTCCCTGGTCTCGCGTTCCTAGATACAGCAAGAGGAGTAAATCCAATCATCCAAAAACTTCCCTTCTACCTGCAAGAAAGGTGGATTACGGTAGGAGCCAACTACAAACGCACAAAATGTGTCTCCTTCCCACCATTTAGTGTTCTAGTAGACTTTGTTGCACAAGAAGCTGATGCTAGAAACGACCCCAGCTTTAACCTCACACCATCACCTGATGCACCCAGACCAGACAAACTATCTTGGAGGGCAAACAGACAAAAAGAGATTTCTGTGCACAAAACTGATGTCATCTCTCGCACTAGTTCAGACACACAGAGGTTCCCAAACAAAACTGTACATGGTGAAAAGATTTGTCCAATTCACAAGAAAGCCCATCCTCTCGCAGTGTGCAGAGCATTTCGCATGAAAACACTGTTAGATAGGAAAATGTTCTTAAAAGAAAATGACTTTTGCTTCAGGTGCTGTGCTTCATCTTCACACATAGCAAAGAACTGTAAAGCCAAGGTACAGTGTTCCGAGTGCAACGATGAGAAGCACTGCACGGCTCTCCACCCAGGACCAGCTCCCTGGCTAAAAGAAACCGAACCAGCAGCAGAGCATGGCGGGGAGCCTGACACCACTGAATCAGAGGAGATCACTTCTAAATGCACTCAGGTTTGTGGTGTGAATGAAGCAGGCACTTCATGTTCTAAAATCTGTCTCGTGAATGTCTACCCAGCAGGCCACCCACATCAAGCAGTAAGGCTTTATGCCATCCATGATGAACAAAGTAACAGATCACTAGTACGTCCGGAGTTCTTCGAGTTGTTTAATGACTGCGGCCCTAGTTTCCCTTACTCGCTTAAGACATGTGCAGGTACCAAAGAGACAATGGGTAGAAGAGCTACAGGTTATGTAGTGGCAGCTTTAGATGGTTCAGTCCACATCTCACTGCCTAGCCTAATTGAGTGCAAAAATATCCCAAATGACAGAGACGAGATCCCCACACCCAGTGCAGCTAGACACCACAGCCATCTAAAGTCAGTGGCTCACCTCATTCCTGCCTTGGACTCTAACGCCCCCATACTAATGCTTCTTGGACGGGATGTCATTAGAGCTCACAAAGTCCGCAAACAGATAAGTGGCCCTAACAACGCACCCTATGCTCAAAAATTGGACCTAGGATGGGTCATAGTAGGAAACGTGTGTTTAGGTGACGTCCACAGAACTCCTGCAGTAAGGACTCTGTTCACAAATGCAACTGAAAGGGGACGTCCCACAGCATTCGAGCCATGTCCTAATGTTTTCAACATAAAAGAGAAACATTGTGGGATACAAGTTCCACTCAACTTCAGCTCCCAGCTGGCAGACAGTGCTTGTGAACCTGATCATTTAGGATGTAATGTGTTCAAACAAACCAGAAATGACAACTACATCTCACCTTCCATCCAGGACAATGCCTTCTTAAAAATAATGGAGGAAGGACTAACAAAAGACACAGATAACAGTTGGACAGCTCCTTTACCATTTAAAAATCCACGCCGAAAGCTCCCTAACAACAGACCACAGGCCCTGAATCGCCTAATGTCTCTTCTTCGCACCTTTGAAAAGAAGAAAGAGATGAAGGAACATTTCATCACCTTCATGGACAAAATATTCCAAAACAAACATGCAGAGATCGCCCCTACACTAAAAGAGGATGAGGAATGTTGGTATCTGCCATTATTCGGTGTCTACCATCCCTGTAAACCCACGCAGATCAGGGTCGTCTTCGACAGCAGCGCCAAGTATGAAGGCGTATCCCTGAATGACGTTCTGTTAACAGGACCAGATTTTAATAACTCATTGCTTGGGGTCCTAATACGCTTCAGAAAAGAAGCCGTTGCCTTCACAGCAGACATCGAACAGATGTTTTACTGTTTCAACGTGCGAGAGCAAGACAGGAACTACTTACGCTTCTTGTGGTTCCGTGACAACGACATGTCCAAAGAAGTTGTGGAGTACAGAATGACGGTCCACGTCTTTGGGAACAGCCCATCGCCAGCAGTAGCCATATATGGCCTGCACCAGTCTGACCAACGCGTCGAACCGGACTGCGATGCAGATGTGAAGCAGTTTGTCATGCGTGACTTCTACGTTGATGACGGACTCAAATCTCTACCTACTGTTGAAAAAGCCATATCTCTACTCCAAAGAACCCGAGACGCACTTGCAAACTCAAACTTAAGACTGCATAAAATAGCAGCAAACAGGAAGGAAGTACTAGAGGCATTCCCGACTCAAGATCATGCCAAAAATCTAAAAAACCTGGACTTCGAAAGTGATTCGGTGCCCATGCAGCGTAGCCTAGGTCTCCTCTGGGACCTAAGTAAAGACCGCTTCACCTTTGAAGTATCTGATGAGTCAAAACCCTTTACCAGACGAGGTGTTCTATCAACAATAAACAGTCTCTATGATCCGCTGGGTTTTGTAGCACCAGTCACCATACAGGGGAAGTCGATTCTACGCGAACTTACAGCTGAAAATGGGGACTGGGATGCTCCACTCCCTCCCGAAATGGAAGAGTCTTGGACACAGTGGAAAGACTCACTCAAAGACTTGCCTAACATGACCATTCCCAGAGCATACACAGACATTTCCCCTTCAACAGCCGTGAAAAAAGAGTTGTGTGTTTTTTCAGACGCATCTACCAAAGCCATAGCTGCAGTGGCCTATTTAAAAGTGACAGATGCAGAAGGACACAGTCAAGTAGGCTTTGTAATGGGTAAGGCTAAGCTAGCACCACGCCCAGATCAGACTATTCCAAGAGTAGAGCTTAGTGCTGCCGTTTTAGCGGTTGAGCTCGCAGATCTTATCTCAGATGAACTTGACTGTAAACTAGATCACACTACTTTCTACACAGACAGTAAAGTAGTCCTAGGTTACATCTACAACGAGTCTAGAAGATTTTATGTCTATGTCAGTAATCGTGTGACTAGAATCCGCAGATCTTCTCAGCCATGCCAGTGGCACTATGTAGCTAGCAGTCAGAACCCTGCAGATCACGCCACTCGTTCTGTTCCTGCATTCCAGCTGCCGCTTAGTAACTGGCTCACCGGCCCTGACCTTTTACATCAGATTCAGAATTCTCCGAATGACTCCTATGACCTTGTAGAACCCAACATGGACGCAGATGTAAGACCTCAGGTAACCGCACTCAAAACAACAGCCTCAACTAAAGAACTGGGCTCAGACAGATTCACCAAGTTTTCTACCTGGAAATCCCTCACACGTGCTCTTTCTAGACTAATACATGTCATCCACAACTTCAAATCACCACCAGGCAAAGCCAATCACTGTAATGGCTGGCATTACTGTGAAACGGGACTTACTGTGGATGAGTTAAAGCAAGCTCAGAACCTTGTCATTCGAGCAGTACAGCAGGACGTGTATGCTGAAGAAATCAAGTGTGTGCAAAAACATGGAAAACTACCCAAAACCAGTCATCTCAAAACCTTAGACCCCTATCTGGACAAAGAAGGACTCCTTAGAGTAGGTGGTCGCATCAGAGACTCAAACATTAGCCAAGGTGAGAAAAACCCTCTCATAGTTCCTGGCCACCACCATGTTGCAGCGCTTCTCATAAAGCACTACCACGAGCAGACCCAGCATCAAGGTCGCCTTTTCACAGAAGGAGCCGTTCGCTCCGCAGGATGGTGGATAGTGGGCGGTAAAAGAAAAGTGAGCACAATCATCTATCATTGTGTTACCTGCAAAAGACTTCGTGCCCCTTTGAGCACACAGAAAATGTCAAACCTCCCTCCAGACCGTCTCACAACGGATCCCCCGTTCACGAATGTGGGCTTAGATGTGTTTGGTCCGTGGTTTGTGTCTTCACGACGTACAAGAGGAAGCGTCAACCAGAATAAAAGGTGGGCTGTCATATTCACTTGTTTGAGTATTAGAGCAGTTCACATTGAAGTGGTAGAGTCACTTGATACATCTAGCTTCATTAATGCATTCCGACGATTTCTGGCCGTGAGGGGACCAGTGAAAACTGTTCGCTCTGATCGAGGCACCAATTTTGTAAGTGCATGTAAAGAACTGAAAATCCCTTCAAACTTGGACAACACAGCTGTGCACACCTTCTTAAAAGAACATGGATGTAAATGGACTTTTAACCCACCTCATGCCTCCCATTTCAGCGGAGCATGGGAGAGAATGATAGGTTTAGCACGGAGAATATTGGACTCTATGTTTTTTCAGCTTAAGACCACTAAACTCACTCATGAGGTTCTCGTCACCTTCATGGCAGAGGTGGCTGCTATCATAAACTGTAGACCCCTCGTCCCGGTTTCATCAGACCCAAGTGACCCCTTTATCTTGACTCCAGCTGTTCTCCTGACTCAAAAGGTAGCACCCCTTCAGGCTCCAGCTGAAAAATTCACAGCATCAGACCTCTACAAACATCAGTGGCGCCAGGTTCAGCACCTGTCGAACATCTTCTGGGACAAATGGAGGAAAGAGTTTCTCCCTACCCTACAGCCACGCCGCAAATGGCAGTCTAGCCAGCCTAACGTGAGCTTAGGAAGTGTTGTGGTACTCAAAGACAGTCGAGTGCCAAGAAATGAGTGGCCTCTTGGTCTCATAACTAAGGTGTTCCCAAGTAAAGATGGTAAAATACGTACCGTGGAAATTAAGGTAGTTAAATCAGATGGTACAAAGGTGTTGACCAGACCTATCTCAGAGATCGTACCCTTGGTGCCTTCTTAACGTGTTGTTTTCTTCAACGTTTAATCGTGGCGTTATTCACGCCAGGCGGGGAGTGTTCTGTATCACTAAAATATTATTCCCAGTACGTTGTTAGTTATTATGTGTTTTAGCGCCCTCTGTGGTCGTTTCAAGTAATGCACCGTAGAAATGGTTTGTTTTGAAACAACTTTATTGAACAGGAAGTCAGCTCAAGGAAAGCAAGCGAGCGAAAGAAAGAGAGACATATCGGCACACGGCTTATGGTGTCCTGTCGGAAAATTTACTGTCTACATCTTTGGTTTACGGTTGTATCGCCGGTATGTACTTAAAGTTAAATTACAACTTGTTTTTGTACATTATGTTGCCGCTAGCGCAGTATTTGACCGTAAAGCTAATCTCGGTGCTAAGCTAGCTATCCGCGATGTCGGAGGTCGTCTGAGATAGCCTCAGTAGTTGTTTAAAAGTTTATATAATTAGACGTATGCTGTGTATTAGTATTGCGGTGTATAAATGTATGTTATGCTACGCTTATGTATGTCTTGACTGTATTTTTTGTCTTGTTTCTAGTTTTACCCTTTTGAATGTCAGTAAACCTGTTGACAACGCCCATCGGTCTTCAGAGTGGTGATATGAGAAAGGTGTTCACGCCCTTGCATCAGACATGCAACCGTAACGGCACACTTAGCATGATTGAGATGCAGAGGTTCAGTACTTTACACACAGTTTTAACAGTTAAAACACCCTTAAGAGCTCAGCTGAAGCTTGTATATGAACAACTGTAAATGCATGTAGTGAAAACCTTAGGCATTACTCTCTAACTGAATGAATTTGACACAAAATACTCAGAAAAAAGGCACTGTTAAGCCTTGCTTAGATTTTTTTTTGAAATAGATATTTGATCTGTGATTCTTTGGAATTAGCCCAACTTTAAATTACTGCTTGAAGAATCTAGTACAAGTAACTTCTTAGGCCAAGCATGTACTTCTTTTACAACTTTGAATTTGCAGTTAAATCTTTTCGAAGCACTTGTAATACATTATGAGCCTTCTACTGAAGTGTTTCAGCTTTGTGTAAAATGCATGGTAGGACACCTAACCACATTTAGATCTTATCATTTATTCCTTTCATGGTGCCTAAAATTTATAGAGGATTCAAAACCGCTCTTAGGGTTTCACTGGGGCTCTGAGCAGATTCGCATTCTCATTCTAAATATGTTCACATGAGACACGATGGCTTTGGAAATATATACAGCTTCTCTTGTAATTGAAAAACTATAGCTCAGTCAGTTACCATAACAACTGGAAATCTGCCATAGTAACAGTAGCATATTCTTCTGCATCATATATGCAACAAATTACTTAGATGTCAAAAGTGTGACACTTGAATTGTTATTTGCTTTACATTTATACAGATAAGATGATGACGATCATTTTATGTGCATCTCAGTTTCAATACAACAAATCCAGAAACATGTTTTCAGCAAAACTTTATTTTTCAGTGCATGAACAGAATACCATATCAAGGTCATTGCCTATCCTTTTCAATCCATTTTTAAATATTTTTCTCTTTTTTTACATAAAAAAATAATGGAGCGATTTAATATACCTCTATTTTTTTCTCCCCAAAAGAGCACTCGGCAAGTATTTATAAAGGTGCTGTACAATGTACAAACATTTACATCTACTGTTCCTACAGAATGTAGAAGATACCACAAGGATTGTGTTTTTCTTTTTTTTTTCTAATGAAGCAATGCAAGGCCACAGTATGATGCAGAGATGTCAAACAAAATTGTTCAAATGAAAGCATAAAGCTGTACTACAGTGCAGGGGACATACAATAAAAGAGGATATTATCTGATTCTGAACCAGAGTGAACTTTTTTTCAGCACTCGGGGTTGGATTTACTCATTCAACCAACCAAACTATTGCACAAAAGCCTACCACTGATTGGCTCAAAGTACATCCTCTAGGGATTTGTAACCTGAAAACTCCTTTATACAATCACAGACTTCAACCACCATTCAGCTCTCATTGATAACGACTTTATCACACATTTGCTACAATTCAGTTTTCCCTGAGCTCATCTGAATGTGTTTATTTCAAAGTTGTATTTGCAAGTATGTTGAGTATATTTGCGTATCACTTCAAAAATCCTTTAAAGCGGACCTATTATGCTTTTCTTCATTTTCTGTCTGGCACAAACCTCAAATAATGAGGTCATTGTACACACAAGCAATCCAAGTGAGCCAAAAGCTCAGACTGCTCTAAATGGTTTGTTATTTTTAGACAGTTTTTTATTTGAAAGAATGCTAAAGACACACAGCAGCCCCTCCCACCTGCTGTTTCTGTTTGCCAATAAGAAAAAAAAATTGGCATAAAGGTAAGGGCCAAGGAACTAAAACACATTTTTCCAGACAGAGAATGACCTGAATGCTACACAGCGGCCCAATATAACTTAAACGAGTATTATTATTAGGCAAATAGGCAAAGCGACTCTTATGGTGTCCAAGTATAAAAGTATGGAGCTATAAATCAGCATAATATGTCCTCTTTAAAGTAACAGTGAAATCTGACTATCTTATTTTTATAGACTGCACATTATAAAACTACACTGGTCTTCTCTGTGCTATTGGCTCCCTTTAATATGTAAGGTGGAGAGTTTTCTGTATACATGCCTTATTTCAGCAGCTTGTTCGGTATCTTAGTAAACCACATCATTCTCTGGCCTCTTTCATCCTTCAAGCTACCCTGGCACATAATCACACAGCAGTACCTACAATATAAACCCTCATTTATCTTTTCATCAACAAGCACATGTAAAACCAGAGACATGATTCAGAACTTGCACAGCATTACATAAATTGCCATTTCCCCCTTTAACAGTGATCATTTCAAAAAACCAAAAAAAAAACAACCCATTAAATAAAAAAAAAAAAAAAACAATAATAAATGCAATGTTTTGGTAGCAAGTATACATCACAAATTAAATACAACTCATGGTCAATCTGTTTTGCTACAAGGGCAGATGCGGTGCAATGGAATTAATAGATAGAATTTCCAAAACACACATTCAAATATATATATATATATACATATATATTATATTTCACAATGAGACACATTTTGAGCAATTTTAAACATTTGGTACAGCAGTTTGCACGTTACATCTATACATTTCATGAACTACAAATTTCATTGGTAATTCCTACCACTGAAGTACATTGGAAATAAGGTGAAAGCTCAAATAACATGGGACAAATTTCTGAAAGTCTTTATCAAAATGCGGAATGGCTTGGTACAGCTACATATACATATATTCATCTATTACCTCAATAAATTACACACTGGTTAGTTATCATACACATGGTAAACAAGATCTCAAACCACAAGTTTCTGGTCTTTTAAATGATACTGTCTGTATGAAGGTGTGTCATGACTATAGCCATAGAACAGTCTAGATTACCCAGTAACACTTGCTGTATTTGCCTGGTGATCAGAATGAAAATTATAAATACGAAATGGGTTCATCCTCAGCGATGTACAGAACGCGTGCAGTAAAACAAACAGAAGGACCGACTGCATGCAGTTGAGCAAACTGATAAGAAGAATACAGTTGAAATACTCAACAATGACACTGAGAGCAAAATTAAACCCTAGATGAGTCACACTGTATATTCTACAGACGAGAGGCGAGGGCCTTTCTCTTTTCTTTGCATATGGGTCATTGCATTGTAATGGGTGAAGCGCTGTTTGTAGTCGTCGTTCCACAGGAGGCTCGCGGGATTGGCACATATTCACATTTCTGAATGTCTGGTCTGACAAGGCCCCGAGCATGTCCTATATGCTGAAGTCCCACGTCAAAGATGCTAAAGCAGCAGACAAGGCGGAGGGGAGCTGCTACATGCCACATGTGATGTCACAGGGCTCCCACAATACAAATCTGGCCACAGTCTAAAATGGATAAATGTGGCACCATGTTGCACTTCTCTGTTTTATGGAAGAACTCAGAAAAATAATCCACTGAGGATACTGTAAAATATTCCATGGCACAGCTCACGTCCTTGTGATTCAATATTCCATCACAAAGGGTCACGGAGGACTTCTGCCTCAGAGAGGATTTTGGCTGAGCTGGGCGTTTTCCAAGGGCCAGGGCTAATAGGTCCCTTCAGGGTTTGTAGGGCTCCTGGAATGCTGTTTACAGAGGCCACAAAGTTGTCCTTTAAGCTGTCTTTGGATTTAGAAAATGTGTCTTCTCTTCCTTTTATATCTCTTGGTGAATTCACAGAACCTTTCCTACGCCATACATTTTTAAAAGACAGCGGTGATTCTCTTTTGCTAATAGTCTCTTTACTCGTAGTCCTGTTTTCTGTAAGTTTACCCTTGGCATCAACGTCTCTTTGCCCTGAGTCTTTACCTGTACCTTTCTCGCTCTCTCTTAGTGTACTAGAAAATGTCCTGTGGCGGTGAGATTCCCCAATCGACCTTCTTTTATAACTTTCTTTCTCATGCAGAGACTTGGTCCTTTCTCTTCTCCCTTCCATCTCCCATCCTTGAGGGTATTTTCCAATCTCAAAATTCCCCCCTTTTCCATTTTTCTTTTCATGACTTAAGCTTTCTCTACTGGATGAACCCTTTAATCTCTGCTGAAGGCCTTGTTGATTCTCGGTGCGTTGCAGGGCTGATATCCCTTGCTGTCCAACGTGAGCGGACTTCCCAGGACTGGCAGATTGCGTTTTTGTCTGTGTGATAGGCACCCTTTTTCTGTTCATTGTTGCTTCCTGTGCCTGACTCTCAGTCTTTTTGGGACTGTGTAGTTGCTCTTTGGCTTTAGGAAAAGATTCCTCTGTTTTCTTTGGGCTGCTTAGCTCTCTGGAGTCGTTCGTGGGCCTGGTCCTCTTGTAGAACTTCACATGCTCATTGGAGGTGGGAAGGAGCCCTTCTCCCTCCGTGTCCGCCCACTCAACACTTTCCTCCACTGAGCTTAAACCCCCGCTGCTGCGGGATTTGCGGCCTTGTGGAGAAAGTGTGCTCCAGCTGCGAGAATGCGTCAGTTTGCTGGAGAAAGGAGAGGAAACAAAGGTGGAAGCCCCGGTGGGATATGGAGAGGAAAGGGGTGATGTGTCAGAGAAAACTTCTCCAAAATAGCTTGTGGGTGAAATGACTTTTTGATCATGTCGACCTGCAAGAGCAGCACAAATTTGACATGAGACCATAGGTATGCAAGGATAATAAATATGGCACACAAAATACTTAAATTCAGAATAACAGGGAAAGTAAATAAGATTATATTATATAGAGGTAAAGGTGGGAAAGCATGTGGGAAAAAAATTACCAAGGTAAAAGAGAAGAGCCCAGTAAAAGCAGTGAAGGTGTTAGTGTTGGTGCTCAGTGTAATAGCACACAGTAGAGGAAGCTGTATTACCTGCATCAGGGGAAAGAGAAGAAACGCCAAAGGAAGCAGACAGTTAAAGAGTTAATGACTAAATAAAAACAAAACAAAAAAACACACACACAGCAAAGAAAGCACATTGAAATCAATGAGGGCTTAACTACAAAACAGGCTCCATCAACTAACAAATGGATACAGTAATTATCATTAGGTGGATTTATTGTTTGTGCATGTATTTAACTACTGGCAGTGTTCCTTCCTTGTAAAATGGGAAATAGCAGCTAAACTCTTTAGGAAATAAAAGAATTTAGTTTCTATCTAAAACTTCATGTAAATATTAAAAAAATATTAAAGGAACAGGCTGACTTTGGCATACCAGTTTCATAACAAAGCTAAATACAGTATCAAGCTACAGCCAGCAGACGGAAAGTTTAGATAAGCATTAAAATTGGAATGATGGGGAAAGAGCTGTCTTTGCACTGCAAAGGAAAAGGTCAAAATAACACCCACACCCTTACACACACACACACACGCACACACACACGTACGTCTACAATTATGTCTATTTGTAAATGTCATTGAGCCACTGGCAACCACATGCTTTTGTTTCCAGTTATTCTGCATTGTTAAATCCACCCCCAAAAATTCTAACCTGAGTGATAATACAACATTTCCAAGCACAAACTTTGCCCATATCAAACGCAACGCACTGAATAGTTTCAAATGATGTACTCACTCGCATCTTGAGCAAGACCTGCCCCAGGTCTCAGCAGCAGTACCACTTTGTTTCCTCCGGCCTGGATCAAATCAATAGCCCGTGTATGGGAAATGCCACGAGCCGGCTCCCCGTTAATCTCCACTATCTCATCTCCAACCTGTCGGTAATTCAGAAAATTCAATTGTAATACTAAAATATACCTATGAACACTTTGCATCTTTTGCCAGTCAAATTCACTGAAACACTTGCTGAAACACAAAATTAAAGTTTTATGCCATGCACACATGCATACACTCCCTTTCTCACATACACACATCTGCCTACACACACACACACACACACACACACACACACACACACACAGAGTTTTGTAATACCCTGGAGGTACCTGCTATTATCGGAGATGACAAAATAACTCAGGATAAAGCTTGTAAACATGTCAGTTTGATAGACTCTAATCAGATAGAGTGAACAAGCCTGTTTGTGCAGCAGGCCGGGATTTAGATTCAAAGACAAAAATTTGCAAGGAAACCTCAACACAACCCTTTGACTTTTACAGTGTGGGAGCATTGTCTTTGTCGGGAAGAAATGATAGCAACAAAGTGATGAGAAAATAACCACTGTGTGATCCCTTTGTATCAGAAAGTCATTCTTTCTACAAAGGACCTTGGACCAACTCTCACACTGACTCCCTCACTAGAAGAAAAGAGCTATTGTTTCTCATCAGAATATGTTCTCAGATGACCCTTTCAATGATCTTTCCACCGATGGGAAATCAGCTTTTTCATTATTTCAAAGGTACATGTGTGCATTGCTTTCACGGAGAAGCAGAGATCACCGAATGAGAAAAGAAGCTTGTTTTAAATAATAAAAATGCAGTAGTTGCTACACAGTGCAGAGAACTCTGTTTCATCCTCAGACAGGCAAAGTCGTGCCCACAGATCACAGTCTGGCAGGCCTAGGATTGATTTCCACTAGGGAACTTTGCTCCATTCTCTTCCTGTAATAATAATGTGATAGTATCATCCCCATGGGAAAATTCAAATTTTGCTGAACCTCCACCATATGAAGAGAAAATACAGGGTCAATTGCTTTGTGACCTTCCTGTTAACAGCCACAAACTTAAAAAACGGATGCTTGCTGAGATGGATGGGTAGACTGGTGGAGACAGTAGTACACAAATGATGATGAACACGAATAAAAAAAGTCAAAGAACTAAACCAAAATCGTCTTTATCGCTTCGCTGTTTGCTGCGTGGAATTCCATTTCACAATGAAAGCAACAAAACGCTGCACAGATCACAGCAGAAAACATTGCATGCCCTACAACACTGCAAGTGGCACTTGTTGAAACACAATTCATTAGTTTAATCTCAGTCAACGCGAGGCGACACAAATTATATTTTGATTTACGACTCTCCTTCACAAACTAAATGTGCAACACTACATTTCTGCAAAGGAATGCTTTCTATAATAGCATGTCATGCTGCATGTAGCAATGGTGAGGATAATAACATGAGCTCCAAAACAATACACTGATTGCACTGCATCGTGTTTTATGATTTTTTTTTCCCCCCATTAGTTTTTGTTTGTAATTTCTTGTCAGCTGTGTGATAGTGATATCAACCTCTCAGAAGTGTCCATTTAAACGTTGCAATAAAAGGAGCACTCACATGGATTCTTCCGTCTTGCTGAGCAGGCCCATCTTCTGCAAGTCTCAAGATGTACAAGCCCATGTTATACTCTGTGCCCCCTCGCAGACTGAAACCAAAGCCCCTGGGCCCTCTCTCTAACTCCACTGTCAGACAACCCTGCAGCATGAAGACAACACTCATTTTTAGACATATACAAGTGTACTAACATACATCTTTTGCTGTGAAATCAGTGATACCTCATTAGGAGAATCAGAGAATATTAGAGATGCTATAGTTTATTCTTTGACCATAATGACTTGAAAATTACGTAAAAGAATCAGTATTATAAGTGCATGAACTTTATAAACCTGTGAAAGATGGTGTAAGCACAAAAAATAACCTCTTCTGATAGTTTCTAAGACAAGAAAGGAAGAAAAAAAAGGGGATGGCTCTTACCTGGTTGGGCCCTGTCACACACAGCGTCCCCGTCTCACCAAGTGAAAGAGTTTTGTGGTCAGACCAGTTGACTCCTTCCTTTCTCTCCTCCATGTCCAGGTTATAACTAGAACAAACAGCATATGCACTTAATTCCTTCAGCGATACTTGTAAACAGAAGGCCTCAGGCCAACAAATGAAAACGCTTTTATGAAAAACAAAGTGAAATTTAATGCTGAATGTTAAATAGGAAAGGCCTGCGCGTACTCGCACGACACCTCTTATCATCTTACACACGTTTATGTTTATTACACCGGTGTCTTTATAGTTTCTCTGGCTTTTTACTCTGAGGGTATGACAACCTCATTGCCACGTACACGATTTATTTCATGCTCAGTAGTTATTGTGGTGAGACTTTTACTGGAGGTTTATAAGAATTCATTAAGGTTTTTAGTAATTAAAAAATAGCATCACCATAACCATAATTGAATTTATTTTCAATTTAAGAGCTTTTTGCTGCCTCCTCGGTCTACACTTTCTCAGCATTACATAATACAACTTTCTTATACTTTTGAGTGTTTAGCATAACTTAAAAAAAATCAAACACTTGCAAGAAAACTTACTAACGCTAAACATGCATGAAGAATTATGCAGTTTCTCAGCTTTCTTTTGTGGGATTAAATCCTTACCGCTCATCCTGTAGTGCTGATCTTTGCCCCATGGCTCTGTGCTGAAGAGCTGGACTTTGTTTTGCTGAACTCGCTCCAGATGGAGGGCCCTTGTACTCTAAAATACATTTTAACAACATATTAGAATCAGTATATTATAATATTAATAATGAAAACTCCCACTGGTAAAAAAGCAGACATACAGAATTCTTCTAAAATGATTAATGCTCATTTTAAGCTAAAGGTTTTGCATTTATTTCCCTTTAACAACCCTCAATGAAGCCTTAAAATATCCTAGTAAAGGGATTCTCAGGTATTTTGCTTTATTTTTATTCATACAATCATTTCGGTGAAGAAGGGGTCTAATTTTTCAGTTTCTAACTATCTCAGTTTGAAACTGAATTTTTAATATGGATAATAAAATATTTATATCTTATGAAGGCTCGATTTAATTGATTACCTGGCTGCAAAACTAATGTCCCACTAAAAGGCCACTTTGAACTGAACAGACCCACTAACTACTCTAATAAATGCACCATCCTCAGAAATATTCACCATCCTCGGGAACCACAGTAAGGGTGACGACATTGCCGGCTTCCTTGATAAGCTGGACGATGTCATTATGAGAGAGCTCGATGATGGAGCGTCCATTGACTGCTGAGATACGATCCCCGACGTGCAGCAGGCCACAGCGGTCAGTGGGACTGCCCCCAATGATACGGCCAATTTTGTGTGGGATAACTGAAATGGCAGTAATAAAGACATATGAGGCCCGGTCAGAGTGACCGTTAGGAAGCTGCCTTTTACTGTCTGTTTACTGTCTTTTTTCAACACAATGGCAGTAAGAAGGGTCCCACAATTACTTAGTTTTGTCAGGGTTTGATTCAATCTACAAAAAAGTCTTTCAATTTTCCAAAAAATACTCTTGAGGCCAGAAGCTAGCCATTTTCTGGATATATTTGTAATAAAAATAATAATAATAATAATAATAATAATAATTACAGACCTATCATTTTTTGTATATGTTACCAACAAGTGTATTAAGAGGCTGTTGAATGGGTTAGTTAAATGTACATGCTTATCAACTTCTTCAGCCTAAGTAAGGCATATGCAGAAATATGCTACAATGTTTGATTTAATTGAATTACGAGAACTGAGCTGACTGAAAAGACTGAACTCACCTCCATGTGGAGGTTTGCTCTTGGACGTGAGGATCACAAAGCCAAAGCCTTCAGTTTCCTTGCGGTGGAGTGTGATGTCAAAAGACTCGTGGTCCAGCGCACTCGGCATCGGTAGGCGAGGTAGTTTGGGAGAACCATTCACCAGCACCGGCGCCATTTCCTGAGGATCTTCATCTGTCACATCTGATATGAAAGGATACAGATGCTAATGCATTTCTGTCTTGAACAATTCTTTTTAAAATTTGAGTGTTGAGGTGTGTATCCTTGAGGAATCTGAGACGATTTGAACTGTCTTGTCTTTGAGCTATATGGTCTACAGGTCTACAAAACATGGATGATGATTGTGCTGGACAGTGTCTATCTTGGTAACAGGATAAATGTTTTGTGTAACTCAACTAATCCCAAATATCCAAAATGTTACTTGGAGTAAATGAAAATGCATAGCAAGTGCAGAGACACATTCTGTTTCCTAGTGCTCTTTTCTTTGACCTGCTACACCTCATGCAACTCAGTTTAAATGCATGCATTCATTATTAACATGTTGTTACTGTTTATTTTTTATTATTTGCTGGTTCAGCAGTCTTAGTCTGGAGTAGCTGTACTTCAGAAGCAGAGCTCGTCATCTACTAATCGGTTGGTGGTTTGATTCCTGCCTGCTCCTAGTCTGCATGGCATGCGTAAGATATTAATAATAAACCAAATTTGAAATGTCTCCCTCACTTTTTATGGTGACATTGGTACATTTGGACCCAGTATTAGGTTTTTACACTGTGTAGTATGTGTGTATGTGTTGGACTACTACCTATAAAACAAACTTGGGCACATTAAAGTTTTACTCTAATCCAATCTGATAAATTAAAAAATCTAGTGCAATAAAGCTCCTGAATGTACTTTTAATTACAAAAAGTTGACAAACATGCCAGGTTTTGCTTGGCTTGTTACTCACCTCTGTAGATCACCTTCCTACGAACAGTCAGCATAACTTGGCCATTTCGGGCAGCGTTGGTCATCAGATCCAAAACCTGCTTGTGCGAACGACCCTTGACCATCACGCCATCGATGCCAATAAGTTCGTCTCCAGCTCTGAGACGCCCGTCCTTCTCTGCAGCTCCATTAGGCACAATGGCACCAATGTACACCTGGGGAAATACATTCTGATATGGGGTTAATAACAGACCCTGACCACTGGGTCAGTGTCTAATAAATACATAAAATTGTATAATTTTAACCAGAAATTAAAATATACTTTCAAGACACTCATTTATACACTTACTGGCTGTTGTGGCCCTTCTCCTCCCAGAACACGGAAGCCAAAGCCTGTTTCAATGTCCCGCTTCAGAAAAACATCTATATCTTTGGCGTGAGGCTCTGTGGGCATAATTTTCCTAGTGTTTAAAGCTGGCCAGAACAACAAAAGGTTTACAAAATTATATGAACAAGTGATGCTGGCCTAAACTTACGTCTGCTCTCCAAAAGAGCTTTGGACTTCAAGTATATCTCTGTAGCATCTCGTTTGGGAGAATCGGCAGAGCGCAGGGTGCTTGTGTTGGAGTGGTAAGGCAAGGCCTGAGGTGCCGAGTCTGTGACAATGTCCAGAGTTTCTGTACTGGCCGTCATTTCCTGTCTCTGACAGACACATGTTGCTTCATGTTTTCAAAAAATAAAACCATTTATGTAGAATATGGCTCATTATCAAAAGCTAGTGGATGAGCATCTAACGGTGATGGATTACAAAAGCAATAAAGGTCACTTTTTATGAAAACATCAAGCAGTTTCACTTTACTTACTTCCTATTGTTTTAAATTCTAAGCAAAGGGATTTGGATACAATATGTTTTAAAAAGTAAAGATTTCCCCAAAGGCTATGACGGGCCTCTTCAGGCAGAAAGGGCAAGTTTCTTATCTAAAACTGTTGCATTAATAATACCACGATATCTACAGAGGCTCATCCATGCTTCATTACCATTGCAGTCCCCTGACAATAGCCGTAAGACTACGAATACAGAAAGGAAGTAATTAAGATTGTTTTTCAGAGCAAACAAAAGAAGGCGCCCAGAAACATAATCAATATTCAAATTTATTGCTATCATTTAATTCAATGCAACAGAAGCTGGTTAGGCTGAAGGACAAAACGCTTTGAAATCAAATTGAGGGATATATCCCCCGTGGGGAAACGATAATGAAGAAATAGACAAAGATAAGATTTTACTCACAGGCTTCAGACTCTTCACAGGCGATGTTTGACCTATGGAGAGACACAGACAGACAACAGAAACGTATTAGGAAATGAAAACAAGATTTGGAACAAGAGTCACTGAGTCACTGTCCACCAGATGGCAGTGACTCTCCGACAGAGAGAGCGAGCATAAAAATAAACCAGTGCTGCTCTAAACTCGAGAGCTGTGCTCACTAAAGAATCATCCATTAGGGAAAATACATTCATGTGCGTTTAAAGATACATAAGAAATATCAAGATACTACACGTGCTGAAGAGGTGACAAATCAACTGTAAGAGAGTGGGTGAGGGCATTAGAGATTCATGCATATAATTCACTGACTGAAGATTCCCTTCCTGCTCTCTGTTCACTGTACAGCACACCCACATATTCCATCTGAGCCCCCCCCATCTCAACGCCCTGCTTTAAGTGAATTAACAAACACTGCTCTAGAGCCTGGAGTCCCGTGGAGCTGGGCTAACACGGCTGATGAGGGCTTAATGGAGCCTGATGTAAAAGGGGAGACACAGCGGTGTTTTTCCGCTTCATTGCAAAATTCCCAATCCAACATCAGAGTCATCAATGGCATGAAATAAGACAACTGTACCATACATACACATGACACACACCTTCCCACACAACTCTTTTTCTTCTATTCTTTCTCTAAGCACTGATGCCCACCAATCCCACAAACAGGAGCACCGGGATCCTCTTCCACGCCACAGGCAATTGTCTAATGAGGGTTAAAACTAGCATTAGCGCTTTAACTGGACAGGCTGGACGAAGCTGAGCCCAGCTCTGCTTTAACTGTGGGGTCATGCAGTGCGTCAGTGGAGCAGGAAGTGGTGATGGCGGCAAAAGAGTGAGCATACGTAGCGTGGGTGTTCTGGGATATGAGGCAGAGGCTCGAGGTGTGGCTATGGGGAGGAAGCCCCTGAGGACGTTCCCTCTACAGCCATTTAGCTATGGATCCCTAAGAAGCATGCAGAGATCTCCTTCGCTCTGCTGATGATCAAAGCCAATCCAGGGTTCATCGACTAGCACAGTAAATCCCTGGGGTGGCAGGAGATGGATTTAGGAGACATTTGTAGGGTGTCTACTCTCCTCTCTTTGCTACTTGGAATAAAGAACATCCCCACACTTACATAATTCCTGCTCACTCACTTGTAACAGAAAGCATTACACCTCAATGGGAGTTGTCATAAAAAGATGTAGATTAAATGAAAGAAAAGAGAAGGAACGCTCAAGAAATGTTAAACATGTAGAGTCTGCATGCCAGAAAATACGACTCTGATGGATTGAGTCTGATCATCATTTGCAAGAGTTAGAGTACAGTGGCACTGTTAGATCTATTCAGCTAAAAAGGCAGCATTCTCTGCTGTGGTGACCTTACACAGATCGCAGTCAAAGTGGCATCACCCAGACTTCTACAGAACAACAGTGTGTAGTCAGTCAGTGCCCCCCAACCAGCCACAACACCACCTCACCTCCTCTCAGTATCAACACGCTGACCTCACCTCCCATGGGCACTGTTGGAGTTGCATTGACAGTAATAGCATATTATGTCACACACACAAGGGCATAAAAGCATAAGAATAATAGAGGGATACACTGAGGAGGAAAAACAAAAATTGCTTGCTGAGAAAGAACAGACAATATGGATCTATTGCTAGTGAGCCACATGAATCTATAGATGCACAAAAAAAAGTTAGGCAGATAGAAAGACAGGCATGAGGGTGAGTCAGACAGACAAGTGCAAACATGTGTTGTTATTTCAGTCTCTCACCTCCTCGCAACACCAGTACATTGACCTCGCTGCCCACTGGTAAGTCTTTAAGGATGTCCACCACTTGTGCATGGCTAAGCGACTGCACATTTTGCCTGTTGATCTCTTTAATCACGTCTCCTTTCTGCAGGCCGCGGCACCACTGGGCATCCAAGATCATCTTCACCTTCTGTCCCAGAGGGCAGTCAGCAATGGCAAAACCAAATCCACCAGGCCCCTTGACCAGTGGCACGCTTACCAGCTCTGGTTGGAGCATCGCTGTGGCTGCTTCTCCACCCTGCCTCCCGTTTGGCAGAGCAGCCACAACAGGACGGCCACTGGCATCAGTAGTAACATAGTGGAGCTCCTGTGAGGAGCCATGGAGGACGTCACCTTTGACAAGCAGTGGCTGTCCATTGATCAGGGGCACAGCTGTCACCACCTCTCCACCATGCAGAGCCTGCTGGGGCTGGGTGTCCGGCGGAGGAGGAGGAGGGGGAAGAGGATCGTCGCTGTCTAGATCAACGTCAGGAGGAAGCGGGTATCCACGGCAAAGAACCATGTCCACATACTGGTTAATGGGAATGGACTGAAACATCTGCACTACCTCTGGATGGGTCTTCCCCAGCACACATACCCCATTAATCTCAACAATCACATCACCTAAGACAAGGAGAAAGGAAAGAATGTAACAAGAAAGAATTAATCCCGTGCTTTTTAATCTAGACATCACCTCTCTACTTTTCTTGGAGGAGTCCTTTCTCCTTTTGCCAGACAGTGCTTTTCTCTGAAATGTCCTTTTCCCCTTCACTACTCTCTCATATTTTCATTTTGGCAGCTCCTGGTACCGTTTGAGTTTCCTTTTATCTCATTCATTCCTACTTTATTCTTGTCCCCTCTTTACTCACTACATTGTTGAACAGACCTGAACAGTATTCAACAACAGGAGCTGAGACAGGCGTAGATTTCTGTCACATCATACTACTGTAACCATCACACACAGCCTCATGGCTGTTGGTTTATGTAGACAGCCCAAAGGCAAGATCAGAACCTGAACAATAAAGCTTTTAGATGGTTTCACGCCCACCATAATCAGCCTGCTATAAAACAATGCCCCTGACAATGCTAAAGTTGTTATTGCTTTATTTACTGAAACTCATGGGGCAGTGTTAGGTTAAGTGAAGACCACAGATGTAAAATTGATACCTGAAGGTGCATCATAGTAACACAGTAGGTACATGTTAGCTACAAAAGAATTTTCAGCAACTTTGCAGAAATTAGTGAACACATGGATCTCCCTTCCAGCTAAATGGGATTTTAATGTTTATTTGAATAAGTGTATCAGCTCTTACTGGTCCTTTTCTGTAGTAAATTGTGAGCATATTTTCAAAGGTTTTGCTCACCAGATGCCATCTTTTTGTCTTGGGCAGCAGGACCGTCGCTGAGCACATTTTTCACCTGCAGAAACTCATCTGTGCGGTCACCTCCTATGATGGTAAATCCAAATCCTTGGGAGCTCTTCTTCAGCGCTGTGTGGTAAATCTCCCCTTTCAGCTGGCTGGGGTCTGCTGTGAAGCCAGATGCACCACCTTTACCTGTGCAGAACATCTACGTGTCAGCATGTGCGAGAATGCACATTAATAAAATTATGAGTGAATACAATTTTTTATCAAACACAAGCGAAATAACAAAACAATACACAACATGAAAGGCAGCAACAATGATTAATAAATTCATAGCCTTCTTGAAAGACAGCAAAATCCATCCGTGTCCGCACTGAACCTCAATTATACACATTATGTGCTGAGGATCAACACCGTAATTAGTAATTTCTAATTAACAGGCATAATCTGTAAGCCTTAACTAGATAAACCTTTCACAGAGACCTTTTTTACACCTCCCTGCCAACCTGCACAGTCAGACAGATAAAATGAGTTAAAATTACAGCTATAGAAGCTGATACACTCATTTACCTTCATTTGAAAACTATAGAGCTGAACATTGATATAGTACCTCTGACAGTATCCAATTTACCACAGTGTCCTCTGTTATCCCTTCCCTACTGCAATCAGTGACTCAGAAAAAAAAAAGGTTTATCACTGTAGACTTTTTATAACTGGAAAAAGGAACAACTTAAGGTCAGTGGCAACATCAATATGGACGAGCAGCTTGGCTGTGGCATACACAATACAATAGATAACCGACTGTCAGGGTCACATTGCATTTAACTGGGCAGCTTCTCTATCTGGCATTACTGTGGTATCAGCACTTTAGATCATGGACACACCATTTTTCGCTTGCTGCCTGATGGTTTCTGGCCTGGACCGCATTATAGCTCTGACTCAAAAACAGTAAAAGGGAAACCAGCTGGTGACAAATGGGGCATATTCCTGTGATTCTGCTATATACTGAGAGAGTGTGATGGTACTGTCATTATCTGGGGTCTTTATATTTGAAGATAAATGAACTGTGGCAAAATAACCATCCCCAAGAGACACATATGCAGTAAGCTAAGAGAAAATTACTACTTTTGTACGACACTAAAAATCTCAGTGACAGATATCTTATTATCACAACTTCTACCACAAAGAGAATGACAACAACAACAGGAAATGTATGAAGTAAATGCAGCCTCGAACATTATTACACTGACACCATGTTTGTTAAAGACGTGGTTGTCGGAGTACTATTTCATTAAGAATTTGCAAATGTATTCAGCAACAAGCAAAGGATTTGGTGTTATTCTGATTTTTCGTATCGCCAACAAATCTAACAAATAGATCACAACGTGCAGTTTGTTGGTGGCACTAAATCTCAAAGCCTAATCACACTTGGTGAGGATGTACATTTTGTAAACTGTTCAAGATTAAATGGTTTCTTTTATAAAAAGCTGAAAAAGCTGCAGTATGACAGGTTAACAAATACATAATTTGTATAATGTTACATGCTTGTTTTGAAATAATGTGCTACCATTAGAAACTAAAAAACGTTGCAAAGCTCTTTGGGCTGTGTATATGTGAATACTTTACCTGAAATGAACAGACATGGATATGAAGGTTTACAGCTGCATGCTGCGTTCTTCACTTGTATCTCTTAATATCTTTATGCAGCTTCTATACACACGATGACTGAACAGTCACATCTGATAGCTGTGTGCCCATCCCTATATCCAGTTTAAAAAAATGGCAAGAACTTTGTAAATTGGCTGAAAAGTAACAGATGCACTTTCCCCCACTCATTTCCTTCACTTTTATAAAGGCTAACTTTCAAGGGTGTGTGTGAGGAATACAAATGAAGGCGCTTTCATACTTTGAAACAGTTCAGCAGCCATAAACATTCGCTGCAGACATGAACGGCTGTGAGCGAGTGTAACTTATCACAGTCAGTGTGGACTCCAGATGTCCACACTGTTGCATGGATCAAGCAAAGCCCATTTGCATAATCACATTCAAATTGCTTGATAAACTCAACATGGGATGTTTTTTCGCCCCCCAACCCAGTGAGCGCTGATATACCCATTTGCCTGCACATTTGTGTGTGAAGAAATAGACCGAGGTAAAGGAGGGTGAAAGAGAGAGTAACCAAGGGAGGAAGTGAGTTTGATGTGTACAAGCCTGTACTTGTGTGGGAGAGTCCAAGGGAGGTCTCTGTGCCAATGTTTGTGGGCAGACTTTAAACACCAGAGGCAGACAAAACCATCATATCAACTGCATCAAACGGCCATGGTTTTTGAGTTCTTATGTGTGACTCAGTCTCACTGTAAATCTCCAGTGACATTATTCAGCATAGTTGAGGAAACAGCTTCTTTACTACATCCGCGAAGCAGCAGTAGAGCAACAGAAACGGCTGTTTGCAAGAGTGCAAGAGTGTACAAGTCATGAGTAGTCTTTATAAAGGAATGAGCCTACAAAGCCAGCAGCTGACTATCAGGGAAATGACCAAATTACTAGTTTAATCAAATAATATAGATAATGGATCAGAACAAAGCAAACAGGAACACATATAGCCATGTGTGTTTTTAGTGGTTAGCTGCAGTGACACATGATGCAAGAAAGAATTACACAACACAGTTCAACATACAAATAAACTAACTGCTTAAACTAGCAATGCAACTAAGAAAAATGATGTACTGTGAAAACATTACATTACTTACATTAATAATATTATTATGTGTTACAAGTACTCTGTAATTTTACATTTACATAAGCAAACAAGATAGGATCTCAATTAAGGCATATTTTGAAAGAAGGCACGTTATGGAGCAAAACTCACTGATATCTCAAAATTGACCTTTGCATAAAAAACACATTTTTGCCTGTGGTGTTTTTAAAAACAAAACAAAACACATTTGTACATAAACTATTAATATGCATTATTTCTGTATTCACAGAGTTCATTTCCTTCACATAGAACTCCCTGGGAATTGAACTTCTTGGAAAACAGAGTGTGGATTGTAGCCTGAGGTGTAACCGACAACTGATGATGCTTAGGTTTCATCATAGCAACTGTCTGACAGCTCACTAAGTTGTGTAATCAGTAATCAGGAGCTGGATGGTGGATTCCTCGGTCCCTATACACCTGAGCAGAGAGATGTCTGATTATACTTGGCCTCTCTGACGTGCTGTTACACCAGCTGTTGCCACATGCACCGTTAAAAGCCGGCCTCCTCCCCTACACTCCCTCTTTCACTCTCTGAATCTCTGCCAGCGCTATGCGCTTGTCTATTTCCACTACTGCAGTACTGTAATCTATTATACATATATTGTAATGAAAACATACTTAATTCATGATGTTTATTGCAGTTGAAAAATGTCAACTTGTCAACTTAAAGAACAGACCACAATTGGAGAGCTGACAAAAAAGTCTGTTACATGAGGAAACTGTGAAAGAAAGGGCTCATTCTTTTTTTCAGCTGACCTTGTAAAAAATGATCACGTTCTACTGCTTTCTGTTCCCACAAAGCACGTTTATCAAAGCGCACTGACAGAGGTAAAAAGGTCAGGCCTCTACACAGAGGATAGGCCAAAGTAATTAAATTACAATTATATTTTAGCTAATTAGCTGATGCCTGTGTCCAAAATGATTTACAGTGAGTGCAGAAATAGAATAAGCTACAATAAAGACTAAATTACTTCTGGTGCTCTTGAATAATCTCGCAGCATCATGAAATAATAGTAGTACATGGTTGAAAGAATATGTAATACAGACGCAACAGAGAGTCTGTCATTTTAGATGATTTCAGTGTAACTGCAGTTTCTTGATTTTTTTTGACATCTGTATTTTTATTATACACATTCTGAATATAATCAGTTATTTCTTATTATTATTTTTGACATGCTAACATACACGTTATTGCAGATAATTGGTCCACCAGAATCACCCCTCGCAAACCCCTCCGTCCTTTTTGGTGAACTTGGTGCATATCATGTGATGAAAATTAAAAGTTGAACCCCAAATTTTTTCACACTCACTGCTAAATTGCGTCTTCTTCGTAGCTTCCTTCAGAACATTTGAGGGGACGTAAATCACCTCCAGTTCGACCCCAACCAACCACATGACATTTAACATTGGCAGGCGTTTTCCATTTTTCTTGGGTAGTTTGATGATCTTCACAAATTTATTCAGTGTGGCATTTTTTTTTCTAACTTCAGTAACATAATGCAGTTGCTTGATTTTAACGGGGTGCAATGGCAGTACAAATTAGAAAGCTCTCTGACATAATTACAGGTACACATGTAACTACATGTAGTATACACCCAAGTGTGGTGCCAAAACTCATGCAAGAGGCTGAACTATCCCATAATGTTTACAAAGCTCCCATATGTTACATTAGCAATCCAACATTTGCAAATTTTCACGCGTGCAAACTTGATCCTTTGTGCTCTTTATCACAGGCTTCTGCCGTTATGACACCATGGAAAACGTTTATAAACCCAGTGGAAGTTAAAGAGGGGGGTGCATTCTGCAATGTTACCTTGAGAAGGTGCTGCTGCGGCTTGCTGGATCGCTGCAGTCTCCTGGCTCAGCTTCTTCTTTGCCTCCAGGACAGGGTTCTCAAACTGGGTTTTCTGATTGATGTGGCTGTAACATAAAGAGGTTCAGGTTTGTGAGAAGAGACTTGGAATGCAAACACGCACACCCATAGACATGCTAATCTCTCACTTATTGAGCTTACTGCATCATTTTTCTGCAGTTAATTATGTATGCACCATCCTTTTAGAGGAAGTATAATTTTCTGATAGAGGGATGCTATAGTGGTGCCAGTAAACAAATTCACAAGCACAGCACACATACAGTACATTCTGACTTGCCTCCTCTTTATGTGGGGGAAAGTACCATTGCTTTTAGCCATTTAATATTATAGAAAATGAACCCCTGACTGCCTGTTCCCCTACAACAAGGTAAACAGCCTGTTGTCCCCCTGGCATACAAAGAGCCACTGCTTCATAGTGAGCTCATTTCAAGCTAAACACTAGCAGGTACAAGCTCCATCTATATGCCATTGACTCCCTGTCCAAACAGTGCAGGTCTCTCTCTCATGTCACTTCTACCTAGGAGCGTTTATATGCTTTCTGAGCAATAAAACAATGCGAGAATTCCCATTTTCTTTTCAACACAACAGATTGCTACCTCGTCTTCCAACCCCCACTCCACTTCTTCCATGCATTCTAGTTCAAAATCTCCCCATTTCTCTCTACTGCTGTTACAATGGCTGTGTTTCACAGATTTCCTGCCGGGATGTTGATGACAAATACACATTTAGCACACAGACAAATATACAAACAATATGCAATGACAAATACACAGACTCTATAAGCACACACAAACACTGACAGAATGCGATGAGAGAAAAATCTGTTTTGTGTTCATATACAGGTCACTGCAATGTTACCCGCAGAGTTTCATTTTGCCACCCACCGATAAACAATGTGAAAATCCTGATCAAAATCTTCAAGTGTTCTCCAGGTAAAGGCTTTCTCTCGGTATGTTGCATAATTCAGAATATTCTCACCCAAGATGTGCTACAACCATTTGTTTATTTTAGACAATATTACTTTACATTTTCCCACCGCTCAAGTACACAGAGCTCTGCAATATGCACTTGTGCACTGACCAAGCTGGTAAAATACGCTTGTGTGTTATGTGCATCTGAGACGAACAAGTATGACAAAGCAATTGGCACTGGTGGTGATGATGGCAACTGGAGTGATGGGAAATGAGATGCATCAGTATTACTTACTCAACATAGTATGTCCCATACTGTGGATCGTCAATTTCCTCCCAGCCATAAGGTAACTCTGCAAAAGGAAAAGAGTGTGCTATTGTGCTGTGGAGATGCAAATTGGGTGCTCACAAGATAACAGACCGATAGAAGGAAAGGGGAGGAGTATGCGCAATATTTTGCAGAGGTCCGGGAATCTATCTGGCATTATGGAACAGCGGTAGTTACCAGTGTATCTTTCCCCCCTGACTGGAATATTTAACATTGGAACGTATGTATGAAAATACTGCCATAATAATCTAGAAGACATATTCCCGTGGTTTTCAACAATCTGGCTGGAATAGCTGGTGAATGTTATGTCTTGACGAACATTATGAGGCATAAGAAAAGAAAAGACAGATGAGCTCTTAATGCACTGGAAGGAAGTGCACTGGAGTTGCTTTTCAGAAGAAACACACTCACTAGCTTTCCATTTGCCTGTAAAAATCCATTAAAAACAAGCTGGAAGGGTCCCACTTTTTCAGCCGTGGCTGCTGTCTGTCTATGCTTGCACTTAAGCCCACATTATATCCTAAGGATAAAAAGGCACGTCTGAAAATCCTCAAAGTAGACTCCAGCTCTAGATTTTTGAAAAATTAGCTTTTAGCACTGCGATGCTTAAGGTTACTCTTAGGTGATGTGCCATTTCAAAGAGAAGTCAAACATTCATATTTCATCCTGGTTGGTTGCTTGATTCATTGTGAGAAAGGGTGAGAAGTGATGGCTCATGTAATGTAGGGCATATACAATGTAAGTATGCCCTTGTGTAAAAGCATGTGCAGTATTTAATGGAATGAGTGTACGCTTCAGAAAACCAGCTGAGCAAAGGAGTATACATACCGCCATCCTCGCACTTCTCAGGGGGCTTTGCCTTCTTTGCCAAGCGGGGGTCCAGCCACGTGGTTGTCTTGGTATTGTGACTGTAGAGTGCAAAAAAATAAAAGCCAGGAAATATCTTCAGTAAAGACCTCTGAAAACAAGGAAACCACTGCTGAAGCACAAGCAGCCAACAAAAAAGATGTATCACAGCAGGAAAAACGGCAGCCGTATTCTCCCGTGTAACATGCTCTTGTGCACAAGATTACTCAATTTATCAGCAAACATCTGATCCATTGCTTTATATTCAGCTGTCAGATTACAGTGTTTATGGTTAGGTGGCCTTTTCAGAGGGGAGAAAAAAAAACCATGTGATGTGAAACATGACAAACTCATTTATCCTCAAATGTGTTAAACAACTGGAGTGTGTAATCAGCAGGAAAATCACAATGGTCTTCTGATATCTTCAGAGACAAGTAGCTTAGAGCAAAATGCGAATAAAACACAAAGTCGTGAACACACACACTTACAGACCCTAAGAGAAGGTCTGTTTTTTAGCTTTACTAAGTTGTCTTTTTAAACATCGGATACACTGTGAGGCCTAGAAATATTGCAAGTTTACTATTAAACTGAATTTTACTGTTAAGTTTACTGAATTTCCCAGAGGAATCTACCTGAGAGATTAATACAGTTCTATCTATCTATCCAAACAAAGGACAGTTGTGTACATTTTCTTCTTTTTAGTTGTTTTTATGCTGTTGTCAGGCTGTTATGGTTTAATTTTCCTGTGACAGGAAATGAGGTGTAGATCTCAGCTACACAACTCATCATCAGACAGAGGATCAAACCTAATATCGCTGCTGAAACTGACAGAAATATTTTTTGAACTTTTTGCAGACATACTTGTTCTTTTCTATTTATATGTATATTTATACCTATTTATCTCTATACTTATCTACCAATATCTCTGTTTCTACACTCATTTTATACGAGTGCTTGATGTTTGTTGTGTAGTTGCTGCTATGACAACTCAGTTTCCCTCTGGGATTAATAAAGTCTCTGATTCTCTGATGTGTCCTTCATTATGGATAAATGAGAAACAAGCAAACATAAAAAAAAAAACGTATGACAATTGATACACACACAACACTTTCATGTTACCATAACATTTAGCAGCATACCTCACTGTAGCTGTAAGATGCGATAATTTACATAAGCAACAACACTCCGGTTGTCAGTCGGCCCACATTTCAAACCTCATCATCCAGTTTACAGACTGCACCAGCTATCAGCAGATTAACCTGCAGCAGCATCTTCTTATGATTTCTCTTATTCAACAGCACCTCACAAAACAAGCAAAGCAATTTCCTAAAATAACTGATCACATATTAGCATTTGTTGGGACTACTTTCTTCTGTGTATTAGTTCCAACACACATTTGTTGTGCTAATGAGTATTGATGGCAGCAGGCAGGTGAAAGTGGCCCTGATATATTTGAACTTTTCACCAAGGTCAATATTTGTGACTTATTGATGTGGTTTTAATAGTTTTGGCCACAGGCAACACACAACAACTCTTGTGGGCTGAATCAGTTAATTGTTGTTATTTTAATTATATTTTGTTATAAATATTAAATAAATATTAAATAAACACTGTTTGAGAAGCATAGAATGACATAGCATATATGGCAACTTGTGGGTTAATGAGTAATAACTTACATTTGAGGATGCACTGCCTGATAATCCAGGACTGAGAGCATGTGTAATTATGTTTTATAAACTCTATAAAATTAACTAAAATAACTGCAATTTCTAATCAGCCCTGTATCAGACATTATCACTTTGAGCCACAGCTCACGTCTCACTTACTCTATGAAGTAGACCATGCCGGTCTCAGTATAAGCCATCTCCCAGTTGAAAGGCAGGGGCTCCAAGCTGTCGTCACGAGGAAGAGAGCTCCATGTGCGGAAGTCCATGGTGCTGCTGGACTGAGTGTAGCTGGGCACTGCTTTCCTCCAGTCTGCCCCCTCTTTGTGCTCTGGAGAGCGTTGGAGGATGGATATATTAAAAAGGGAATAAGACAGTGAAAGCAAGGCAGAGAGAGTAGAAGGTTCGCCTGCAGGAACACCTATGTCCTGTGTTCCTGCTTGCTGCAGGGAATTGGCGATTCCATGTCACACACAGGATTTGCATGTCTTCGCCAAAGGGCAGTTTTAGATTTGCCTGAGCAAACTGTGTGTGAGGAAAAGTCTGTGCCTATGTATGTGTATATTTCCTGTGGGTTGCAATGATAGAGGCAGGGATTCACATCGAAAGGGCCAGTTGAACCCTGAGGCTTCTTCTCTTTGATAATACTTTATAACTGCACATAAAATATATTCTATTACATTTGTAGACACTCCCCTTTAATGAGAAACTGCTTGCCAATGAACACAAAACATACAACAAAGAGCACTCCATGCCTTCCTCAGAAGATTGTTATAAAGCACTGAAACATAACTGGTTTTCATCCTTTTCTTTTTATGTGGCGCTAACCCTCCTCACAATAGAGGATAATGCCAAAAGATGTTACGCAAATCACAATAAAAGCATATCTGGGGGGATGCATTTCCTAAAGATCATTCCACCAGAATTTTATATTGCCTATAAATTGCTAAAAGAAACAACTACAGAGCCCTTCAGCAGCATTCAAATTTTGGTTATTTACAGCTTCTAAAACACTTTCCTCTTTTGCCTCTCTGATCAAATACGCACACTTGAGCTTGATTTTTAAAGGAAGACAAAGTGCGGATGGCATGTTTGAAGATGCTTTATGTGCTCGAGCTATGTAGAGACTTGGAGAACCAGCCTGAGGGCAAAGCCTGAAGGAGAGCTCATCAGTAAGGTTCACAGCAGGGTGAGGGCCCACTCGACGATACGAGTCAGATGGGTTATAGAAGGACTGTGGTTGATAAGGAAAGCCTAAGCAACGATGGGGGAAGCTGCAGTGAAGAGTTCAGAGACTTAGAGCTCACATTTTCCATTAACCTCTTTTTTCATTCGACCATAACTCTCTCCATCTACGGTTGGTCTGAGACTTCTTTGCCACAGCTGTGGGCTGTAGCAGAGCAGTCATTTGTGACTGGTTGCTTTCCATAAAAAGAACTCCTGAATGTCTGGGCATTGTTTTGTGTTTGATTTCAATATGACAGAACAGTTGTGTAAACAGACTGGATTTCTGTGAATCCCTTGTACAGCTGAGCAAGCAGTGCTTGAGCTGAGACTGTCAAAACAACGTTTCATTGTGTAAAAAATATTTTCAGCTTGGACTGGCCTCAATCTTAACCCTAATTCTCTCCTACTAAAAAAAATGGATATGGTATGTAGCATGTAACCTATTTCTGCTACAGGTCTGCTCTCCTTGTAAGCATTAAGGACAGATTCACTCCTTAGAGAGCCCAGGAGTTGTTCTGATAGATCACATGCACAGTATCCTACTCTCCTAGATCAGAGTCTCTCAAGGTGACCTGGGAGTTTATTCAACGCTAATGGTAACAGGGCTGTCACATCACACATTTAAAATAGAGTCCAAGATAACATTATTTCTATTATTTCTAGAAAGCGATATTACTGTGACCTAAAGTTCTTTACATGTCGGTTGGGTCCCTTCAAAACTAGAAACCCAAATCTATCCTCAGGAACCAAGTCAGACAGGGCACAGACTGAGTTCAATCTAAGTGTCATTATGTCAAAAATCTGGATTATATTTAACAATGAAATGAAAAATCCAATACCTGTTGAATGCTCTCTTTCTGGGCCTGTTTTTGCATTTGGATCAGGTCTCACTGTCCTCAGGTCCCTTTCTAAAAAAGACTTAACAGTAATTCTTGATGCTTTAGGGTTTTCTAGGGTCTTTTAGGGTCAAGTATTACTGAACTGAACTAAACACAGAACTGAAAACTGACTATTATTAAACAGTAAGAAATCGGAAGTAGAAATTTCTTCCCCTGAGCTTCTCATTAAGAAAAATAATATGCAATACCATTTGATCTAGGAGTACAAAATATTTCAATCTTGACTGACAAATGAGATGCAAAATGACAAAATGAATTACGAAGACGACCAATCTGCACAGGAGAGCGTAGTGCCACATTATTTTCGTACACCTTTTTTGAAGCCTAACATTTTATGCTTTGACATTGACCTACCAGGCAAGCCATTGACCAGTGGTGGCCGCTCATCATCATCCTCCTCCTCAGGTACAGCGCTGTCCTTCCTGTCCATCTTACTGACTGAGGTTGTACGTTTCCTGGGGACCTCGCCACCAAAGTCCTCATCAAACAACACCTGATCCACCAGGTCAGGCTGCACCAGGTTGGGCTCTGCTGGAGGCTTTGGGGTTCCATAGTAGTTACCTTACAGAGGAAAGGAAAATGAAAAAAAGAAGTCATTTAAAATAATGTAACCAGAAATAGAAAAGCTTGAGTATATTTCAAAAAGACCAAAAGGAAAGAAAACTGTACTTGGCTGTGCCAGAAGACACAGACAGGCCCTCCACTATGCCACTATCACCACAATTTCTGTGATTTAAATCAAAAATGATTTCTCTAAATGTCACACACCAGCACTCAAGGTCAACCATTTACAAATTTCAGAGGTCTGATTCCTCTGCATATTTTTTCCGTCTCTTAAACCCCCGCTTTGTTTCCCCTTGATAACCGCACCACAGGGCTGTCATCACTCATGTTACATTAAAATCACTTCACTTGGAATTTGCCAGCAACTAATTACACTGATCATTGAATACAGCAATTATCTATCTCTCAGCTTGCTTTTTTTCCATAATGAAGAAAGACCTTGTGTTACGGATTATAAATATTCAGTGGGATAACAGCGCTCTGTAAAGAGACGCAGGAGAGAGTAAAACTTTGTTAAATTATTTTCTCATTTAGCTCATGGGGTGATCTATCTATGTATGGCTAGTGAGCAGTATGTGGAACTCAATTTAGGCATTGAATAAGTAATTATTCAACCTCCATTAGGATTACAAATAATGTGCATACTAATTTAAATCCCTGCCATTTATTATGATTATTTGTTTGTTAAATGCTGCTCTGTCAGATGTGTTTACGGAAAAATTATCAAATTAATTTTTTTGTAATCCATTAGTAAAGGCATATATTTACTTGCTACTTACAATAAGTGATCGTCAGATTGAGCCTACTCAGCGAAATCATCGTATATAATTAGATTAAATAAAGAATACAGAGAAATACCGCTGGGAAATGCAGATCTTTGGCTATTTAATTAGCCTCCATAAACTTGATCTTATTTTCATTTGGAGCCAGTTGCTTATGGGACCATTGTATTATGAACCTTTGATGTATTTAAGCGTGAACATGCAGGCATCACAAACAGTGTACTGTAAGAGCAGCATTTATCAACTCCAGATCTTTTTATAGCTCGCTACAAAGAGGGAAAACTGACAGCATCGTGCATGCCAGAAAGAACAGAGGGCTGTGAGGAAAATATCACAACCACTCCAGCAGCTTTACAGAGCGATACAGTAGCACCACATCAGCCTTCCTCATAAGTGAGCCCATCTTGAGCCAGGCCTCATCTCCTCGGGCATGCCAGCAACAGTACACGGCAAACAGGGTTAATGCAGCTATCTTTCTCAAAGCAGCAGGAAGGTTGAAAAGAAGACGAAGGCTGGATGAAAGCCTACCCTTCCCCTCCTCACATGTAACTTTACTGTTTACCAAGCGACAGCCATCCGCATTTGTCAAAGATGGCTTCATTAACAGGGGTGGCACAGCGATAGCGGGGAAAGATTGGGTCTGCTGGCTAATCCCCGCCTGTCTCCTGCCACACGCTGACATTTATCAGCCAGACGCTACCTCTGTGATTAATTACTTACTAACATGTATCTTGGCCCCTGATAAATGTGTGGCGCAGATATAGCGGTGTGTGAAAGCAGTGTATCAGCAGAGATTTGTGGCACTATTTGCCATTATAAATGGAGGGAAGCCTTATAAGCTGATAAAAAAAAGGAAGCTTGTCCAATGTTACTTGTGATCCTTGTGTCATGAGGTTGATGAGCAAGGATGAGTGAACCTGCTCCTTCCAAGTGTGTGCAAGTAATTTCATGGTGGTGGAATCAGCTACTGGTAATAAAAAAAAAAGCTTCCAGTTGTGAAGGGCAATATAAGCTACACAAGGTTATGAGCACTCTTTCATCCTACCAAATGCACGGACAGACACATACACAGCAACAAATCCATCAGACCAAATCCACAAACAGTCAGCTTCAAAATCCAATTTAATGTTTGTTTTCACTTCTTGCAAAAATCTGACTCATTACCACAAAATATACCCTAAAACAACTGTATAGAAGTGGCTGACAAAAGATGAAAGAATTCTGCTCGTAGCATATTAAAGTTCATCTATCAGGGAAAAAAAAGTCTTGTAAAGACCTATTTAGTTTTTAACTGCCTCCTCTGCTCAACTCTGAAAGTGTGACCCAACCTGGATCTCAGAGGCACAGAAATCAAGGAGGGACCAACCCCCCCAAAAAACTAACTGTGAATGCTTGGCACGGATGGCTTATATGTGTGCTTGCCAGATTACCTGGGACCACAACCAACATAGATTGTCCAGCTTGTATCCGACCAATTTTAGAGCAGCCTGGATGCACAGAAACAATCTTATCCTAGAGGGATATTACAAGTGTGTTGTGTCCTCATTTTTATCCAGTCTTTCTTGAGAGAAGAACAATCCCTGACAGCTTTGTGACAAATAAGTTAAGGAGACGCTGTTTAGGCTAAAAATATATGTACATTGCCTCCCATAAGCCATTTGCTTAGTGGAGGACAAATGTTTTTCTTGAGCCATTAAGATAATGGCCATTACATCAGGGAGTTCATTATAATTAACTAAGAATCCCATTAGCCAAGCAACTTGTGCACAGCTCAATTATTATGCACGACTACAGACTTAAGGTAATTCACGAGGTCCTCACAGAACTATGGAAGCCACCTGGCCTGTGACAGGACACAGGAACTTATTTTCCCCTTTCCAAAGAAAAAAATAGGCTGGGCTTCAAACACAACTAAATGCAGTAAATCACATTCCTTGATCCGATTACTTCCACCTTTGAGTAAACTGTGCTGCTTAGAGATCAACACTCCCTGCCACAGTAGCCGTGCATCGCTTGTGCTGACTGAGTTTAAGCAGACGCGCAGAGGAGGGGGCATCCACTATCAGAGTGTTCAGAGTGTTCCCTCTTAGGAGTAGTATACTGAAACCTTCCAACTTTTGAGAAGCTAATCCTCACATCTGCACATAGCCGACGCTGTCCTGCTTCCTCGGCAAAGGGGGTTTCCACTGGGAGACGAGGAGCTCAGTATGCCTGTCAACTACATCTCTTTCTCTATTATATTATATTCCTCGATTTGCTCCCCATTTCTCTCTTTCTGCAAACAGTCAAACTCTTTATAAAAGGTATAAATCCCACTTGACTTCAGCTCATAGATGAAGGACAGGTTTTGGGTGCCTTGGTAGCCCTGGAAACCTGATCTTCAAATTCTTAGATGATCTATTCCGACAGAAGGAAGGACAGGATTTGTTCTGTATTCAAGGATGTGGAATTGTGTGCTAACAATGTATGTGTGTCCATGTGTGTCTAATGCCAGATAAAGCTAACCAGAGCTGAGCACCAGCCACAAGCTTCAGTACGAGCAGTGAAAAGATCAAAAGATTTAATTATGGAGACAAGCTGAAAAGAGAAAAGGGTGAATGACCTGTTATCTGGGAAAACTCGGGCAACTCTTTTTATTTAAATATCTGTATCTTTTTCTGGTTGCAGAACACTTTATGTTTTAGTTGTTTAGGAGTAAGAACATCCAGTAACCTCCAGCAGTTTTGTTTAATAATTAATTTTGTAATGAAAATAAAAAGAAGACTGGAATTTTTTTTGTTTTTTTCCTCTACATGCTGTCAATTATAGTACTTAGAAAGGAAATTACAATCCTCTGATCACTGCAACATACATAACACAAGGCCTATAATTCACCCTTTAGCTCAAACACTTTGAATGCTTTGCTACAAAGAAGAAAAAACCCTTCCTGCCTATCACACCTGTCACTGACTGCTGACTATTTCAGGTCCTAAAGTGCCTGGAAAATGTAAAGTTTATTTAATCCTTGCTACAAAAAATTTGTTCTTATTTATACAATATTTCTATGTCTATTTAAATTTAAGGTCTGCAAGCGTCATACCTCATCGCCCTTTCTACACATAGAGAGGAGAAGCTGAATAGTGCAGTTTATATCAAGAGCTGCAAATACTGCTGCTACTCTGACTGTCACTTCTAACAAGTCTTTAATCGTGTTTCACTGATCAATACATTTTGTCCCGCTCGTCACATTTCACTAAGGCAGGCTATAAGTCATAATGACTGTGAATAGCAAGCTTACACTCACTCTATTATAGAGAGCTGTCAGTGTGAATCATATTCTCTGACTAAATGCACACCGCCGAAGACATGCACATAGAAAGGTTTCTCATATTCTTAATGCCACCGTGATGCCTACCATCATAGGTTCCACTCTCTAGCAGAAGTCCACTCTCCTCCAGGATCCTAAAGTCTCCAACACTGATGAAATTGTAGTCCACGCCTGGCACCTCCCCCTCTCGAGGAAGCCGTGTTGTGCCTGCAAAGAAAAACACACAAGCATACAAGTCAACACAAGTATAGATAAAGCAGTAATGTAGAATATGTTTCAGTTGAGACAGAAACTGAGATTAAGATATTTTCTCGGCTAACAGGTTCTGAACTGAATTGACCAGTCAAAATAAAAACAACTCTCTACTCTCTGTTCTTGATTTCAAAGATACAAAAGATGCAGTTTTTGTGCGTTTTTTTCTTTTTATCTGTACAGGACTGCAGTACATATTTGATAAGAGCAGATATCTCTTTTTGGAATGAAAATCCAAAGAGACCTTGGTACCATCTTGTGAAAGATGGATAATTGATGAAGGCCTGTAGAGCACTGAGGGCTTAATTCATTTAATCCTTCGTGAGTAACTGCAGCCTCTGCTAACAAGTTCTTATTGGAAGCTTCTTGGCACATATACTGGCTACAGCTGAAATGCAGAAATCAGTAGAGCAAATTAGAGATGTGAATTATGATGGAAGCAATGGGATTTGTAGCCCCCTGGTGTGGGTTAAGTTCACTCAGTGCCACAGAGGGCAACGCGAATGCAAATGACACAAGGCAATTCTGAGTGCATATTTTGCCCCTGTGGGGAAGCCACAGTCTACTTCAGTACTGATGGGAATTTTTTTCTTCGAGGATGATTATCTGCAAGGCAAAAAAATTGACACCAAATGATTACATTAGCATGGGGATTATGTAAACTGTATTCCATGAATAAGTAAGTGGGAATGTGCTACAATTGCACTCAAGGCTAATTAGGTGGTGTGTCACCAAACTTGTAAACTCCACTAAAATAACCACAAGAGTTGAAGGTAGGACAGCAGTAATTGGTAGCATGAGAGGCAAAACAAAGCAGACACACAGCCACCAGTCATCAATCCTGCATTTCATGGACATTTCTCTCACCTAAATGAATGTCAGTCATGCTTCTGGAGCAGATACTTCCTAGTTAATCCTTTCTAGGGTCATGGGAAGGGCAGAGGGTTGAGGATAAGAGGGAGATGAAGAAACAACCCTGCAGATTACCAGTCTGTAGGGGGCTTGCATAAAACAGTCCTTTATATTCAGAAAATCATTCAATCTGAAATTTTAAATAAGCCCGATTTCAGTGTAAGAGGAAACCAGAGCAAATCGAGTAGCCCTGCAGCAGAAAAGGGAGATGAGGGAAACACAGAAACGATACTACACAGACCTACAACACAGAAAAAAGTTTAGTAAGTGAATATGCTCTCACAATGCCAAGCAAGAGCACTTCTACCACTTCTGAATTCAGCAACAGCAACGCACAGTATCAGCAAGAAAGTAACATAAGTATTTTGAATTAAATACAAATATACCCTAAGTGTGCCGTTGATCTGTTCAGCAACAGTATACATGTGTTGCATTAAAATAAACTGCATTTAGGCATTACAACAACTATAGTGGAATGTTACTGAAATATACTGCAGCATCTCCAGAGTATTTTTTTGGCACTTGTAGAGTCTGTGCTAATTAGAAGTGAAAAGGGTCTGTAGATCATGGTGGCCAAATAGCCTATTAAGTAACTTTATGTTGCCATTTCCTTTTGTTTTTCCACTCATATTTTCTCCCTAATTGGACTGTGACAGCTTCACTGCACAGTGCAGGAGCAAAATCACAGTTTGGGGAGAAAAAAACCAAAACACAGACGCTTGCTTCTACAGTCTGCTGTGATACCACAGTTTGTGTTACCAAAAGCAGTTGACACTGCATTGTGTGTGTGAATGCCAACCTCTGCTGCTTCTCATTACCAACTTGTCTGCCTGCGGCGCTGGCTTTGGTCCCTCGAAAATGTCCCCTGTAGCCCAATTACTTGAGTCACAGTTGTACCTGCCAAGAATCTCCCTAAGCCATCATCCTGGATGCCACACCAATATATACCATAAACCTGCTATTGTGAATCAGTTGTGCCAATATAATAAGGGCTCGCTCATGTTTTGAGGGTGCAGATGAATGAAAGTGGCAAATCCAAACAGAACTTTGCAGCATCTTGCCATATTTTTCTTTTGAACACAAGGGTTGGAGACTGCTAAACTAACGGCAGGAAGCCCCCCCCCCCTCCAAAAAAGATACTATAATGAAAAAGGTTAAGTGGATATACTGCAGTTAATTGCCCAGCAATACACAGCAGGAATGTATTTGGATCATGGCACATAGCAGAGGGGAGAGTCTCCTCTATTCAAATTCGGGCTGTACCGAGTGACATTTTCTCAGGCTCTGGAGCTTCAGTGGGAATCAACAGCAAGTAATAAAAGATTCAGGACATGTGTCTCCTGGTTTAATTAAAGGCAACAATTGTACAACTGTAATCTGACAAAATCACTAGACACACAAGAAAAAGGCAACAGTAGTGCCGTGACTTCTAAAGTCAAAATGACACCAGTTTTTGGGGTTACATAAAGTTTAAAAAGTACAAAAAAAATGGCATCATGGTCTCTGAAGCACCCTTCAGTTTTTACTTGATTATTTTTCCTTGTTGTCTTGTTTTTTGTTAGCTCCTGTTTTATTTTAGTTGTGGATCTCTGGTATTTCTTTTTTGTTTTTCCCTCATTTGCTGTAGCCTGCCCTGCCCTCATTAATTTCACTGTGATTGTTTTCACCTGCATCCAGTCAGCCCTGTGTGCGTATGCAGTTTAATCTGTTCCCCTGTAAATTTGTCTATTTACCTTCAGTTTGACCTTCTTGTACTCACATATTTCAAAAGCTTTTCTGGGTTCTAGTTTTGTTTTTATCAGCCCTGTGGAGTCATTAAAGCTCACCTTTTGTTAGTTAGACCTATTTATTCATTTCAATTTTGTAACCTGAGGTCAAGAAAATGTTTCAACACCATCTGCTGCATGTGCTTTGGATGGTGCTAGAGGTATTGTAAACAATAGTAAGGGAGCTGCTTGTCTGGTCAAACTATATAAATAAAGCTTATAATTAGGGCTGAATCCGATGACCCAGAACCTTCACTTTCTTATGCTGCAATAGGCCTAGGTTCCTGGTGGCTTCCCATGATACACTGACTGTTTCTTCCTTATTCAGGTTTGTGTTTATACACCACTTTACTTTTAATCATTAGGTTCTGTCTCTCTTCCACAGTATGTCTCTTGCTCTGCCTCCCTCCCCACCCCACCAGCAGATGGCCGCCCCTCATTGAGCCTGGTTCTGCTGGAAGTTTCTTCCTCTTAAAAGGGAGTTTTTCCTTTCCACTGTTGCCGAGTGCTTTCATACAGTGGATCGTCTTGTTTGATTGTTGGGGTTTTCTCTGTATTATTGTAGGGTTTTTACCATACAATATGAAGTGCATTGAAGGTTTTTGTTGTGCATACAAATGGTGCAAAATGCAGCTGCTCACATTTGAACAAGTACTTGGAAATTTGAGCACATTACCCCTATATTGAGATCTCTTCATTGACTACCATGTCAGGTTTGAGCAGATTTTAAGGTCCTGCTGCTCACCTACAAGGCTTTAAATGGACTGGCACCTTCATACCTCTCCGACCTTTTACACCTTTATGTTCCATCTCGTGCTCTACGATCTCAGGACTCTGGCCTTCTAAAGGTTCCTAGAGCCAGAAAAAAAGACAATTGGAGAGCGTGCTTTTTCTTTTCGTGCCCCATTTTTGTGGAACCTCCTCCTTCAAGATATTAGGCAGGCATGCTCTGTGGGGGTTTTTAAAACTAAGTTGAAGACACATTTGTTTACCCTATCCTACATGTCTTAATTCTTTACCTTCTTTTTAAAAAAAAAAAATTCTTACTGTTTTTAACTTGTATTGTGTTTTCTACTTGTATCGCTATGTATCGCTTTTATTTATTTATCTTTTTAGTTTCAAATAGCTGTACAGGACTTTGTTTAAAAGCGCTTTATAAATAAAGTTATTATTATTATCGAAGGGTTTTGTTGTGATTTAAATAAATAAAATTTAAAAAAATTAAAATCACACCAAGCATCTCTGAAATCTCTGAAAAAGTAAATTCAGAGATGTGCCCTGGGTAGGGACTAGGGAGATCTATGTCATGTGCTTTTGGCACAGCATTGCTTGTTCAAAAGGTTCCTAGATCTGCAGCTACATGTCTTTTTGAAAAAATAAAAAGCTACTTAGTATTGTGACAAAGTCACTGAGTAGGCAAAGATGAGGTGACCTGAAGAGTGATGATCCCTGCCTGGAGTAAGAGACAGATGAGACAGGTAAGTCCGGTGCCCAAGCTTAGATGGTTTACATTTACACTAAATTCTGACCCCCAAAAATAAAAACCAAATATCTGAAGCTTTTATCTTTAAAACTGCTGGTTGATTACAAACCTGACAATGACAACAAGTCACATGCATACACTCCATTTATAATACAAACTAAACTTCACTTCACTGGCATTGTTAGGCAGATTTGTCCTTGGTACAAAGCCAGTTTCCTGTCACTATGACGGACAAGCTGCTGGCTTTAGCGTTGCATTTAACATTCAGGATGGTGTCAACGCTCTCATAAAACTCTTATTAGAAATTGAATGACCATTTCCTAAAATGTCAAACTATTCTTTTTATTTTATGGTTATGAGTAGTGGTTCAGAGCTGTGCGCCTGTCTATCTTGGTTAGAAAAAAAACCTGTCACCTTAGTCTTCCAAGGTCTAACTGCTGAGACCTATTTTCTGAACCGTCTGGACTCGAGGTTGCCACAATGGGAACTTCAGAGGTAGTCAGTCAGAAGTGGCAGGCCATAAATTTAACATGTTGAGTTCGTGCACAGTTTTATGATGGTACTTCAAACAAGGGTGGCTTAGGGCTTTGATGTTGAAATTGAAAGAAAGAAAGAACAGGGAAAGCAAAAGGGATCATCACAAATCCAAACTCTGTTGGTATTTCTGCAGAAAAAATCGCCTTTGAGAAAATATACTTTGGCAAACTCTGTCACTTAGCTATCTGCTGATGTCTTTTTGTAAAACAGACTACCCTATATTGCCATATAAAAAGTAAATGCATAACAGCTCCTTTATCTACCTTCTACCAGTATTGATTTAATGGGAAATTGTGAAAATCAGTTGATGAGGAGAACAGGGAGGCAGAGCACAAGGAATGAGCTGTCGCCACATTTAGCATGCAGAGAGCGAGGTCAGAATGCTTTTCTCATTTCTCTAATTTGTGGCTCCGTGTCTTGTCTATCCTCCATCCTTCTGCCTGTGACCCGGAAATCAATCTCAGTATGCCACGTTGAAGGATGTCTCATTTCTTTAAATGCACTTGTAGAAGAGAGGAAAGAGGAGGTTTGTCAGAGGAGATGTAATTGACGATGGGCAGGTGTGTCCTTTGTCGAAGTGTTTTTTTTTACCTCCAGTGTATAAAAGAGATATGACTCACAGCTTGAATATATATAAAAAAAAAAAAACATGAGAGATGGACTGTTTAAATAACTGTTTTGTCAGTTATTTAAGATCAAGCTTTCTACCCTTCACCGTTTGTGCGTGACTAAAAAAGGTACGTATGTTGCATAAAACATACACTGAACAAAAATATAAACGCAACACTTTTGTTTTTGCTCCCATTCCCCATGGGATGGACGTAGAGACCTAAAATTCATTCCAGATACACAATATAACCATCCCTCCCAAACAGTGGTCACAAATCAGTCCAAATGTGTGGTAGTGGGCACATCTGCTATATTGAGATAATCCATCCCACCTCACAGGTGTGCCACATCAGGATGCTGATCTGACATCAAGAGTAGTGCACAGGTGTACCTCAGACTGCCCACAACAAAAGGCCAACCGGACTTGTCTCAACTCCTCTCTCCTCATAACCTTTCCTTGCCTCCTCTACTCACATCTCTGGTGGGAGGACCTAAGACACAAGGAGAGGAAGCAAGGAAGATGAGCAATCTGGGAAATGAGAAAATGGAGGGATAGTCCAGCAGCATTTGTACATGACACGTTGATCCATCCCTGCATTCCTGTCTGTGCATGTACCTGCACTAGTGCAGTGTGTGTGTGTGTGTGTGTGTGTGTGTGTGTGTGTGTGTGTGTGTGTGTGTGTGTGTGTGTGTGTGTGTGTGTGAGAGAGAGAGAGAGAGAGAGAGAGAGAGAGTTTGTTTGGCATAAAGCTCTTTCTCCCCATCTCTGATCTTGGTGGGGAGTCAAGGGACCGCTTGTGACCCTGAGCATTCTGTCCTCTTAGAAAACCCTCCTCTTTTTGTTCTCTTCAGAGCACTTGAGAGCCTCCTCCAGCGTTTTTGTAAAGTCCAAATGAGATGGAGCCCGTCCCAAGACCCTGTCAAGGAGGCTCGGGGATTTACCACACACAAACAGCAGAGACTGTGCTCGCGTGTTGTCTCTGTTCCCCCCCTTTTCCTCCATTACAGACCACTCTTCATCGCCTGTCCTCTTCTTTCTGTCTCTTAAAAAATTTGTTTTGTGTTTCATAACTGGCCTAAAAGTAATGCTTGCATTATGAACCTAAAATCTAAAGCTCAGTAGAATTGACCTTATGGTGTTAGTAGGCTGCACAAACAGAATGGCACAGATCAGCTGTAGTTGTGTTAGCGTAGTGCAGTGTGGTGGTAGTTAACTAAAGTGGACCACTGGCATGGTGACACAAACCAACCGCTAATCCGCCTGCTGTCAGCATGATTGTCACACATGGCTCTCAAATGTGCTTGTTTATCATCAGCTCGTCATGTTCAACACATTCAGCGAATTGTTATGTGTCCTCATTTATAATGCCATAGTGTTACTTATAGGGTAGGAGTACTCACTGCACAACTTTTCACTTTTCTGTGCCAAATATATGACCAGCTGAATCCATGCTGAAGAGTTGCAGGGTGAAATTGCAAGAGCAAAATAACTGCAAAACACAGCAGGGGAGCAGAAGATAGACTATTGCTAAAAAAAAAAAGCCATTCACACTACTCAACAAAGCAGCTTGTGTTGCTGTTGCACTGCACTATTGTCTGGTATGGTTGATACCAGTGTGGTCACTCTGTATACAGTGAGTAAATACTGAATTGGTGCTGTAAAACCAACCAGTTATTCAATATTGTAATGCTATTCTGGATACATGGAGGATAATATGTGCTACAGTATGCTACTGTAACTGATTCTGGAACAGGTAAAATGTTTTTATGCACCTGACATTGGAATGCCAACACTAGGTTATATACACTGGAGCATTTCAAGGTTATAAACTGCAAAAACAGATCTTTTTTTGTTTGTTTTAAATTATTAGTTGTGGTTCAAATGTTTTTGCTTTTATACATTCAAACCACAATCTAAATAAAGCTGAAAGGAGAGCCAAGGGTAATTGAAACAGAAAAAGAGTAAAAGTGAAACAGAGAGGGTGAAGGATGGGAGACCGAGAGCGAGGGAGTGAATGATGGAGGTGCCGTCACTGTGCAAGTCCCGGACTCTTGCTCATTAAGACAGTAATTCAAGCAGGGGATTAGAGAGTCAGACTCATGCACCGAACCCACTGGCTGCGGATGATGAATGGTGGTCAAAGCCTGTAATATCTCACTGACCGCCGCCGCGGTACATGAAAATATACAACGTCGTGTTTGAACAGGTAGTTAATACTGGGGGTGTGTGGATGGGTGACAGAAAAGAGTCCAAGCATGTTATGTTGTGTGTGTGTGTGTGTGTGTGTGTGTGTGTGTGTGTGTGTGTGTGTGTGTGTGTGTGCAGAGAAGAGCAGGTGAGAGTGACAGGTAGCAGTGCTGGGGGGGAAATTACTGGAATGAGTTTTGTAAAGCTCTTTAATAAACTTCTGTCCATCGAGTGTAACTGACCCAAGATTCTACCAGTGCAGCCAGGTTTTGAGAAGAAAAATTCACAAAGTTCACAAAATGACTGACAGGTATATGAGAGGAATAAACACAAAGAAAAACATAGAAAGACTCAGAAACTGAGTGAGGCGAGGGATGGAAGAAGGATCGTCCTTAAGTAAAATATATATTAAAGGTAAGCAGCTTACTCTCTGAAAATTTTCACACTTGCGCTGCATGACCCCTCTGAACAAAGCAGAGCAACTTCCAGCCCTGAGGGGCGCGAGTGCTGAGATGCTGCGTGTTTGTGACAGGGCTGTGCCTAAGAGTCTGTCATCGCCTCAGCAGAAGTCCCTCTGCACGTGACTTAAACCTTGACTACACCCAATTACGGCATTTCTCTGAGCAGAGTCAGTGTTCAGCATGACGTGGTAAATATTTAGGCCAATATATCTGTGCAAACATTACGTCAGACTTACAGACACCGTGTCAGAGTCACGTCTCCCGTCGATGCAGTTTCACTTCAGCACATCATCTGGTGCCTTAAAATTCTGTGCAGTTTCTCCTTGTGCGTCATTCGACATCAGTGTTTCACCGTTTTACAATAAATTTAATACAAATTTAATACAAATTTTCTAAATGGAAATCTGTTTTTAAATTACAGTAGCAATGCAGACAGATACAGCACAAAAAAAATCCTTTTAAGAAAAGAAATAAAATTGCATTTCTAATTTTAGAGGCGTTCTCATCATTGTGGCAAACAGCCTGCATTTATGCAACCCACACAACCCTTAATCGGGATATTAATTTGCACCTTTGCTGTGCTAACAGCCTCATCTCTAATTTTGGTAATTTCCATGCTTTCATTTAACAAAAACGGCGAACATTCAAGCTTATAAAACCTTTTGAATTATCTAAAAAAAGGTTAGAAAATGCAGAGGCGTCAGGCTGCAAATGTGTTCTTCTTTTTCTTAGCTCCTGGAAAGTGACATTTTACCAATGAAAGGTTTCTGTCTGCACGGTAAAAGTGAATTTTACTCGACTAACCCAGTCCAAATCCTGAAGACATTATGAAACATTTCCACTGTTTGGAATTACAGGGATTGTATGTTTTTGGAATATATTAATTTGTAATGAAATGACTAATATTGCTTATAAATATTTTTCCGTTTTTCCACTCAAAATTACTATTACCCAAAAACCCATTCACTGTCCACAGTACCAACCTTTTTATTTACCACTCAATTACTGATTACAGCAAGAATAATAGCTGGTGACGGCCCCGCTGAGTAGAATGTCAGCAAGGAAAAGCAGAGAAGGGGAGGGAAAAAGCAGGAATATTTATGGAAAGAATACGACTTTGATCATTATGATGATACGGCACAGAAGTAAATAAGTTACACGGGGGTTACAGAGATGTCCTTGGCCGGGTTGCTATGGTGACACTGAAATGTGTGTTTTGTAGTGTGTGTGACAGAGAGCTGTGAGTGACTGACAGTGCAGGAGCAGACAGGGTACATATGTGTTTGAGCGCGGTGTGCGTATTCAGGCTTGCGTAATAAAATCAGAACAGGCCTGCTGCTTTTCAGTGCAATATGTTTCCAGCTGTCAGATGCATACAGAACGGCCTCATTGTTCCCATAGGGTGCTTCAGACAAAAGTGCACATGTGCTGAAAATAGGGTAGACTGTACATTCAAACCATGTATAGTGAATGCCATCAATGGTGTACTTACAGGGGATGGTGCGTAGGTAGAGGTTGTCCCGTATAATCTGTTGGAGCTTGTGGTCCAGCGAGCCCTTCTGAAACTGCAGACTGAGGTAGTGGCGCAGGTCCGTGTTCAATACTTTTCCTGCATCAACAGAAGCAGAGGCAAGGAAGGTCAATAAAAACATGTTGGTAGTCTCTCAGAAGAGTTTATGCCTAAAAGGAAATCCATCCAAGTGGCATGTACCCTCACAAAGTAATCAATACAACAAAATGAGATTAAACTGTTTTTCTTGACAAAACTGTAACCCTTTCATGCCTCAACGTAATATTTACGTTTGTTTCTCAGGGAATAAACTGTGTTCTGTGTAATTATTTGATGCAAACTGTGCTAACAAAGAGAAACATGAAATGGAGACGACTTAATAAAGACATGGGTTTTATTTTTAGAACATCATACAAGTTAAAATCAAGGTATAAGAAAAACACTGTCATGAAAGCATGAAGAGCTTAACAGACAACATGGTTTGACCAATTTACCCAAGAGATGTCTTTTCAGGTGTCAATAATTAAGCAATTAAGCCCATGCAACTCCCTGAACACTCCTGCAGTGATATTGCAAGGCACGGAAAATGGCCAGCTGCAGTCTGCCAGTAGTACTTTAAGTGTAATCATTTGAATTCAGTTAGGTGTATTTTGATTCATTCTATATAGACAGTATACAGACAGTATAAAGGGACACGCTAACGAATGAATGGTAGCTTACATTAATCAATGAAAGGGCAGTACAGAGGTTAGCAAGCAGTTTCCTACTTAAGAGTTTTTTAAATTTTGATACTCTGGGTTAATTGTAAGACCCTCCCTGAATGAATGAGGTTAAATTAATGAAACAAAATGTAAAGATCATTTGGTAAACTCAAAATTCACAAGGGGCAAGGGAAAACAAAGTCAGAAACTGACAGAATATATTCTTATGTGGAGAGTATGTGAGACCACCTGTCCTTTCAAGCTGAGAGCTTAAATCCTTGTTGATTTGCCTTCTAAGTCCAGGTCGATTACACAATTGAAAATGTAACTGAGGGGGAGAACAAAGGTTAAACTGATTATTAAACTTTGATCTCTTCTGTGAAATTCACTGTAATCATTTAGGATGATTGGGGATTTGGAGTACAAAAGAGACTATAGAGGGATTTCTGGCCTAGAAACACTTAAAAAATTGATTGCAAAGCTGCAGTAGATTACATCTCTGACTGTTTGTTGCATTCTGAGTAATCGGAACAAACTGGACCGAGCTGAATCCATTCATCCGAGGCAACAAATCGGAAATCCAAACCGCTAAGAGACAGTTGATAACAACTGTGCCTGTTGCTCGGTGGTCTTTACAGTTTCAATAACCTCGCACAAGACTCATAAACGTTTTTACCAAAGACACGCAATGCCACAACCTCCAAGAAGCAAGACACCAGAGATTTTCATAAGAAGATCTGAAAAGATTTCGCCTTTGCTCTCAACTCCCAGAAGCCTTTGAAAAAACAAAGAAAGTTCATGCAAAGTTTGAGGCAGAGGAAGACTTCTGAGTCGTCATACACAAGCAGGGAAAAAAAACTTTTTCTTTGAAAGAACATGATGAGGAGTTTGGAAAACAGGAAGAGATCTTCGTTGCCTGCAAGCCCTCATCCTCCTCATCTCTTGACAGAGAGAGTAGGCTTTGAAACAGCGTGACTACGGAGAAGTAATCATTTTCCCCCCATTTCACTTCTATTCTCTCTTCGTGTCTTTCCCCTCTTTGTGGTGCACACAGCCCAAACTCTGCTCAGCATGACACTGTTCTGCATTGCTATGAATACCAATCATAAGGACTAAAGATGAGATCTCGCTACTGTAGATGCAGTATATGTACTAATAGAGAGGGGAGAGGCACTAGACTAAGGAGGGGTGATAGAATAATGATGAGCTTTGGGTATATTTCCATAAGCTTACTCAACCCTCAAATCCTCTTTTCCTCATCAGCTCGTGACAGAAGCCAACACAGGCCATTATTGTGACAGCGCAGCTTTCCGATTATTTTGTGTTCTAAACTTACTCTCATTCCAGGTTTTGGAGGCTACTGACTCAAATCAAAATGCCCCTCATGTCCAGAGGCCTTGCTGCCATCTGACAGAGTTTTAGGAGCTGTCATCCCGCCGGGCTTGGCTTTTCAGAATAAAGGTTGCATGTTCTCCGTCTGCCTCTCCAAAGAGGGCTGCATTACAGCTGGTCTAGCAGACAGACAGATTGAAACTGGTGAACCAAGGCCCAATCTGGAAACTTCATCTCAAAACTGTCCCAGAATATCCTTTTCAGCTTGCACACATGGGAATTAATAGGGAAGTGAGGCTTTTTCAGCAAACTACATGTGCTCCATATGCTCACTGACAGCTCATAACTTAGTATATAGATAAAGAAATTCAGCAAATTTAAATTCAAATCACTAAAACTGCTTCTTCTTAAAACTGGAGCATTGCCACTTTTTGGCAGTTAAACCTGCAACAGCTAGACTATTACTGAAATGTCAGTTTGGTTTTCAGAGAAGGGAACTTACAGGAGTATCAGATTAACTCAAATTATTCACAGCTAAGATAAGCCTAAAGTGATAAAAGCAGTTAAATGTATGGCTGAAAGATGCTTTCTGCTTTCTTTGATGACTGGATGGCTTGCATAGCAAAAAAGTGCAGATTTCAGACAATTCATAACCATCAGAAATGTTCAAGAATCTACAACCTTTAATATTTGATTATGATTTTTAACTAAATCATGCAAATGCCTTGGTTAGGATGCTATAATTCATATTTTTTCCTATGACTGGGTTTTTTCCTTTCATTTCCTCCCTGATGTAGCGTCCTTTTAAATTTTCTTCCAGGAGTATGAGGACTGTTTTCATTGTCTTCAAGATTCATTGTTCAAGTTGTGGGAATGTCTGAGGGTCCATTCAGACTTTGCATGTAACACTGGACTTCACAGATCAGCTCCACTAGACTAATTGTGTCATCATTCCTTATTCTCAAAACCTCCCCGCGCTCAAGACTTTCACATCAAATATTAGTCTGCATATTGAACCCTTAATTGTAGGTTAACTGTGCATTTGGGATGATGAAACTCACTCTTTGATGATGAAGAAAGTCTTCTCACAACTGTCAACTTCTCACTGTAATGCTTCATCATGCCTCAACAATCAAAGGAGAACAATCCTCAACAAACACATATACAGATGCAGTGAAGATACTAGGTGTGAATGTGCCATAATGTAAGACAGTTGAGTAGCCACTGGATAAATAAAAGGGCAAAAATGCATGCACTCCCAGGCACACATACCCGCTGCTCTGATCTGTTTACTTCAGTACGAGTACAGTGCTACAGTGCGGCCTTTGTGGTTTCCTGGGTCCTGTCAGACACTGTTAGCGAGTCTGTCACATCAGAGAAGTTCCTCATTGCACCTCCCCATAGATAACATTGCTATTGTAGCAGGCCTCATTTTTCTGTGACAGGGCTTCAATGGGCTTTATTGTACCCCATCAGCCATCCACTCAGTTGGAGGTTATTTCTCTACAGTGAGCCAAAAAGATGAGCAAACTGTACAGTAGCTGTCTACAAAAGAAAATAATAAGGGGAAAAAATTGATCTAATTTCTGTCGAATTTCTTTTATTTAAAATGATTGTTTCCTCAATTTTGACAGTCCCCCCCTCCATTGCATTGTTCACTGCGCTGCAGTCAAACTGATGGTAGGAAATCGGACCTAATTTATTTCTTGTCAGTTATATTGTGACATGTGTTCGCAGGCTTCCGCCCATTTTGGATGAGAGTAGTCTAATCAAATGGACATATCCCTTAAATATTAAGCTGTTGCTTCACATCCCACTCTTCTCACGAATCCTTTCATCTGCTACCTTGTCATTTTTTCATGAAGTAATGGCAGAGGATGTGTCAGAAAAGAGCAAGGTCACCCACGGGAATCCTTCAGCTGCGTGTTGCATCAGCAGTACTGTTTTCTCTCCGAAACTCAAAGAAAATATCTGCACTCGCTCTGCAGAAACAGAAGCGGTGCCTGGCACCCCTAGTGAAGCGACAGACTGTTAACATCCTCACATAGACCAACACCACACTCAGAAGCCACAGAATTAGATTAACACTCGAAGCTCAAGACATAACTCTTTCTCACACACACGTCATGCATCTGTTTGAGGAGATTTGTTCAGTGAATTGCAAATTCCAGTCCGCATATTATACAAAAATGCAGACTGTGAAAATTATTATGTAAGCCTGACAAAACGTCATGTCACTTTTAAACTGAAGTACTGAGACAAGCAATTAAGAAAGAGAAAAAACCATTAGTTACATTAGTGATATTCATTTCATTCCAGTGTGATGTAATCTGATGGTGTTCCAACTCTCTAAGTATGCTTCATGTACTTCTAAAGCAGCTAACCATTTGTTATTAAAAACTGTACTCTATATTACATATTATCTGTAGGTTACTATAAGTTCAAATCACTTTTTAAATTTATTAATAAGATATGCACATTTTGACCAATGATTTGATTATGATGTAATCACTGAATTGCAAGCTTTAGGTTTTCTGATGAAACAAGACAGAATAACCACAGCCTGCTGTTGGAAAAATACACTTTTTTCCTTCCTGGGGGAATAAATGAGAAGATGTCTCTATCTTTAAGATTAAGATGAAGCTTCTACCAGCAGATAGTTAGCTAGGGCAATGGTTAAATGGTCACCTCAAACCTTATTAAAACATAATATATTTTTCATTTAATCCATACAAATAACAACTTGTACAAGTTTTTTAAGGATACAAGTGGCCCCGCAGCAGTTATTACCTCCCCTTTACCATAGAGACGTGACAGGCTATCAATCATCTCATTAAAATATTGACAAATACATAAATAAATGCCTGGCATGTTTTAAAATGCATGATATTGTGTTTCTCTTTAAGCACAGTGAAAGTTGAGCAAATGCCTGGAGTCAGTTGTGACATTTCATTCTGAGGCCTTCTCCCTTAGGGAGAAGTCCACTGGGAGGTCATTATCTCTGTTGTCTGTCTGTCTGTCTGTTAATTAACTGACATCTGAATAAGGAATATGTCGTCAGGTCTTGAGCTGTTCTTTGACACCTCTCTCTATACACTGATGGAAACACAAGGCATGAATTCCCCCAAGACATATATATGCTATGCGAATGCAAAAAAATACCTCAACCCATGAATTGGATAACTGAAGATGACCACCAGAAAAAAGGAGCAAACAGTCCACGTAAAATGGTTAAAATAGATGAGAAAGTGGCAAAAAGTGAATAAACGGTTAAACCACCTAAAAAATTTAGGTATCAATTAAAATTATTGGCTGAAAGCATGATAGACTAATATTAGAAATACTGTAGTAGTACAGGAAAAGAAAGTACAGTAAATCTATCAGCAACCTTAGCAAACAGCATACACACTAAACATAACATATGGGTTAATACTAAAACAGAAAGAAATGGAAATTGTACTGCACATGAAAAACTAAAAGTAGTCAAGAATACATTTTAACAAAATTGTTTTCAGTAAACATGCTTTTGGTACTTCAAATGAAACAGGTTGGGAACATCTCCTATAGTGTAAATTTATTCACTGGTTAGTTTAGCAATACACCTGGAGACAGGAAAAAATAGCTTGACTCTGTTAACAGATTTTATCATAACAGTGACCAGTTACTATGTCAGGCAACCAGAAGAGGCTCCAGGTATCGCTCATCGCAGCTAAGAAGTAGTTTAGCAGGTAAAACCTAGTATGAAGGGGTTTACAGGGTTAATCAACATCTAAAACATTAATTAGTCGCATGCCCTGACCCAACAGTGAATAGTGTCAGCTGCCACTCCATCCCACCCACCCGCTTCCACATCACCTGCTGGTTTTTGCCAGTGTTTGCTTAAAACACAAAATGCTTATAATCCAACCACTGGTTTGTTATTGAAGTACAAAATGTTATGTTATAATGAAGAGAAAGCCAGAACTACAAAGACACAGCTCAGCGTTTCACTTCTCCCACTATAATAATTGTACATATTGTATGTAATCGAAAGGTGACAGATAAAAATGAAATAATACTGAGTTGTGTGGATCTATTACTGTGTAGGGGGCATTTTACTGACATGGTTCGAATCCCCTACAGTCTGGGAAGAAAGGGTTACTGATAAAGCAATCAAGTTTTTTTTCAGAGTGATCTCCTTTATCCTTTGATGAAACATTCCCATCAAATAATGATGATGATGATCTCTTACAGGAAAACAACATTCTCATGATGTGTATGACAATTATGTGAATGAAATGCTATGGCATTGCAGTTACCACATCTGATACCAGCTGAATAACTGGGAGATTCGGACTAAACATGTTTGTATACAGTGTTCTGCACCACTATCATCAAAGCACCAAAGAGAGAAGATCTTTGGATAGCATGGTGTTTGATCCCTCCAGTCTCCAAACTCAATTAAACAAACACCCCTGCATGGGTTCTTCCAATATTGAAACCTGTCTCATGTTGTGTATTTGTCTTGCTCCAGTTAAAAGGAAATAAATAATGGGGAAAATTTATATGCAGGTTTAAAGACAGTAAATATATGCACTTTACTAAGTGCACATAGAAAATTCAGTATTAAAATGTATGCATAAAGAGCCCGAAAATCCATGCAATATGTAAATGCACCACATATAAAATATGATAAAGACATACTTTGTGCTATTTGGACTCTTCCCTACATTCTGAGATTTAATCTTAGGTGCTTCTTACACTCTTCACTTTTAATTCACTCTCTCTAATGCTCTCCTGCACCCATAGTTCAGGGAAGCTTGATCTTTCTAGTCCCTTTAGCCTTCCCTACCCATTCATCATGTGATGTATGACAAGTCACCGACATCCTCTGACATCAAGCTTGCCTCTATCTCCTGTGGCACTTGGTCAAAGAGAGTTTGCTACAGCATCAACACCTGCAAGACCTCTGGTTTGGCTCCCCTCATAGTTCTCATAAATTTCCTGGACTGACAGAGCGCCACCCCCTTCCCCTAACCTTGCAGCTTCTTGTGGCCATTTTAGGGGACAAAACTGCCCGAGGGAACTTCTGAGGGGCAAGTTTAGCAAAGAGCCTCGCCTCAATTTTTCAGACAGTTGTCCGTGGGACTAGGATCTCGCTGACTCCGTCGAGAGAAGCGGTGTGCCATAAACCCGGCTTATGATCTCACACCTCACACAGAACCGTCAGATGAATTATCTTCACTTATATAACTGGCATGTGGAGTGTTACTACGGCTGGAGGATTCTGTAATAGAGGGACATGATGGGCCACTCTGTAGCCATGTTTTTCAGTCTGTCTGCTTGGCTGGCTGGCTACAGAGCTATGCAAAGTTAAACAGGCAGTGGTCTCACATGCCCAAACCACTCTCCGCACACTTCATTTCACCTCATTTTCACAGTGTGCCCACACCGGGACAGAAGTCTGACATAAGCAGCTTAGAGGGATGAACTAAAAGAGGAGTGGAGAGAGGGCATGGGGAGGCAACAAGAAAAAAATGGAAAAACAAAAAAATTTAGCAGGCGATTAGATTTGTATATTTGACGATGTCAGGACTTCATTTAAAAGAAACTATTTAAAGGCAGTGCTTAATTTTTTCAGACTTTATTTTTGTGACAGAGACAAGCACATACTCATATGGAGGCAGTGTGTAGACGGTGTGTGCACTTTTAAGTAGACTGCAAATAAAATCAACAAAGCCGATATATTAGCTGATATATTATGAATATTTTGAAATCCAAATACATGATTTATTATATGAGGTAATGAGAAGTTAAGCACTCTCAATATCAAAAAGGCAAAAGTTAAAAGTGAAGCTCACATCCCATATGTAACATAAACCTGGGCTGCGGCCCCTCGACAATAAAGACTACAAATATTCCCTTGTATGATCATAGCATGACACATTTCCAACCCACTAATCTTCCAACTACACAGAGAGACATCTGCCTCTGCATTAAAGTTAACTAACCATATGCTTTCCTCTCCTCTGCCCTCCTGCCCCTCCCCTCTCTTGTCCATCACCACACAGGAGATGGAGGAATGACCTTCCTCCTGTAAAGTAAAGGCAAGATCAGACCAACTCAGCAGAAGTGCAGTGGTGGGAGTGAGCTGGGGTGTGCGAATTAACAGCAGCATCAACAGCAGCAGTGCTGTGATAATGTGAGGCGGGAGATGTCCTGGTCCCAGAGAGACGGGGGGCAGGGCGGGTGGGAAGTGAAGATAATGAAAAGTGGAAGAAAGAGCATGAAGAAGTGTTGAGAGGAAAGAAGACTTTTAGCCTGCAGGGGCTGAGAGACACACTGTTGCTCTAGTTTACCTATTTTGTTTCCAAAAGCTTCCACCTTTAATTGTAGTTCTCTCTTTTTGCTGTCTCACAGTCCCTCACAGTCTGACTTCTCTTCATCTCATGGCTGTACTTTTAATGAGAAGTCTGTGGACCAAGCCTCTGTTCTATCATTAATGTGGTCTGTGCAGAATGAAGCAGCTGAAGATGTAGACACAGAAATACACAAAAAACACATCTCCTGTAGATCCTCGCTTGGCATCAGAGTCTAGCGTCATGCTCAAGCAACATGTCTTCAATAACAGCGTATTTATTCATTCAACTAAAATCTGCACCACACTGAAAGCAGAACGTCCGTGACGTTGTTCATCCAGCTAATGATCATCATAATTCATTTGCAACCTTGAACTTTAGCATAATTTGGATGAAGGGCTATTTGGTGATCATAACTGGAAGTTTTATAAACATCTGACTAATAATCTCAAAGGAGCAGCAATTCTTGTGAAATGCAGATAACAGATATTCGGATCTTTGGCGATCAATCCAGCGGTGTAGACAATTCACTTAAAACCACAGATGTTAACCTCATGGAGGGAAATTAGTGACATCACTAATGCCATGAAGATTTAACCTTGCGGCATCGTGGATGTCTGCACATCATTTCACAAAACTCTACCAGCTGTTGAGATATTTATGTTACTAGGGCTGCTCAATTAATCGAATTTTAATCACGATTACGATCTGGGCTTTCAACGATCATTAAAAATGACTGAGCCGATTATTAGCCCCTCCCTCATTTATTCGCGACACCTTAAAGGCCGGTCCGTGAAAATATTGTCGGGCATAAACCGTCCGTGGCGCAAAAAAGGTTGGAGACCGCTGATTAAGAGGACCCGAGGGAAGCTCGGAAAGCTAAGCAGGAGTTATTTGGAGAGGAGAGTGACTGCTGTTGGTTGAAAAGAGGTAAAAAAAAAACAACTTCAGTGGTGTTGCACACTATGTTATATTATTTTTTAAAGTCATTGTTAACCCTTTAAATCCGGTCAGAGCAGCACGCTCCGTGTTGTGTAACTATTTTTAAATCCCTGTAGAACCTGAACCGTGTAAGCTAGCGCAATAATTTGTTTTGCATATGAAACCGGAGGAGTTGTACTTACATCTGATGCCATCAGCTTGTCCTCGGTCACGGTTTCCTTCCACATAAAGCTTTGCAAAAATTGCATAAAAAGCGCTTGCAGGAACAAAAACATAATATTCCAGAAACACGCTTTGCCGATCCATCAGCTGTTCGTAACACTTCCCACAGTGAAATGATGCACCTGCTGTTTTCTTTGCAAATTTGCATCATAGGATTGTTTTTTGTTTTTCCTGCAGTATATAAAAACTGTATCTCCAAAATAAAACTATGAAGACACTCAAAATAAATTTCCTGTTGTTGTAAACTATTTTTTGCAACTTTATTGTATTTAAAGTTTTGAGGGATAAACCTCTTAAATTTCTCCAAGTAGAAATATATGTAAACAAAACAAAAGCGATTTTCAATTTTTTTTGTAGTTTATTGCACTTTTTTGCAATTTATGTAATTACTATGGACTTAATGCATACATATGATTAAAATATGGGCTATAACAGTTGTATTGATGTATAGCAACTTGAAATGCTCCCACAAATGGCACTACAGCATGTAAAAAAAATAATATAAGCTCTGGTGGACTTGGTTCTATAGTAGGTCTTAAAGGGTTAAATAAATATCGTCAAATAATCGTGATCTCAATTTCAGTGAAAATAATCGTGATTATCATTTTTGCCATAATCGAGCAGCCCTATATGTTACTTTTATTGCTATAAATGCAAGCAGCACTGCCAGAATTTTCTTTATAAACTGAATCATCTCTTTTTTAATTAATAGCAGCCTTGAGAGCAAGAAAATATTTGCCATATTTTGGATTTGACTGATAAATTTGGATCTATAAGCCTCACCAGCTTTATTTTCTCCTGGCAAAAAATCTGCCCATGTTGTATTTAATATGGTGTTTTGATTTCTGAATAAATCTTGCCAGACTCAGTCTTGACAGCCTTGTTAGCATACCAGCACGGTGAATTTTTTATTGTTCCCAGTGGATCCGATTCTTTCAGCGATGTCTTTTTCTCCCTGCGGTAATGTACATCCTCTGAGCCACTCAGTTTGAAAAGCCAATGGTGTGGCTGATGTGCATTTCTTATTCACTGCCTCTCTTCACTTTACCTGTTTCACATGCAAAACTACATCTGGCATAAATGGATGCAAACACTGTTTCTGCAAGAGAGAAACGAGTTTTCAAGTTATATCTAAAAAAAACAAAAAAAACAAGTGTGACTCAAGTGGGCTGTGTTGTTCTCTGCTTGTGGGACGGTCTGTCTAATCCCAAGCTTGTTGTCAAATCATGTCTCCATAAAAGTGAAGTCATGTTTTTTTTTCTTTTTTTGTGGTGCAAGAGCCAAGCCAGGCATGTTCAATTATTGAAACCCAGGGAAAACTGTAAGAAAGGGAATGTATTAGCAACTGAAATTAGGTGGAAGCCGACTAACATGCTCAGGCAGTCAGAAACATAAAATAAAAGCCTGGGTTCTCATTCTGCATCACCTCAGACCTAATGGCACAGTGTGTTTTCCTCTTTGTCGTGTCAAACCAAGGCACCATAAACAGAAGCAGCTCATAAAGTGCATTGAGAAGGACTCTAGCAGCCACTGTAAGTGCAAACCTGTAACCCTAAGTACTGTTTAGTCAACACGGCATAAAAAATCTGTGCATTATTGCATCTACTGAGCTCATGAGGAATTCTTTTTGATGTTTAATGAGTCTACAGTGAGCAAAAAGATCTGAGTCATCCTTAACCCAAGATGGCTGTCGAGTGCCATAGTCTGCAGCTTTGCCATTAATCCTGCCAGCCACTGGGGAATGGCGAGAGAAATATGGGCTATCACAGTCATCTTCCTCAGTGGTAACTAACAGATAGTCAAACTACAAAGTGCTCATTAATGTGGGTCATAGCAAAGCGAGGGCAGGAAACCGGGAAATCTCTGGCTCACTGTTTCTCTCTCTCTCTGTGAGGAATTTAAGTGACTGACAGATTGACAGAGGAGGATAATATTATTAATTCAACCACATGCACACCCAGAAAAAAGATAAGCTTGAAATAGAACCGTAGTTGTTGCTGTGGTGATGAGATGTGCTAGCTTAGCTGTTTTCAGACAGCAGCCACATCACCAGATTTGGCAGAGAACGAAAACGAAAGAGAGCAAGATTGTGCAAGTGTCACCACAGAGACAGTTAGAATTTGTGTGACACTCAGCACTATTATCCAGTTCATTACAGTGCGTTGTCATTAAGAGCAACTTCCCAACGTCTGGACCAAAGGACTAGTCAATCTAGATGCGTCTGTCATCATATACAGACTGAACAAAAGGTGCAGCTCACCGTCTAATTCTGCTCTCCGGGCAATAACTCTTCTTCCACTTTCTGTTTTATCATTATGACTTCTTGTGGATGACAAAGGTCGTCTTTTCCGTGCTGCCTGAAATGCTAGTCCATCGCCTCCAATACCATGCATTTTACTGTTGAGTGAGCAAAGAGCATCCTGGGGGCACTGGGGCATCTTATGAAAGTGCATTGTGTTGAGAGAGCACAAAGCACAAGTATATTTCACCTTAGACACACATGCACACACCCTCATCCAAGTACAGCATCACGTTCCTAAGATGATCACAACACTTATATATGGCAGCTACATCTGTCTGCCTCTGCTTCTCATGTAAATTTCTAGCCAGTTTATTGCACAGTTGTGCAAAGCGGTTAGACTAGCGGTGTAGCCTTGTTGCTACACCGAGGATGAGGACACGCAACACAAAAAACTATGTTAAGCTTTTCTGAGGCCAATGGTTAGTTTTTAAACAGAGTTTGAATGGAGGAAATATAAATGTCACTATTAGAAACACATCTTTGACCTGTTGGCAATTTATTTAAAGAGTGATCCTTTTTATGAGACAGTTTTGTTATTTCCAGCCATGAGACTCATTATATCAGCCCTTTAGAGGTAATAGGGCTGAAGCATTTTCTTTTTATTACCAGTAAAGCAGCAGAACATTTTTGTGATTATTATTTATTTCTTTTATCAGAAAATGCACACTAATTTCAAGGCAAGGCAACTATCAAAGCTGAAAGATTTAAATTGGAATTTATAATTACATAATGTACAATTAAAAATATTTAGAGCTGTTTTCCTTAAATGGCTTTTAAATGATCTAATTAGTCAAAAGAGATTCAGATCATCTTTCTTTTGATCAACTGCAGTTGTCCCTGGGAAACACTAGAGGACTGAAGCAGCTCTCTCCCACTGCAAAAACATGCTATTTGCAATGCACAGTAAACACCATGGCTTTCTATATGGAAATGATTGTGATGTGCTCATTACAACTTGTGTAATTAAATATAACTATGTTGTGTAAACTTATGCGAGCTAAAGCCAAACTGAGTTTGAGATTATATATAGAGGAGGAGGAGGGAAAAACAACTTCATCAACATCTGCACGTTTAATGTTCTGCAGCTGTGTGCATTCAGCAAGTGCAGCATACAGTGCGGCTGTAGGAGCACTCAGGTGAGAAGTTCATGATGAGATATCCAGAGGATAATGATAGCAATTCCAATAACTCGCTTCGCTCACTGCACACCCACTCGCTCACTGTGCAGAATCTTAATCCTGGGCTGTAATCCTGCTGACTGAGAGGACCCAGAGAGCCATTTATAACAATGCGAGCAATAAAGAAGATGGCACAAAATACATCCCCACCGTGTTTATGACAGACACTCAGATTACATCGGCTCTGAATCTGAAAATAACTAAAGTGCAGCACAGCTATATCCCAGGCTTGTTGCCTTATGCTATAAGCTGTCATTATATCTCGGCAACTATGTCTGCTTGTTGAGTATTTACTATAGTAAACACTTTGCAGTAGTGCAAGTATGATTCCACTACCAGAATTTCTCACAAATTATGATAAGGCTGCAGTCTGCACCATGATCTGAGTCAGAAGGGTGAATAATGTGTTGGCTTCATACCAAAATAATAATAATAATATAATAATAATACAGAGACAGAGAAGAGAAATGACAGAGGTTTAATCAGAGGTGAAAGCAGCCTGCGCTGATTAGGCTGTGGAGGTGTGGTTGTGGATCTGCAGACGGGGATTAACCGCTAACCCCATCATGAGCTTATATTGCTATAACTACAGTTTCAGTTGGGGAGTCTGCTTGAAAACAGTTGGAAACACAATTTGCTGAGCTCCTAATTGGCAAAAGGCTGAGAGAGTTTGAGGGATTGCAGGATTTTGGTACTAAAGGGTAAAGAATCCATTTTGGTTTCTGCCAAGCAAAAAAGCAACCACATGGCTTAGACTGCCAGACAGAAATTATGCTGCATATGGTAGACTATGTATGCATTTCTACAGAGAATACATAAAGATTTTTTAATACAACCTTTTGTCCAATATAAACAAGTTTGCAAAAGTTAAATATTGTATAATGACAACAATACAAGAAATAATTAAAAAAAATATCAAAATCTGAAGTTTTCAGTGTTTGAAAAGTATAAAGTGATTTGATCCAGCTCTACCTTTACCTAACTTTGTGTAAGCATAACCTAACTTGGGCATAAGAGACACCAATCTCCTGTGTTCATAAAATATACATATGAATAACAAGTTCAAATGAAACAATACAACACTGAGTATTCCCATAAAGTGCTTTATTAGGGGTTTTGGGTCGCAGTATGTCAACAGAACAGTTTAAATCTACTCTGGCATTTAGTTTATAAGCCTCTGGAACTATTCCTTCAGAAGCTATATGGTGTTTTTAGCGGTAATGACTAATTGCAGCCCCTGTGCCATATGGATAGGGGCATTACCGCTTCAATCGGGATAAAATGATTTCATAGGACAAAGGCAATGACTCTTACAATTTTGTACTAAATCCTCTGAGGGGGCCTGAGGGAAAACGTCCCTTTACATGTGACATTTTGAGACAGCATATTTCATTCAACCAGCCCAAAAATATTCTAGTCATATTAGTGTTCATTTTGTATAGGTGTGAAAACAGGTGCATCAATTTAGATCTAACTATGACAATATGATAATCAGCTGACTCCAGTGAAATTGTAAATAACCACATGGAAGAGAAGAGAAGAGAAGAGAAGAGAAGAGAAGAGAAGAGAAGAGAAGAGAAGAGAAGAGAAGAGAAGAGAAGAGGGCTGTTTTCACGTCTCCACTACAGGTTCTGGGGCTGACTCTCAATTTATGTGACACAGGGAAAACTTGGGAATATAGGAGAGTGCTCCATAGGGAAGGAGGACAGACAGGTTAGAGTGGTCGGAGAAGAAGAATTTGCAGCAGAGGCCGAGGAATTTCTGTCAGTTGCGTGTTGACACTTGCAAGGCGTGAAGTCGATGGAGACAAACATTGAGGGTAGGCTTTGACATGTTTTTGGCTTCAGGAAAAATTTGCTCTCAGACACACATGATGTCTGGAGAGATGGGCGCATGAGTCAGCAGAGCCTGAAGTTCGATGGTAGAGGAGGTAACACGTGAGAACAGCAAGAGAGGACAAGCCGTTAGAGGTGGAGGGAGATTTTGACAGTCCCCATGATGATCCTATGACAACCTGGCTCAGGTGAGTGCCGTGACCTGTTGACAATCTCACCTAGGCTGTCCACATAGAAATGGCCCTGTTATACCTTAGACGTGCTAACAAGTTCAAAATGTTAAGGATTGGAAAGTCAGGGGAAAAATAAAGAGAAGCAACAAAAAAACTGTCTGGGGCAGCTATTTTACAGTGCATCAATAAAATGTATTAACGAAGATGATAACAATAACTATTAGAAGAGAGCAGAAAGCTAAACAACTGAAGAAAAATCAAAAAAAGTCTAACGTTCAAAAAGGGAAGGCCATAAAACATTACTGAAACATTACTGCGTTTTACTGCACTGCAGATTATTTTGGCATACGGACACCATCTTTCCCTAAACAGCATTTTCATTAGTGCTGATAATTTATCAGACATCAATTAATCAAAAAAGTCTACAATTTGTAAGGCTGTAACAGCAACACATGACAATTTTGTGTTAGTTATGAAACTGTTTTCCAACCAGTAGTCAAAAACTGGGGTATTTTGAATGTATTAAAACACAGCATTGACACACGCAGCTAGGACTAATGGCTGTTTGACATGAATTTAATCTTTAAGCCATAATCAGTGTTTTCTGCTGATTAATTATTCACTGAATCAGCAAATGCCTGAGGAGCAAAATTATTTATACAAAGCATATGCATACAATAAGCAACTACCTATAAACGCACACAAAATATCTACACAAACCACAAATAAAGCAGCTTGCAACAGTGGTCTGTGAAGTAGAAACAACGTGTTTTCATAACCTCTCTGAACCAGAGGGACAAGTGCACAAGACATGGGAATCTATTTTTTTCTTCCCTATTTGCACATGTCCCAGTTCAAAAACCATGCAAATCCATCGAAGTCTGAATCTCCACTCTGCATATCACAGTGAAATCTGCAACGGATACATTGATTTATGAAGACAGACAACCTCAGGTACGTGCATGGAGTTGAAAGCAGGAAGAGGGGGGGGGGGGAGAAAAAAGAAAGACCACATCTTTCCCGCAGACAAATTACATAACAGACAAACTCTGGTATCCAGACCCGAAGAGTCAAACCTGAAAGACATTTCAGGCAGGATGTCTGCTGAGCAAGTGGATCATGATGTAACGTGATGAATCTCCAGAGACACGGTCTAAGGATGTTAGATACTGCCATTTTTCAGACAGTAACCTGTACTGCAGCGAGGATGAATAACAAACATGGCATATGCATATAATAATATCCAGACCACATTTATAAAAACCTGCCCCTGCTATGAAAGCACAAAAAATGATGAGCACAAAACCACTACATGCAGTACACACAAATTCTAATTTATTTATTACAATTTTCACATAAAGTTCTATTTACTGTAGGCTGTATATAAAATGTGAATGTAGATACCGTGACATCCGCCTCTGGATTATCAAACCCTGTGGGCTGATCATTTTAGCCACCTAGGTTTATTAAAATCAGGCATCACAAGCTAGGTATCAGCCTGACTGAGACGTGGGACAGTTGGACAGTGACTTGTCAGTTCAGAAGGCAGGTTTCTGCTCATTAGGAAAGTGGTTACTGAGGTCATAGCTCAAGTGAGCAGTTGAGTTGTTTTCCAATTGACTTCCATATAATTTTACTTCTTTGTGTAAACAGTGCAGGTTTTAAGTAGTACTTGTTGCTGTTTGAATTTAGGTCTGTGTTCGTTTGTCAAAACTTACTCCAACTTACGCTGCACATACGGCGGGTATAAAGTTACAGGTACAAAATTACTTAATTTTCACATCAATCTCTTAAGGTAATGATATATTTAGTATTTATCAATATTACCAAATTGGTAATAAAATATAATTGTTGCTGATAAAATTACAGTTGAGTCCTTTGGGCAAGACAAACACATATGTGCATGCACCTTCCTCGTATTATTGATGCTGTACACAAAGGGCTGCTGATTCACTCCAAACCTTGGACCTTTTCAGTAATCGTACCCAGACAAGTGCTTGACACCCTGGGTGATCACAGCTCTAATCCTCATACTCATGTGGGGTAAAGCTACCAATTGTTGCTGCGGAGTAATTGTTCTGCATAGCAATTATGCTCCATAAACACTGCCGCTACATGCACCCCTGAAGAACCAGCTGTAATTATTTCCTTTGAAAGGGAATTTTTCCATTGCCTTCAATGAAACCACTTAACGGATGGTAACTTTTAAGGTTTCGCAGTTGTGTAATGAGAGGATATTCTTGTTAAATGGAGCCTCAGTGGGCTTTCCGTTGAAAGGATGGTTTGAAAGTAAAGGAGAGAGGGAGCGATTGCTGTAGGCAGGGAACTGGAAAGTTTATCATCATCTCAAGGTTATGTTGTATCCCATCCACCTGTGAAGCTTCATTGACCACACTGCTCTTCATGGGCTATAAACAACAAACTAACAATTGCCTACTGGCCACACACACACACACACACACACACACACACACACACACACACACACACACACACACACACACACACACACACACACACACACACCTGTATTTAAACACTAATTCCTTCCTCTAATGTGTTCTGCAGCAAATACCCGCGGTGACAGCATGACGCATGCTGGCACCTCTATATAAATTATGAAAGCACAGACCAAATCAGGCATTAGTCTCTGTCTAGCTCTAACAAAAGCATGCTGGGCCCCCTTCAAGCAATCCACTGGTGAATTAAAAAGTGAGGATAAATCAAGCTGTCAAAGATTTTGCATCAACCTGCAGAAACTGCTAGATTAAAATAGTCTGTGTGCCTACAAAAGCTCTGCCAACAGTCTCCTGACAGTTCTGCCACCCATTCTCTGTTACTCAACACCATTGGCCCATACCTCCACCTAAATAGAAAGCACAACACCCCAAATTAATTAGAGATGAATATGCTGTTTGAGGACAGTTATTTATCTCCACCAGTATCCACAAGGAAAGACCATGAGGGGTTTTGGAGGACAATGATTAATTTAATCAAGTGTGAGTGAACTTTCTCCAAAAATCATGCCGCTCCGACAGATAATCCGCTTTCCCTGAAACGTTTCCAACAGGATTAGCCCCCGAGGGAAGCCTGGATGCGTTTTACAGGGGAGAAACAGAGAGAGAGAGAGAGAGAGAGCGCAAGAGAGAGCAAGAAAGAAAATAGATGGAGAAAAAGAGAGAAAGTCAGAAAGACAGAAAGATAAAGAAGGATTGAAGGGAGGCAAAATGGAAGAGAAAGCTGGATAACATACAAAGGGGATTGAGGATGGGCTGAAAAGACTAAAAATTGAAAGAAACATGAAGGGTGGTGGAGTGTTGTTGCAAAGTTTCAAAGATGGAATAAGATTGAGCGGCTGAAGGGGTGCAGAAAAATTGAAACTATGTTGGCAAAGTGTAGTGGACATGATGTCATATCGGGATTGAATAATAGAAAGGTAACACTTAATCCTAACTACACTAGCACAACTCCTCACTTTCCCCAAAGCAGAAGGAGAGGTCATCTCTACAGCCCTTAACAACAGCTGTGCCAGTCAAATAGACAGTGTACCAGAGGTTTTTAATAAAACAACTTTTTGTATTTTGGGTAGACTGGGCTCTTAATTTTATCCATGAAGCCTGAGGCCCAACAGCAAATAACTCAGAATTTGAAAAACAACTTCAGATTAGACTTTTATTAAGACTAAAACACAAAAGTCATGTTAAAAAAATCAAGTCAACTATTCTGCTGTACAGCAAATGATTTACCTGTAAAACTGTAACAATGAATTGTTGCAAAATATAGACTGTGATTTACTATGAAGTCCACACCAATCTTGTCTCTGTGGCAGGAATACTTATTTTAATAGTTATGAATAATGAACTGAAGTTACTGCTGTTGTGTCACACACATAAACGAGCACAACACTCATTTATTAAAGCCCCAAACAGTCTAGAATCAGTTGTGAACACCAAACAAAACGTATGAAGACATTTTCAATTACTGGACACTTTAATATACTGGATTAAAAAAATAAATAAAAGAAGAAGAAGTTTTAAAATCTGAAAGCCAGGTAGTTATTTGAAATTCCTGAAAAGATAACTTAGATAACAATATTATTAAACAATACTCCAAAACTCACAGTAGTAAGTAAGTTTTCCAACATGCTTACAGAAAAATGTAGAAAAAAATGGCAGTAATCAGAATTATGGATGAATGTAGAAAAAGATAGGGGTTGTAGCGGAGCTGAATTTTCTTTACAGCTTCTTCAACAGCAGCATGTGCAGTTCAAGGTGTCCTGGCTGCTCACAATAAAAACTAAGAAGGTTTGCTGAACGCAAGATTTCTGAATTACATTACAATCTCAAGAGTTTCTCAAAGCTCACAAAGCTCTCCAAAGTCTACCTCTGGCCTGATAATTCAACTTCCTTTTTAAAATCTATGTTGTGCCAAGCTTGAGGTTATAACTGCCAATGGGGCAGCGCTGAGCCGCACTGAAAGCTGTAGCCTTTGATTAAGCTCCTCTATTCCAAGCCTAATGCCCTGGCCTTGAATTATTCACCGAGTTGGTGAAGAGGGGCTGTGCATGCTACAAGCTTGCTAAGTGTGTTAGCCTAAAAAAACATAATGCAATAAAGCTCATCCATGCATAATGGATAGGAGACTGGGGCTGGGTGTTCTCTGTCGTGGGAAGACAGAATTAGAGAGAGGGGATCAGGGAGACAGTCGATGTTGCCAAATCGGCGTCCTTCCATGCCAGGGCAGTCTCCGGCCACAACCCCTCTTCTATCTGCCATTTTTCGTTTCTGTCCATCCAGCAGAGCTGTAGCACAAATTCTTTCAATTTCAAGGGAAATGACAAATGGAGGACATCGCCACACTAAGAATTATAAAGTCAACTGGGGTCAGAGTCGAGTGAATTCAGTAAGAGAAAGGATTATATTCATCACTTTTGGTGTGTATTTGAGTTATTAAGCAACCTTAAGTAGGATCATAACGCGTTTTACTGCTTATAATTAAACCTAATTCACTAAGATAATGATCTCTGTGTCACATGATTACATGCGGCGCATTGTGTAATCAACACCATCCTGGTTTTAGCATGCTAGTACAGCTCTCACTGTCTCCAATTAAAGCACTGATTGTCCCTGGGGTGTTGCATGTCATGCAGGCTCATTTATCACTTCCGAGTGTAGCATCGCTTTAAAAGTCCAATTCACACCTTCAGAATCCATCATACTCACAGTGAGGTCTTCACAAGCCTAAAATATTCAAGGTTACACAGTCATAAAGGGGAGATCTGATGTGTTACTCCGATTCAGCTCCCATATTAGCATTTTTGGTGTGTGACGTTAAAAGTTAAATAATTTTCCCAGGCAATGAATAACAGTGAAAGGTTTAATTCAAGCTTGCTCGTTTTATTTAACATCGTGTGAACATGTTTGTGAACAGGGGAAAGAAAAAACAACGGTGGACACGATGCTTAAAATCTCAGCTGGTCACTCTAGGGGTTGGCTTTTAGCCACTGGCAAACAACAGAGAAGAGGATGAAGTTAATATATGCTTGCTGTTCTTGTTAGGTTGCACTACTCGGTGATCTAGCAAACGAGCTGGGCGAGTGTGTGATCTGAATCTCGTTTAGCTACAGTACTCAGAAGGTGGCATGTTGCATTAATATGCCAGAAAGCAGAATCCTATTCAACATGCTTTTCACATACTATATTGTAGTACTAAGCGTTTGACACATCGCAGCATCGATGCAGCCGCTGAAGCTGCTCAGCATTATTCTGTAAGGAGCTGCTCATAAAAAAGAGGCACCATTTTGATTTCCAGTGTTTGATGAACGTATCCTTGAGCAGGACGTTTGAATTTACCAAATAACTCATTGCTCTAAAGACGCGGAATGTATAAATTTGAAAAGCAACTGCTCCTTTCTACCTAATTCCTTTAAAATTAAGTGCTCGGTAGTAAAATAAAATGGTTAAGACAACCATTTTGTCTGAGTCAAAAATAGCTCCCACTGCCACTCTGAAGGTTGATGAGAAAAAGGAAAAAAGGGAGTCTCATGCACATGGATACAGTGTGTAAATAAATAGCTAAAAACCAAACAGAGTGCTGTTAAGTATGCATAAGCCCTTTGAATTAGTCTTCCTGATCTGCCTTGGATGACAGCCGTTCACGCAGGCAGAATACAATATGAGAGTGTATCACCACAACACAGGCTGTTCTCTAACGTGAACTCTTCCTCTCCACACAAAAACCCACATTTGGCACCATTCACTCATTAAATCATAAAGCCACTAACATGCAAACTCTGACATGGAAATAATCGCCGGGCTACAGCTGGATGATTTTCAAGCGTTGTTCAGGGTGGAGTGATGAGCCGCTGTTATCGTGACATGCTGCCCCTTCGGTGTTTGTCTTCAGTGCTGCGACAGTAAATTTTCTCTGAGAGACTTGAGAGCTCTCCTGCTCTGACCAGTCTGGTATCTAGCCGGCAGCATGTAGATGGCTTCGAGATTCGTTAAACAAAAAGTAAACCTCTGCCGTTTTCTGCTTAACTTGCTAGTGATGGCTCTGCATTAAAAACATCCAGTGAACGCCTTTATAAAAGGAAAACAAAGAGTGGCATTAGTAGTAGTGCATTTGCTAGACTTATAAATAAAACAAATTATGGCACTTGAACTCATGTTACCCTGCAGTGGTTCCAACAAACACCGACTAGCTCACACTAAAACCAAATGAGTCAGTGCGCTCAAGTGGAGACAGCGTACTTTGTTGGACAGAAGCATCTCCCAGTACACTTGCAGAAAGGACAAGACCGGAGGAAGAAGACGACTAGAACAGTTGAATTTAGAGCAAAAGACCACACATGCTTCCTCCCACTGCGGTGCTGATGTTGGCCGACAGATGTGGTTGCCACGGCGCCTAATGTGTGTCACAGACAATTGCGGGTGTGCGGTAGTGAAGCTGGTATGCGATGCTAGTCTCCAGCTTGGGGACTTAAGGGAAACTAACACGTGTCTGATTATATTTTTTTGTCTCTATCAATAGTGGGTATATGAGGTGTTCATGGCCCTGTGTTTCATAGCGTGTGTGCATTCTTAACATGTGCCCTTTGCATGTTGGTGTCCTCATGAGTATGTGTGTAAATCATGTCCTGCTACAGGGCCATGACACAGCTTGTCATCGTGTCACAGCGAGAGCCCGGCCACCATGAGAAAATAGCTGTGAGAGAAAAAACAAGATGTCATGGTTCAGCAAATACTTACTCCCTGTACTATTGGCCAGATGCAGATTTCAAGAGGTAAAGGAAGAAAGGGCATTTCTTTTAAACTTCCTAAACCTGTCTGACACTTTTAAATCCATAAAACAAAACCTTAGCAGCTTGTCAGAAGTAAGGCATAATTAAAGTGTATCTAGAGTGGCGATCCATTAAAATGATAGCAGGCAATCTTGCAGCCAGCAGGTGCTTTGATCAAAGCAATTGACCTGAGATTATTGAGGTGTGATACAGCAAGGGGCCTACAGCCTGCTGGAAAAAGAAAAGGTCCCCAGGAAAGACAGACTGTCGTCCTGTTAGTGTTTACTCTGTTCATTAAAAAACTGTCTCTTTTCATGGCCTATTGGTGATGAAGCAAAATGGGTGACAATGTGTGTGTTCGTGTGTGTGTTAGTTGAGAGACAATAAGTGAGCAGAGGGAAAGAGTGAAAGCGACTGAGAGAAAAAGACTTTTCATCTGTGTGCCATCTGTGAATGTGTGGCTCCTAAAAAGAGGCAGACAGAGAAAAAAGTTAGAAGCTGTTGATTAATATACTGTTCGCCCCATCCTAGACATTATGTTTTTGAAAAAGTGGTGGTAATGTTGCATGCAACCGGGATGAAATACAGCATATGCATTCTATAAAGGAGCATGTAATGAGTAATGTTAGGACTGAAAACGTTTTCCAACCACCAAAGCAATTCCGAAGAGCATTATATGGGGCTCAGGTACAAACGTGGTGAGAAAACAGAAGTTTATGTTTTACAAATAAGCCAAAGTTAATAAATAAATAAAATAGAAAAACAGAAACGCCATCAACTGCTATTATTGATACTAATACCACTAATATGGCTTCTACTACCACTATTAATAAAAGTGAAGACTGTCAGAGACAATATTTCCACTGTCCTAAAGCTCTTCAAGACCCTATTGAGATAGTATTAAAGTGACTGCAGAACAGAAGTAAGTCAGTAGATAAAGTAATTCTTATTGTCCAAGTTCAGACGTTTAAATTTTTCAACTCCCCTGAATAAACTGATTGGCCCGGCACTGTTATGTGTAACATATATAAATATATTTTTTCATTTAAAAAACTATCAGTCAGTGAGTGCAGCAGGAAGACCGACTGTCCGCCCCATTCCTTGGCCGGGATTAACTGCGATGTAAAGTGCTTGCTTGGTTTTGGCACCCCCGAGGCTTCCATGGACTAGCCAATGGTAAATGGGAGGAAACTGTTATAGTTTTTTCCTGACTCCAGGCTTAAAACCAGAGAAAAATGGCATGTTAGGGCTACGGCATCGGTGTTGGCTTCAAATGATGTTGTTCTCTAAGGAAAATTAAATCCCTTTCCCAACTGAAATGACAGCACAGTCAGCTGTAAGTGAAACAATTCTGCTAAACAACTAAATAAGTAAAAAGTAATGACTTTCCAATTGTGGGTAATTTAAATTTTACTTCAGCTACCATTTTGACTAAAAATACAGGCCGCAGACAGAAGATTAGATAGATTAATCTCAGACTTTGATGTTATCTGTAATAAGTTTTTGTTCACACTAGTGAAGCAATTCCGATGTTTGGACAGGAATGCCAGGTGTGTGCTAAGTAGGACTGTGAGGTTGATCGAACTGGAGGCTGACTTTAGCGAGGAAGACACACATATGAGCGACAGGCTAGTTTACTCCTACCGACATGAGCTATGTGCTTCGCAGTGTTTTTCTTGGCCCTGTGGCATGCCCACGTCTGTCCCTAGGATTCTGCAGTCATACACAAGCAATCAAACCATACCCAGGTACCAAAAAAAACCCTTCACGCTCGAATAAGGAGCAGGTGACAATAAAAAAGAGAGTAAAGGACAACTTCAGCTGTATTGTTCCACACTGTTTACTCTGACCACAGCTACAAACAGCCTCCTCCTAAAGGCTCTGCTGCGTCTCTCCCTCTGTGGCCACCTTCTCCACTGCGAGATGCATGTTTGGTTTCACAGTGGCTGGGGAGGCATCTCTGCGTGATAACACAGTGTGTGGAAAGCAGGGATATTGAACCACTTAGCTTTCTCACTGTAACCAAAGCACTTTAATGGAATTCGCTCCATCAGCTAGATTGGCAGTGTATGCATAGCAGTAAATCACAGCCATTATCCACATGCTTATGCAGTAAATGACGGGAAAGACGTAAAGGAGTGGTCAGCCTTACTGTGCCCCAGAGGAAATCATTTTGTTCAATCTGGGCTCTTGCTTGGGAAAGCACCCACTCAGTGATATAAGAAATCATCTTTCTAAAATAGCACTTATTGTCATCACTAAGCAAAATGTCCAGCTTTCAGTGAGAGAAAAAATTATTTATTATTTTTATTTTATTCATTTCTACATGCCTTCACTGATCTCAACACTGCCAGTGCACTAATGCAACTAACTAACTACAGTTTGACTGGCCTATGGTTTTGTGCTACCATTGTTTTTTTTTTGTTTTCCTGCTGACCTATCTCTTCATGTTAAATAATGTCTACTATAGCTTGCTGCTCTCAGAAACACCAGCTGGCAGCTAAACCAAAGCCCTCAGAGCTCCAGGACTTTTCATAGTTTTCAGCATAATTGTGGCCAAATCCTCTCGACTCCTCCTTAAAAGACAAAATTCTGCATTCTACAGTAGCACTCGTCCTCTGAGACAGAAGATAAATAATGGCAGTGAGGCATGCAGTATAACAAAGGACTGCAGTGCTGCACTTTAACCCAACCGAGTCACCAAGTGACTCGTATTGCTGCAGCTGGCCTCCTCCCTTCCGCTCTCACTCCTTCTTGTTGATTACAAGCAGAAAATCTTGCTATAGCTTGATGATCTTCTGCAACGGCCAAACATCCCTCCTCCCCTCTTCTCCTCCTCCTCTTATACTCTCTTCCATCCTTTCCACCTCTAAAGCCCTTCACTCCCCTCCATTACACTAATAAGGCTAATCACCCCTCCGGCTGGTGCAGCCATGGGCCTGGGAGAACATGTCAGCAAGGGGAGATCAATGGACTACATCAAAGGGCTGGAGCAGCACACAAACCACCCCAGCACAGTGCCCGAGAGATAAGGCTGCTGCTCCCCTACATTTTTCATGAGATTATCCACTACTCTTCTGTTCTTGCCTGTGGTTTGAGTGCAGGTGGGCTGCACCAGATACTAACGCTGATGGCGATATGCAACAGCTTGGAACCACATGCACATGTAGATATGACAACACATGGGCACTTGATGCGGCATGCACATGTGTCATATCAGCCATGCATGCACTAGTAGCTACGAGTTAGTATCTGCACAAATTTACACCCACGCACATACATCCGTGTAGTTATTTCTACAGATCCATTAGAAGTGCATCCATAATACATTACTTGCTAATTAGGGGGTAGTTTGATGGTGCTGAAGTAATGTTGAGGGCAGAGAGAAGAGTTGAAGTACATTTCTTAGCCAACTAGATCAGCAGTCCACTTTTTAGCTCTATCTTCCTCACTTGACTCTTCCTGAAGGCCAAACAAGCAAGATCCTCTGAGGGTGCAAACTCAGCCTCCTTGAAGGAGTTGACTGGCTGAGGAGATGAGAGCTTGGGGCCTCAAATAAGGAGAATATGGACTGGAAGCTGGTTTTCTCCATTTAAGAGGGAGAAATGATGGTATAAAAGAAATGCTTAGGCTTTCGTTAAGCCAAGTATTGAAGAATCGGAGGGATGAATATGTATGAGGAGGTTTGTTAGAGAAGTGACCTTTAAGTCCAACTAAGGTGTTAAAAGGCTGATACTGGCTTAAATGGGCAAAGGACCCACAACCTTTATGGTCCCCCAACCCACCCCCTTTTTTTTGTGCCAGTGGACAAAATAGCCATATCTAAAGGAAGATACAAAACGTTACCCATGGCTGATTGCAAGTCACACAAAAGCAAGCACTTGTATGTTTTTAATGTTAGCAATACGGTGCTTTACATAAAATGATCATGAAGCTACTTTCATCTGTCAAGACAGTCTGTGATTTCAGTGACTACATTTTTTAAAGTACTCTTCAGAGTAGTATATGTGCGGCTTCTATCCAACCCACTGAGCTCTCAATCAATTAGACCTGTCTGCCAGATAAAGGCTAAGGAAAGATTTTTTAACTCCTCAAAAACATCTTTCACAGAACAACCTGATCTGAATGTCAGCAGAGGTATCGACTCACTCAAAACAACATTTGTCATAACTCGAGAGAATCAAGCTTGAATGAAAGGGAAGCAATAATAGTGTGTGATTTTCTTTATAATTAAATAGACTTGGGGAGCCATAAAGAGCTGTGTGTATTGTTTGTATTGAAGCACCAGACTTTCCTAAACAGATCTCTTCCCAGTAAACATAGAAAATACAAGGAGGCTATATATCTATATCCATATCTATTTATGAATAAATAATTGTTACGAAGAATAGTACATTGAGCACATCAACAGCTGCTTAACTATCCATATAGCCTTATTGGCAGGCGGAAAATTAAACGAGCACCTGAATAGCATGGAAGCAGTTTTCTATTTTCATAGCACAGTGTAGCAAGAAAATAAGCATCATACCATGTTCATTCATTCATCTGTGGTATTAGAAAAACAGTGCAACTGGAATGATAATTTCAACTGCTTTTAAAAAAAATCCAACTTTAAAAATAGCGCTAAAATGATTTCAATATTTACCTAAACAATCCTGAAGGCAGCCATGCTTTTATTCTTTTTTAAGTCTCCCACATACTTTTTTCTTCAGTTATTTGCTCTTCTGCTACAGCACTGCTATGCACAATCATTGCATATATTTTAAGTGAAACCTTCACCTATACTGTAATACAACCAGAGAGTAGTTATTTCTCTCCATTTTATTACAAGGTGAATACATAGTGCTCCAGAGTCAACACACTCTCAACAGTAAATCAGAGTTAACACACTCTGCCAGGGTAAAGTAGCTGCTGGGTGAAATTCATAAAAGAACTGCATAAAATCCAAATTCAGCAGTGCCTCAAGGCATTTTCTAACAATACAACAAACTTTTGGAAAGAGAAAACTCATTTAACAGTGAATTGGTACAACGTGAGACATGAAGGTTTTTCAAGCTGTCATTTACTGTCTCCAGTGCTTCCCATGATGAGGGACTCTTCCACATTTAGGAGTTTATCACTGTACGGAACACAACAGCTTCCTCCTATTTGTAAATATAAAAATCTTCACCACAAATCAAAGTGAGGGCTCAATTTCGCTTGTGCTCTTTAACCTTTTTCAGAATTTATAAATTATTCTTGGCAACATACCCAGCTGCATAGCTTTTCTTTAAGTCACGCAATCCATCAGCTCCGTCAGGCTCATCTGCAACTTTTAACTTTTGATTTGTCATCTCTCTTTCTAAGACCGACCACAACAGCATTTTCAGTGAGGTCAGGTTTAGTCAACCACAAAACTCTTGTTTTGGGGAGAGTGTGTGTCAGTACTCTGTGAAATCTCTGTTTGGTGAGGTTATAGGTGCAAAAGAAGACTATTCCTCTGATTTAACTGTAACAATGAAGAGATGCAGCAGACACTGTATACTGTTCATGTTGTCAAATTAATTCAAATAATGCCAAAACATTACTGTTAAAAACTAAATATAGACTTTTAATGTCGAGCATGTTATCAGCTTATATGGACAATACGCACAAATAGGTCTCAGACAAGGTAGTGATTATTGTAGTAACTCAGTCAGGGTTTAGGTACAACTATGGACTCATGCAAAATGGAAAGCAATGGTTTGTGAATGACTACTGATCCACTTGTACTCTAATTATCTGTAACTGTCTCTAATTATTTTTATTATTTTATTTTGTGGATGTCTGAAAGAATTTCACTGTATACGGAAACGTGTTTCTTTACTGTGCATATGACAATAAACTTAAATTGTACTGGAAGTACAACCAGAGATTATAGTAAGTGAGCGACATTTGGGTGAAATAACCAGAAGTGACAGGAAGTCGGTGGAACCTGAAACGAATCAGGAATTTGGAATTCTCAAATTCCAGGTTATTGACTCAAGCAACTGCTAATTAGAGCGAAGAAGAGTATTAATTGACGTATGGACTTGTAGTAATAGGAGGTCACCTTGGAAACCGCAACCTAGAATATCCACAGGAAAACAGCCATCAGCTTCAAAGTGATGTGCGACGAGTGAAACGCTTCCAGTGTGAACATAGCTTCAGGGTCATGGGAGTGCTGGAGTCTATTCAAGCTGACATAGGGCAAGAGGAAGGGTACACCATGGACAGGCCACAAGTTCATCACAGGGCCAACACAGAGAGAAAGACAATCATCATTCTCACAGCTCCAAACTCTCACATACATCCAAACTCTAAGGTCCTATTATAACCAGCAATTAGTTTAGCAGTTTTAAAGCATGCACAGAGAGAGCTCACAAACACAGACCACCATGAGTTTGTATGGAGGCTGGAAGAGAATGGATGGATGGAGTTAAACCAAATTAATTCCTTTGAAATCATTGAAAGGCCAACTAGAACATGTTTACTAGTCTGCAGTTTCCGTCTGATGAGGAATGAATAAACTCATGTTACTATTTTTAAATCATCCATCTATTTTCTTAACTGCTCATCCAGCCAGGGTGAACTTGAGCCTGTACCTGGACCATTAATTTTTGCCAGTTAACCAAGCCCAAGCATGTGGACAGGCAAATGCAAAACATGTATATTGTACACAGAATGGCGTCAGTTTTGCAGCACCTTGAACCCAGAGCCTTCTTCATGTGAGATGACAGCAAGAAGGTCTGTTTATTAATAAAACAGGCTCTTTTTATTCATCAATGCATCGATGGAGCCAGGGTATTAACACTACATGGCTATAGCTCTCTGTCTCTCACCAACACACACACTAACATACAATATGATGTCTTTATTACCACAGTACCTTGAAAGGTAACATCCACTCTATGGTTACGGTTACCCTCTACTCAGTACAGTACATCTCTGATTTTTGTGTGTGTGTGTGTGTAAAAATGGAGTCTGTCCAATCAGAGCTTCATACTCCCTCCTCCCTCACACCGCCACAGGACCTGAAACTGTGCCTCCAAAATCAAAAGCAAGCTCCAATTGTTGGCCAGAACAGCAGACTCATTTAAAGAACATAAAGTAAGACAAGAACATAATTACATGTGTAAAAACATACACACAAAAAACTGCATCTGCACACAAACAAAAGTACGACCTAAAAACCCGATAAATGAGCCAAGCAGGTCGCCCTTTGTGGTAACTGAAAAACATTTTTCATCGCGGTGAAAGAATCCTAACTCGTTTTCTGTGATTTAAGTTGAATGTGAATCTATTTTCTCACTCTGGGATGCATGACCTACTTACTGTGTCTCACTCACATATGTATGCACACACACACACACACACACACACACACACACACACACACACACACACACACACACACCTACAGTTCTTGCCACTACAGTAAATCACAGTGTTGCTGTGTGTGTGTGTGTGTGTGTGTGTGTGTGTGTGTGTGTGTGTGTGTGTGTGTGTGTGTGTGTGTGTGTGTCACCTGTGGATTGATGTTTTCCCATCTGTGTAGGGAACAAGTACATGCATGCCGCCCCATTTCTATGTGCTCCCAGGGAGGCACGTAGCAACTGTGTGGCCTCTCTTGGGACTAATACATATGCAGACGCATGCAAGCACACACACGCACACAGTGTAAAAGAAGCTCTGAATATTGCCATCAAAGCTCTCGTCCTTGCTTGTCACCCACATTTTTCTTCACTTACTAGCAATCATTATGATGAAGGGTTTCTTTATGAGTGTCAAAGTATAGAATCAAAAATGAGAAGACAAAGAAAAGAATAAAAAATTGCTGTCATGGTCTGTGAATTCTATTTTTTCTGCAGTTGTAGTTAGGATTTCTATGTCTTTTGAATTATGCATTTCTTTGAACTACTAATATTTTTTAAGTGATGTCAGGTTTGTTGTGTATTTCCATTTGTATTCTAGTATCATTTAGTTCTTGATATTTCATGATCTTGGTTTGTCAGTGTTTACAGTTCTAGTTTATACTTCATTTTTTGCTTTAGATTAGTCTAAGCTTCCTAATGTCTTCTTGTATCTTGTCAAGTCTTTGTCTTGGCAAGATTTTACTTCCCCATGTCTTGATCTTGATTGGTTTCGGCGGTATTTTGTTATACTAGTGTATCCTATTAACGTGATTACCTCCTGTGTGTATATATATACAGTAGTCTCGGTCTTCATTTAGGCTCTGTCAACGTTTCTGTGTAACCTCCCTTGTGTTGTTCAGGTCATGCTCTGGAATTTCTTGGATTCAAGTTGTTTTCTTTTTGTGGATTTTTTGCACTTTGTGGACTTTGGCTTCCTACCTCAATAAAAAGGTCAGTTTTATGTTTACCTGGTGTGCCTGAGAGTCCTTCATTTGGGTCCACATCCCACATCCCTTATGACAACTGCTCTTTGAATTCATTTTATGTTGTATATTCAGCAAAGCAAACAGTTTATAAAGAGTTCTTTAATTAAGGGTAGACGCTTAATTAAAATTTAAAACAAAAATCAGTCCGCAGGTAATATGCCCTTGTCAGTGATTCAACAGACAATTATTTCAAGAGAGCGATTAATGCACAGTGAGGTTAATGAGCATGAGACAGCATGTGAATGACAGTTCTGCTTAATTTAATACCTGCCAGCTAAGCACTGCAGAGTATGTGATGAGTAAGAGAGACGCTGCATAAATGTACAGTATATACTGTACTGCACTGATGCTCCACATGCTTCTGTTTGGTGATTCCGATCTGCAGTCCTGCTCTCTCTTTCTCATATGCCTTTGTATCTCAATCTTCTTCTCTGTCCCCCCATATCCCCCTTTTCTTTAAGCAGTGGTCCGTGACATTATCTATCTACTATAACTCCCACACCACAGGAGAGCCACATAGGCTGCCCATCTCCACAGGGACTCCATTACTTTTTTGCTCAATGTCTCCGACAAATGGAGAAATGACAAGAACAAAATCTGTGGTGCCTATTTGTACTAAGCCCAAAAAATACTCTCATGGTTATCTTAACTGAAACACCGCCTCATACACTCCTAACTAACAAGCAATGAACCCTGTAAATTGACAAATTTGCCAGCAGACAGTTGTAGTTCTCTGTGCACTTGCATTGTTTTGGCAGCATCACCAGAGGGAATGACAATGTCTGCATAAAGAGGTTAAGGTCAACTGACATCTGGCCAGAGGTCATTCCTGTTGACTAGACTCAGAACAACCTTGAAGCTCAAACACTCATGGAGGTGGAATAATGTGGTCTCCTGGCCGTGGAACTGACAGAAGCAGATATAAGGTATGATGGACTGAACCAGACGAGGAGACGACGATAATGGTGTGGTGTGGGTTGCCTATAGAGGCAGCAGCAGCCTGAGTAGAGTAATATGTCTGTTCAGACTACAAGCCATCAGTTTTGAAGAACTATTTATAATCCTGGAATTGGATTCACTGTTCTTTCCACAACTGAGCCTTGAAAATCCAAATCTGTGCAAACGCCAGGCATGTTTGGCAGAACTGAAGTGAAGAGCGTCACCTCAGATGATTGACGGGTGCCTCAGCCAATCACAATCAAGCAAAGATGCTCCATAGGTTACTTCTGTTTATCCCCTCCTAAACCAAGTGACGAGCTGATCATTACAAATGTAAAATGCAATGATCAAACAGGTTTAAAAAAATCTTTTTTTTAAGCATTACAGCAGAGATTTTCTATGTTTTATGCTACATTACTAGAACTACAGCAACTTGTGTTTCAGAGTGAAACGCACACATATACATGACATTGACACAGATATATATGACATTTTACCGTTATCTTTTATAGTGTCACCGAGTTGTTGTCAAATTAATGCAGAGTAGAAACCGTGAGCCCAGGCTTTCAGTGGATGAAAGTTCAGCTGTAAAAGAGCACAGTTTAGTGCATATTTGCAGTCTGCTTATTTAAACTTTGCCACTTTGCATATCTCAGACAACATTATTATTTTCCTGCCAAAGCAAGGCAGGAAAATTTTGTGAGGTATTTTCATCATATACTCCTGTGGTCAGTACCGCCGTTTAAAAAGGCACGTAACGAATAAAGAGGTCATTATTAATCATTATCTTCTATTTTCATACTACTTAACCTGGTCCGTTTTGCATATTAACTCGTCCTCGTATTGTTTTGGGTTTATACTGGGGCCAATTAGTCGAGAGTTTGTGTTTAATTCTGCACAGTTTTTGGCAAGGAGATGCCTAAATATACGACAGTGCAGGAAAACAATAGGTGATAGTTCCAGGATACCGTAGGCATCTCTCTAGCTTAAGCGTATCTATAGTGGTGGCAAAATAAAGTAGATGGATGGCTCACTGTCCCTGTGGTGGTTATGATGCTGGACAGGATTAAAACCTGTTGTCTCAGCTGACCAACACATTCTTCACCATCTGATTCATCAGGGCCAGAAGATGCATTCGATTTCACACAGTGCACACAGTTCCTCCCTATAGCAGATGCCTGTAGAGACAGTGAGACTCACTCCATCTGCCATAATAAATGAGATATGGTGTAGTGATTAATGTCTATGTGTGTATACAGACATATGAATGGGTTTTACTCTTCTGCAGTCTGTCTGATTTAACCTGACTTGATGGATTGAATGTGTACACATCCAAAACCTGCAGCCTTCTCTTAATGACTCATCATCCATGTTGGACATTTAACATTGCAATAGACGGCATTCCAATGACGGATCTAAAGGGTTCATGCCAGACTCTGATGGCTCCTTTTTTTGTGAAAGCTGTTCTATTACGACAAGATCTTTGTCTCCAGTGGCAGTTATGTTTCTCACGCTGTGGTGTGTTTCAGCAGTTGAAGGGAATAGGAGCCTAATGGGAACACCAGTCACCTGCTTGCTGCTGTTTCTGCTCTGTGGATGCCCGTCTGGTCTGACGAATGTGATGAAACAGTAATGGCACAGATCAAAATCTGCCAGCTTCATTTAAACCACAAGGAGAATCACAGCCACTATTCTGTGTAGCATCTTCAATTCTTCGAGAGAAAGAAGTTCTCTTAGCAATTTTCTAAGTGAGTATAGTCAAGACAACAAGTCATTTTTAATAAAGTAAGAAGGTTCACAATTTTAAAACAATACCATCTGATTTAACAGTGATTGATTAGATTTAGGGGCATGCAAGAATCACAAAGTGTGCATATTCTAAAAATGGTGCCAGTTACAAGTTTGAGACTGCATATAAAACACAGATGCATGGGAGATGAGCTCTGCAGTTGCCCACCCCCAGATTCCCCTTCTTCCTCACAGAAACAGTGAGAAAATAGAGTCAACTTAAAGTAGGTCAGATTTTTGGGGGGAGAATGAGGAGATGAACTTACAAAAGCCATATTGTGAGATTTTTGGGAAAGGGATAACACAGACGTATTGATCATCTGTATGTAACTTTGAATGTAATCCTCTGTGATTTACATGGAAAGCCAGGCTTACGTGTTTTTGTTCATGTGACTCACACTCTAAAGGCAGAAGGAAGATAGCAGTCTTTTTAATAACACAGGTTCTCAAGCCCTCAACACAGAAAAGCCCTGCAGCTGAGAAAGAGAATTCCTCCAAGCACTCAGGAGACAGAGTCCTTATTGGCTGCTGTATGAAAGAAGCCCAGAAACAGCTTTATAACTGTTCTCTGTAACCAGGTTAATACTGCCTTGACTGATGACACCAATTAAAGCCATATCTAACATTTATGATTACACTGTGACAACCTCTTTGCGGTCCTCTCCACGTCGCAGTTGTGATTTCATATTGCTATAACAGATGTAACTGATTTAGAATGATGGTTATTTGTCTGGACAACTAACACGTTAAGAGCAGAAAGGTCACTGGCATCTACAGAAGCATCATCTGCACAATGTAGCCCGAAAGAAGAGCTGCAACAGAGCTTAGTATGACGCCTCAAAATTTTTTACTGTTGCAATATTCAAGTTATTTAATCTAGCAAGAGTTAGACTGTAGTGTCTTTTTTGTTAAATACAGGAAAAGTGCTACAAATTTGAGGGTAATAAAGAAAAATCATGGTTTGCTACTTAACACATAAAGGGCATATCAGAATTAGGGCAAGTTTTAGCACCTTGTTCTTTACTGCTGTGCAGGTTTTAGAGACAGCCCCCCACAATGATTTTCTCTGTCGTTGGTCAGTTAATTAGTCTAAAAATAACATTTTTTTTTCAGTTTTCAAAAAACGCTTAAAGGTTGCATCTTGTGAAACATTTCACACCAACTGTCAAACCAAAAGAGATTTAATTAATCATGTATTCCTGACAATCTTTTAAAATACAACACAACATAACGCTAAGTTATCAAAACTTGGCTGTGCTGATCAACTGAAGCAAGTGTATCTAAAAGGAATACTCTGCCTATGAACTGCTTTTGCGAAGAGAGCTCCTTTGGGCTATAATCAATTAACAGCTCTTCAGCAGTCCCGTTTTAGGTGCTTGATAATAATTTATAATTTTTTGTAAGGAAATGAGTTAGCTTCCCATGTAACTTTCCAAAATGGAAATCTGCTATGTAGAAATGATTAAGCAGGATGCATATTAGATAATGATGCTGGTCAGTGAGTAAATGAATACAGACACAGCAGATACAGTGAAGGAATGAGAAGAGAGAGTTAATGCAGAGCAACAGCACATAGCCTCTGGCACGCCCCCTGTGCAGAGCTCAGTCCATTGAAAAGAAAGATATCTTTCTTTCAGTTGGAAGCTGCAGGATACCACCCTTGTTAGCCAGACAGACAGCAGGCTGCATCCTAGCAGTCCCTGTTGCATATTCATTCAGTTTGATTAATGGATCCTGATTCTGTGGGTGTCTCGATATGTTCAGAGACTTATTTTACAGCTCTACAGAGACGCAAGAATGCACATCTGGTTTATTCAGTGAGTCAGGCGACGAAAGCTAAAACCGCACTTGCAGCTAATCATGGAATCGATGCAGTTTTACTGTGCACACATGCTTGAAGAACATCCTGCAGTTTCAATTGAGATTATTAAATATCATTACAGGCTGCAGTGTTTTCACCTAACAGAGAGACTTCCCATACACTAGGTTTTAAAAATCTCTCAGCAAAACCACCACCAAGCTCCATGTGTGATTTTTGTTTTAAAAGAGTTTTGGTTGCTCATAACATTTTTGCATTTTAACTAAAAATGTTGAAAAAAATAAAAGGTTAAAGTTTTTTTTATATCTTTAATATATCATGAAAACAACAAACATATCTGTGACACGGATAAATGATTTAAATGGGGCTGATTTGTCTGTTTACTCTGTCAAACCAGTCATTAGCTTGTTGAGTGTTGTTTTCAGTGTTTCACAAGAATATTCTCGCAGGATTGTCGACTAAGGAGCTAGTATATCCCCATGCTACTACACTTGTGCCGTCATTCCCAACAAACAAATAGGAACAGTTAGTCACGGATGGGTGAGCCAGAATAACAAATCCATTTTTAAAACAATAACGCATGCAATGTCTTTGTATTGGGGCCCTGCAACATTCTCAGTCACACCACACACCAGGTTTTCAAAGCACCGCTGCTTACACTACACCCTAGAATCAAAGCCAATTAGTAAGACAGGAATCCTCTGCTGGGGAAGACACAGGCTTGGCTTCTTCACGCTGTTACAAAAAACTTTTTTCACTTCACCTCTCAGCTTCACCAGCAGCAACAGAGCTCCGCTCCTTTAGGTCTTGTCCCAGCTGCATTCACATCAACATATCTAATTAGTGTCAAAAAGCAGTTTAATCACAGATGGGCTCAAAGTTTGCACACCAATACTTGTAATCTGTGACATTCCCTTTCCTGTGTCTGAGTCGCTTTTTGTTGTGTAAGAACATGTTGTGCAAGTAACCCTGTGACATGAACAAAGAGTCTTCCGGGCATAGACCCAACTCTTTCTTTATTGCTGTGTTTTCCTGGTGTAGCTACAGGTTTGATCCTGCTCTTCGAGCCTATGCCAAGGCTATGCTTAAATGTAGTGCAAGCATGTCGCAGATGAGCAGATACACATTAAAAAGGAGCAGCCATCTTTTGTACCAGTGCCCAGCGTAATGTGGTACATTAACAAGCTGTGGGAAGCTTGCAGCCTGCCAGACTTCAGAGCAGGAACCTCGGCACGGCAGATGTGTCAGGAAGGTGGCTGATGGATGTGCTGATGGATGTGCTGTTGGCATCTGGCAGACCTTATCCTGCTACTCTGTCACTCTTTTGGGCTTTGCACTACACAAACATCAGTACCTTCCAAAACAGACAAAAATGCTAAGCAGTCGAGCTCTCTTTAAGACTCCCTGAGGTGGCAGTGTGGTGGAGTGGTACATTATTAAACCAAGCACCATTTTTCCATCTGAAAAGGTAAACAATTGCTATGATTCACTAGGGAGGAGCAAAAAGAGAATACGAATAAGCAAAAGAATAAAGGGAGAAGGGAACAAGCTAAGGCGTGAGAGGAGGGAAAGAGGAAGAGAGAACGTCACTGAAGGACACAGAGTGAGTGACAAAACCTTATTGGATTTATTTGTCTTGCTTGGCTTCTTAGATGAATCTCATTTATTGTGGCTGACAGCAAGGGAAGAGCACATCAAAGAGGAGCCCAGCACAGACAAATGTCTTTTTCTTTATAATGAACAATACGCAGTTTTTCTGTGGAAATTCTTGAGCCAAACAGATATAAGGACAGGACACAAAGAGACACAATGGCACTCATAATATTTAGAAGTATTTTACTGAGTCATATTAAGAAAAGAGCTGAAAAGAAACATGATGCTGCACATAACAAAAACCATCCCTAACTGTGTATGCCATTGTTTGCGCTACATTCTGTCAATCAGAATACCATGATATCTTTCTGCCACATTGTGTTTATATTTCCCAGACAATCACACTGCTAATCCTACCAGGAGAAAGAAAAGCAGTGTTTGTGATCAGGTAGGATTTCATGCCTTGATGATAACCTCCAGCTTCATGAGAAAAGCTTCGACTTTATATGGCTGATTAGTGTTAAGTGAATATCTGAAGTGCATTTGCGCACTACCCATCAACGCAGATACATGAAAAGAACATGAAGTATCTTCTAGGAATCCTCGAAAACACTCGAGAAAGAAGCGGCGTAGAATAATTAACAGCGACTAGAGGATCGAGCGTTTGCAACTTTAGCTATTTCAGTAGCCTAAATTTGACTCAAAGGAGGGCAAAAGAACGAATGACACGGGATTGACACAGGATAAAAAATGGAATACTAAGACAGTATTTGGGAAATATGATCCCCAAACAGCTGGCAGTGAACTACTGTTTGTTTTCCTGCCCTGCTCCGTGGCAGAGGAAGCAGATTGTCCTTGAGGATTCGACATAAATCAACAATCGGCAGCAGAAGCAAGCAGCCAGCCCCTGGGTCTGCCAGCGAAAGCATAAACTTAATTAAGTCCCATCTTACAAGGTGTGCGTGCACTGGGAGGCCTGTAATGAAAGCCTAATGCCAGCCACAAATTGGTCCAACAAGCAGTGAAAATGGATGCCTGACAAGGTCCTCATACAGCCCCAGAGGGGGACCAGTGGATTTCAAGGTTAATACAAAGATATGGGACATTAAAGAACATAGTCAAAGGCATCTTCATTTACCCAGTACTGAGTTATCTGGAAAGCTAAAGTAAGCTAGTAAGTAAGCTAAGTAAACGCACAAATAAACAGAGGGACACATACTTACATTTAAGACAAAGAATTTTTTGTCAAACACATATTAGAAACAATTAACTTCTCTGTTATTTAACTGCACTGTCCTTCAATTGCATTTTTTATATCTGCACTGACAGAAGCCACCCACAACTGAAACATACATCTTACATTTAGGCTAGACAACAGATTATCTGTTTGATTTAATGGACTTACACCAGAAGGATGCACAAAAAAAAGTATCTAAGTGACACTGAGGCAGAGAAGCTTTACTGTTGATGTATAGATAGGTGTAGGAGCATGCTTGTTCACCTTTTCAGAGCATAATATTTACATACCTCAACTCTAGCAGCACTTTGTACACAGACCGCTCACAACCCTGGATAACAGGATAAACATATAGAGAGTGTGACTCAACCAGCAATAACCGTGTCAGGAAAAATGGGTTCCTTTCATCAATTAAGTGACCGATAAATGAACACGGCAGAGCCACAAAACTGCAAATATTTCAGTTTACCTCGCAGTGAATGCTGTTCATTAGAAAATACATCGCCAGGCTATCTTTTCATTAGCTTTTCACCGCTCGACAAAACCTAAACTGCTAGTCAGATCACAACAGTGTTTACAACTTTCTTTATTAACCAGGTCCTGTGAACACTCATAAAGGAGGACATTTGACAAGTCATTTGAGTTTTCCTCCATGCAAAAAGAAGTGCTCAAGTGTCGCCTACGTCAGTTAGAACAACAGGTTGTGGAGAGCTATGAAGGGTGAAAAAATAGCTACCGGTGTTGCAAGACGAGAGAGCAATTCTGCTGAAAAACTGTAAATTCATAAGAGAATATTTATTTTACCCCTCAGTGTGCTCTCATTGCTGCCATTTATTTTTAACATAACAGAAGCACATTGCAGGTGTTAAACTGTAACCTAGATTTATTTAGTCTTACACTCAGAAAGTGCATTTAGGGATAACACTGTCACATGATGAGGAAAACATTTTTAGGGGGTGTTGGGGGCGTATTATTCACTTTGAGCATGCCATCACACACTTAACTCCACTACTATTGTTGCGTAGTTGTACAATAGCATAAAACTGGAGTGCTGTCCCACATCAGTGTTAAAGGAAAGGTAAGCATTGGTCACAATAAATAACTTCTATGCAGAATAAAATATACAATGTGCTTAAAATATGCTATGTATTCAGGATAAAAAGGTTAAAAAGGGAACCACCTTCATAACACTGAAACTCTGACTCAATGTAATCCTTTTCGTCTCCCTTTTTATTATCCCCTCAGATCAGTGTTTGCCATCGTTTTCACCTGAGAACAGCACATAAGTCAGCTGCTGTCAATTTTTATTAGTGGAATTATGTTTCAGCGGAATTTCAACATGATCGCAGCCGATCCTACAAAAACAAAAGAAAAACAAAACAAAAGCAACGCAGGCATAAACAAGTCAGTGTCAGACTTCAAGAATGCAACCTTGCAACAATTAGTGAAGTTACAACACAGCCACCTCTGTGCTCCGGTGATCTAAAAGCACCAATGAAAGAAAACTGTTTTTAAAGTTTGAAAGTTTACAAAGAGAAAAAAAAACAGTTTTTCTTCCCTCATAATGCCAGTTCTTTGATTCAAAATGCACATTGACAGACAGTAGAAGGGATGACTCAGCCCTGAGAACATTACAGTTGTCGTGATTGTTCAGGACACATGTACTGAGGTATTCAAGAGCAAATATAAAAGAAAGAAAAAGAAATTGTAAAAAATGAGTACACTTCGCTTGCAAGAATCTATGAAGATGAAAGCAACAGAGCAAACATTACACCAACATTAAGGTCAGGTCCTCACCACGGTGAACAAACATCCTCACTGACCTTCTAATGTCCGTCTCCAGCTTTCAGTAACGTGTAACCCTAAAAGACAATTAACCATAGTATTCTTGCATTCCTTATCTGACTTGCTACCTCTCAGGTAATGGTAATTTCATGTGCCAACTCTTCAAATGATCTAGAAACCATAATCCCTGCCATTTATCGATTGATTCACCAGATCTGCTTGAGCCAGTGATGTGTGTACACAGCAAAACTTTCTTGTGCCTGAAAATTAAATTACTAAACTGAAAAAAGGCCTAATTTTAGCAGACAATAATCAAACTATTAATTCTAAAAAAAGAAAAAAGAAAGAAATAATAGCAGTGATCCTCTTTTGTCCTAACAGTAACAGGGGACAAGTTTTCATTTGAGCTGTAGGAGAAATCAAGGTGGATGAATCATTTCATATTTCTAATTCTTCATATTTTATTTGAGTTCAAATGTTACCATCTGAATTACATTAAATTCCTATGCAGACTGCTCAATTATTGTTGCTGAAACAAACAAGTGATTAATTGCTAGCGAGGCTTAATCCGAATTGTTTTCTTTACTTAAATTCATTTTAGACTGCCAATAACACTGCCAGACAATGGTATGACTGAACTAATAATTGAGTTCCTAATGAGAACACTCCTTGCCTCTGTGAAAATAAGCTGAAGTGATTGAACACAGGAGTTTAGGGGAAGACCTTTACTGAGATTTGCACAGATAACTTCTGAGCTTTAGTAAACTGAAAGAGATTTGTGACGATGTAGGAAAACCCCTGACACCTGACACTGAGCAGATGAGGAGATTCAAAGCATGCAAGTGTGAAAATATTCTCCCTGAATAGGCTTGCATTATTGCAGAGTTGTATAGAATAATTTTGTTGCCGTGTGGAGCAGAGCTGGTGAGGCAGCATGAAGGCTGAGGCAGCTTGCGGGATAAATAAACTAGAAACAATGAGTACAGTATCATATGTCCTGGTCCTGATCCCTCAGGAGGCAGCAACAGAGAAGTTGGGTCAGGACTTCATCCTGAGCAAAACATTCCTCTGGCTCCACATGTTGTTAAAGCAGCTTGCTCACTCCTCTAAGGATTAAGCCTGAGCTCTTTGGATGACTCTTTATGTCCCAATCGATTGTACAGTACTTTGTGAGCAAACTGTCCAGCTGAAAGTGGCATCTATATAATCCACAGTTTTATTTTTACCATTTTACTCAATTTATTTAAATATCAATCAACCAGACAAAGTGACATAAAAATAGAACTACTGTACCAGGTTCTGAAGGAAAAGCTGGAGCAGATATGGAAGGTAAAATTCAAAGTGGTTCCAGCAATAATAGGAGCATTTGGAGCTGTAAACCTAAAGAGTGGCTCTAGCAGATTTCAGCCACAACATTAAAGGTTTCTGTCCAGAGAATTGCCAGAGTCCAGTCCTAGCAATAGCTGAGATCCTGCATTAGACCCTTTATCTCCCAGGACTATATATGTGTATCATAATTATATCAGTGTTTGCAGAATTATATACATGCTGTGTTAACTCGTGGCACGGATGATACCATTCACACAAAAGCACTTTAAAGTTTCATTTTAAGTAGTGTAATTGATTTTTTGAATCCATAATGTTTTCCTTACTTCCTCCCACTGTTACAACGGTACATATTAAAACAAAACTTGGTCAAAGTTTCAAATAATGAGGCCAGCATATGTGGAATTTACCCCTGTGATCTGAAAAGTTCACGCTTTAAACATTAGGTTTCAGTCAGTTTTTTTCCCCACTCTTGGCTCTGTATGATAGCGGGAGAAGGTATATCCCTAATATAGTAATCTTGTGAGCGCCAGCAGATCAGAAAAAAATCTAACTTAAATGGAGGGTGACCTAAAAGGTAGAGGAGCTAAAAAGGCTTGTTTCAGTCGAGCAGGGATCTGCACCATGGCCCAGAAGTTTAAGACAAATAAGTTTAGTTTTTTTTTTTGAAAGGTGACTCATTTCGAGCTACTCTAGTAGAGTCTAAGAATAAAAATATGTAGCTGGAAATGAGCAACAATAGGTCCAGTTAAAATGACTAAGTTCACTAAGTTCATGTCCTATTTAATCTACTTTATATAGCAGAAGAATAATGTTTTTCCGGGCAGTAAAGAGTGAATGCACTCCATGCAGCAGGTATAAACCTATCATTATCATTAGGGACTCACAGCCAGATCTATAAACACATGCAGCAAAATAAATATCAACAGTATCAAAATATCACGCAGATGCATCCATCAAAATATTGCACAGATGCCTTAAACAGATACTGCACATATGTCATGCATGAAAATATTGCACAGATGCCATATCTGCTATCATTTCACAATTATTGAACAAGCGTGCAAAGACATGAATATGCCAAAAAATGACACACATAAAGACACCTGAACAAGTTTCCTCTGACCTAGAATCCTAAACTCTGCATTTTTCTAATAAATGTCAGCAGCTTAAATTATGCTCATGTAAGTCTGATAAGGATATGGTTACCATGGTAACAACATAGTTCTTCAGATTGGGAAAGAAGAGGCACGTTCCAGTGAATGATAGTACCCTCCTATGGTGAAAGTAATTCAGCTAATAAAGACTCTTTAAAAATGGCGTGATTATTATCGTGCATGCATAATGTGAGAAACAAAAAGCTGAAAGCGTTATTTAAATTTTCATTGTAGAAATGTTATTAGGCTCACCTTGGTTGGTTCCATGCATCAAATCTAAAATATGGGCATCTTAATTTTGCCTCAGTATATGTACAACTTACATCTATTTGACACATAAGACTGTACCACACTGTTCAGTCTCATCAGTGCCTTATTCAAAGGTGGGGGTTTTTTGCCACTGAAAACCCAGTGAAATCTGTCGAGCAATAAAGTCCTTGAGTACTATAAGTACTGAAGGCTTGTAAAAACATTGCTGGCATTATAGTGTATCCTCTCTAATAGGCTGAGTGGTCTCTATATGCAGTCTTACACTCTGCTCCATTTGGCGAATACTGCTGCAAAATATTTAGCTTCTCCTTTTCCTTTTATTGTTGTATCCATCTATGGCTATTAATTCACATCTTTTCCTAGAATGGAGTCAATAAATAACAATAAATAAATAACTTTCTGGTTTGGAGATATATACTGACAGAACAGACTGAATTCTTCTGACAATAAAAAAAATGCATTAGCTGGAGTGGAACTCCAACAACCTCATTGTTGTCTTAATTTTACAGCTGCATTTATTTTTACTGAAGTTATCAATGTGTTATGACACCATGATTTTGGAAGGACTAAGGGATAAATGAGCAGACAGACCCAGATAGTCAAAGGGGCAATGGTAGTGCAGAAGAACCTGACTGCAAAACTGTTGTTTGCAATGAAATTAGGATGCTAGCACTCTGACAGCCACTCTAGTTAAAAAGAAAAAAAAACTGCAGGAAATCCAGATTGTAATCTGATGCTTGTTGCCATCTCATCTGAGCCGAAATAGATCAGACCTGTCCATCTTTCCTGTCAGGCGACTGGATGTCTAATGAGGCAGATAAGTCGCCAGCAGAGTCCATACTATAAATTAAGTCAAAAATCTGGAGCTCTTCAGTGACTGAGCAACATAAGCCATTAACAACTCCTCCTATAAGAGCTTGATTAATTAAAAACAAGATGAAAAGGAAAACTGGATTCATGCCTAATTGTGCAGGTAGGTGAGGACAGACATTAAATGCCCACGTATGATGGGCTGGAGGTGAAGATTTCCTGTGTGGTGTCGGCAGGCTTCCCATCAAGGCTGATTAGATTGAAAGCCAAAGGCTGCACACTCTGGAAAGTGCTGTTGACAAGTACCTTAATAGCATCAACCGAGTACTTAGTCAGACCTGCTGGCTGAGAGAATGATTAGTGATGATGATGGTCTCCTTTCCCTGACATAGCAATAACTGGGTGTAAGACCAGAAGATGCAAGAGGCTTTATTAGAAAAACGAATGGGAGATCACGCTGGCTCTCTGAGTGATTGGTAGTGACAAGACTTGAGGCTGAAAATTGAAGAGTATGCTCTTTACAAAGCAGATTTGTTAATAATTGATGGAAAACCAAGAGTGTGTTTATAGGGGTAGAAACAATTGTGAACATTTAACATTTTAGAGGAAATAAAGTACTTCAAAAAAACTGTGCCTAAATAAAGCCTGTATTTTCTAGTAAACAACTGCCTAGATTTAGATGTGTCAGAGTGGCCTTTCCTCTGTCAGGTCTAAATGGTAGAAGGTATTTGCCACTCAAAGCTATTTCTCTTTTACCTCCTGCACTTAGATATATGCACGTACAAAGAGTAAAGCCATACATGACATCATAGGATCCATCCCTCTATAATTTGGAAAGACATAATGCATGTCCACAGTGATTTTACCATGAATGAAAAATGAAATGCAGTCAACTTTTGTTGCTAAGGTTTTTCTTTGATATTCATCTGAAAAAACTCTTTGGCTGAATTTAAGTTGCCGAAGAAAACAGAAAGTCATTCTTAAATTATAATAAAATGCTTAAGCATAAATCTTGCCAAGTAAATGGCCCTTTTAGTGAGCTGTTTCAAGGACAATTATGGTAAGAAGAATTTTGGCTAAGCTGTGAGCCTAACCTTTGAACAGCCTCTGCACAAATAACCTCTCAGACACATGCATTTCTCAGTGTTCTGGCACCTGTAGTGTTACCAAGATTAAGTGCTTACACACTTGCAAGAAAAACCTTCAAGAAAACAGAATTTCTGCAAAATAAAGACAAGCAAGATCTGAGTAAACTAGTAACACAGATACAGCTGCACTCTTAACAAAGTTATTGAACACAATGAGGTATCACTAACAATGCAAACCTTGTTTGTTTTTTAAACGGAACATGTCTTTTTTTGCTACGCCGCTTCACGTTAACCTGGATTACTGTCAGAGTGGGCTATTCCAAACTTGAATTATGTTTTTACCATCCTGTTTTTACTTCACTTATCTGATTATAGTCTTTGTCCTTTTGCATTACTAACCTCACCCAGAGTGAGTTTGTGTTCTGATATTCCCCTGTAAAATGTCTTTGCTGAAGACAAAGCAACCCCATATGCAACCACAAAACATAATGCTCCTTCCAGATAACTAGTAAAACTTTATTTATTCATTTGCTCATTTTCAGTGGATTGTGGAGTCCATCATTTAATATTAGCACCATTCTTATCAATATTGTCCTTGTAATGGACACATGAACCAGGATTTTAGCCATTTGTTGAGATTTCTTCACGTGTTTTACACTTACACTTGGCTTTTCTTGGTATGCTAGTGCTTAATTTCCCCTATTTACTGAGACTTTATCTTATTTTGGATTAGAGTGTAATTAGACTGCTGTTAATGCTTTTGCAAACCTCATTTTATGAGTAGTCAGTGCTGTAATCCTGCTTATTACAAAGGATTTGCAAAGGTTTTCTTGCAACTACTGGAGATGGCAAAACTTATCACTGTGGAAACAACCCTAGACTGCACCTGTGTCATTCACTTGGAGTCTCAGAAATAGTAACAAGGTCCATTTTGGGTTCTTACATTCACATCAGTGCAAACATGCACATGCACACATACACAAAGAGCTGTCAAGCTGGCAATTCCTGGCTGACATGGTTTTCATATGTCCAGCAGTCTCCATAGGAGTATTTTTTGCTTCTGGCCAGTTCAGTATGGGCGAGGGAACTGCCTTTTTCTCCCCACACAGCCCCGCGGCTGCTGCTTGCCTAATGAGATTATGTTCAGCTCCTGGAATATCTACTCAAGAGTAGATGGAACCAATTAGTCTGCTGTTTTCCCCAAAGAGAGACATTCACCATACCTCTCATGGTATTACTTGTGTGTGTCAGCTGCCAAAGTAATAACAAGCATGGCTAAAAAAAAAAAAAAAGAGAAGAGACTTGTTTGTGATTGGTCAGAGCGGCCAAGGTTACAGGAGAGAAAGGAAGAGAGCTCAGTCCTATTTCTGCTGATGTAATGAAAGGTTGGAGAAAGAGACTCCACTCTTGAGCAGAGTCAAGACGAATAAACAGTGACAGACTCCATTTGGTCTGCAGGTGGGGAGGGGTGGGCATTCAACCTGCCCTGACAAATGAACCAAATACAGAAAAATAGCTCCTTTCTCAGTCCTGTAGCGTGTTCACAATTTAAGGCATGAAGTCGGCTGGTATAGTCGTGATGTATTCTTTATTGACAAGCCAGAAACATGGGCTCTTTTTCATAACAGGCATCTCTTGGATAACCTGAGCACTGACCAAGGAGGCAGGATTTTCAGAACATGTAGAAACATGTAAGTTAATGTTCTCCGGACTGTTTTGATCACAGGTGAGTGACAGGCTAATGTTGAGTGATATGAAAATAACAGTTTTACCTGAAGACTAGTCTGTTCTAGGCACTGCTGACCAGAGGTGTGGACTCGAGTCACATGACTTGGACTCGAGTCAGACTCGAGTCATTAATTTTATGACTTTAGACTTGACTTGAAAAAATGTTCTAAGACTTGTGACTTGACTTGGACTTTTACACCAATGACTTGGGACTTGAATTGGACTTGAACCGGTTTACTTGAAAAGACTTGATATTTTACCCCAAATATAAAATTTAACATGCATATTATATAGAGATTGAAAATGTGACGTCATTCACGGGTAGAACCGCAAAGGATTCTGGGAACTCGTGGCAAGCGGTACTAGCGCACGCAGGCTTTCAATTAAAATCAGTTATACAGCGATAAAAAGAAACACAAAAATGTCAAGAAGCTGTTGTATTATTAACTGCAATAGCCGGTCGCATGACAGCCACGGGAAGCCGACGGGTAAAGAGATCGGTTGTTATCGGATTACGTCGTTGAAGAGAAATTGTTCGAGCCATGTTTCCAAAGTAACAAAGACGCGACTGGATTGCAGCCATTCAAAGATCAAATATAACGTCCCAGAACCCTCCAGCTCACAGGTTAGTCTGCTCCAAGCATTTACACGAAGGTCAGTGTTTTTTAGTAGTTAATACGTCATTTTCATAACATAATTAGTGATATAGGTTACAAGCAAGTCTGGCGCTGAACAGAAATTGTCGCGCTATGCTCCTTTGTTTATTGTGCATAAATAGTGAATTATCCTGACACAATATTGCGTTTCGCTTCTGTTATTATGGTACATTGACAAAAACATATACTTTTATTCACAGGATAAAACAGGTTTTTGTATCACTAATTGTCCAGTACGATTACAACATACAATATTGTTGTCACTGCTACATTTCTGTGATGCTACCAGAAATTATTTCCACTACTAATTAATTACCGTTGAGCTCAAAGGTCCTATTAATAAACGGTTAACGAATGTGTATTTATGACGACGATTTGTGAGACTGGTAAACTTATGATACGTACGATGGTCTTTCGTTCTACACGGTGCATTTCAAGGTCCTGCACCCATCTGTCGGTAAACTGTACCTGGGCTTGTTGCAGTGACCTGAAGTTACTAAACTTCATGAGTGTATGCACTCACTCCAAGAACCGTATAATTATAAATATGCATATAAATATGCTAAGATGAGATAGCTGACTTCATCCAACTAGCAAATGTTGTCCAGGCTACGTTGGTGATACAGTTTTTTTTAATGTGTATGATATTTTTGTCATGCGATTTTAAAGCTGGTCCTACAACCGCATCCAAGAATAACATGCAGCTTATCTCAGAACTGTCGGTGAAAATTATTCTTGGAGCTAGGTTTAATTGAGCTGCATTTTAAAGAGGTGCAATTTCACAATTTGTGTATATTTTCTAAGTTCACTATTTTGTCATGTGTTGAGAAAAACACAGATTTTAAAATTACATGGTCTAATATTTACATTTAGCATAACTGCAACATTATTTTTTCATTTTTTTTTTTTTTAAAGACTCGAAAGGACTTGAAATTCAAAGTTTCAGACTTGTGACTTGACTCGGACTTTTACACCAGTGACTTGAGACTCGACTCTGACTTGCCTGACATTACTTGAGACTTGACTTGAGACTTGAGGATAAAGACTTGAGACTTACTTGAGACTTGCAAAACAATGACTTGGTCCCACCTCTGCTGCTGACTCAAGAGGCATGCATGAAATGTCATTAAAATCAAGGTATAATCTTGTAAGAAGTTTGTGAGACTATATTGCAATGTTCTGCCCCTTGAAAGGCAAAAATAAAAGAAATTGAAAATGTTTTTTTCTTTCTTTCTGGGAGTTCTGTGAGAAATTTGTGAGTTAAGCATAAAGTCAGAACAAATCTATTGACTTTTGTCTTTTAAACTGTGCACACAGAGTAAACAGAGTCGTTTTTAGTATTTGCCTTCTTATTGTATTATGAGGATAAATGAATTATTCTAAAAAGAGCGGGTACTGGCCTTCATTCTGTTTTTGAATTAAAACAAACAAACAAACAAACAAAAACAAAACAGTATCAGAGACATGGTATGTTTAAACACTCTGGAACGTCCTTGGAGTAGTATTGGAAAAAGAATAGTGAATGTACCTTCAAAAACATCTCTGATCACATAACCTTTCCTGTCAGTAATTTTGTGTTTAATGTATGCACAAGCACTTAACCACTCATCTACAAGCACTGAACGAATGCTGAGCAAAACAGGTGCTTTCATCTGTTTGAAGCAGCTTTTTAAAAATGTACTTCACCTCCAAACCTATAGCTATCCTTGATATCTGTATCCTTGATGTCTTGACTTTTGGCCCATCAGTAGCTCATACATAAAGAGTTACCAAAGAGTGTCACATTCGTTCTGCAAGAATTAGCGGATAAGTGAACATTATGATTCAAATGTTAGAGCACTTATCAGATCCATGCAACTGAAAAAGCTTTAAGCAAGTAACTATTTTCACACATTTGGCGATTCAAGTCTAGACATTGTCCAAAGTTTTACTTCCTGACACGTAGCATGCAAGTACTAGCTATGCTGGGTACCTGTAAGGAAACACTGATCAGTATAAACAAAAATAGATGTGACAAAATAAGAAGTTAAAGGAAGGAGCACAAGTCATCAGGATGCATATGGCACAGAGATGATGAAGACACTAAAACTGCTTGAGGGCTTAAGCAGTCTATTGGTTACCAACTCCTCCACTCACGGGCAGCTCCTCAACTCCACTTTCACAACTCAGAGAAGTCAGACTGAATCGCACCCCAGTGATCAATATCCTCCGTTTGTATACATGTTATTTCAGATAAAGAGCTGGTTTTTAAAAGATTTGTGCAACTGAAGGTTGTGACTCTTGAAATAATGAGCCAATGATCCGTTGTAACCATTGGTAGCATGCAGAGAATCAATCATAGACAGAACAAGCTGGGACAGAGTCTGTTGAGGATTATTTATGTTCCTAATTGATTGGTCTGCCTTTGTTGTTTTCAGAACACCTGTGGCCCTGCACTCTGGTGCTGCAAGCACTCCAGCAGAGCTCCAAACTCATACCTGTGCCTCTAGAACAATACTCTACATGGCTGCTTAATCTAAAAGGTGTGGAATGAGCGCCTGTGTCTTTGAGGACATGCATTTTTGGAAAATTTTGTGTGCTTTTGTTAGGCTGGTTCTATAAAGTTTTGGTTAGCTAGTCATACGACTGACTACGAGGATATACAGTGGGCCAAAAAAGTATTTAGTCAGCCACCGATTGTGCAAGTTCCCCCACCTAAAATGATGACAGAGGTCAGTAATTTGCACCAGAGGTACACTTCAACTGTGAGAGACAGAATGTGAAAAAAAAATCCATGAATTCACATGGTAGGATTTGTAAAGAATTTATTTGTAAATCAGGGTGGAAAATAAGTATTTGGTCAATAACAAAAATACAACTCAATACTTTGTAACATAACCTTTGTTGGCAATAACAGAGGTCAAACGTTTACTATAGGTCTTTACCAGGTTTGCACACACAGTAGCTGGTATTTTGGCCCATTCCTCCATGCAGATCTTCTCGAGAGCAGTGATGTTTTGGAGCTGTCGCCGAGCAACACGGACTTTCAACTCCCGCCACAGATTTTCTATGGGGTTGAGGTCTGGAGACTGGCTAGGCCACTCCAGGACTTTCAAATACTTCTTACGGAGCCACTCCTTTGTTGCCCGGGCGGTGTGTTGTGGATCATTGTCATATTGGAAGACCCAGCCTCGTTTCATCTTCAAAGTTCTCACTGATGGAAGGAGGTTTTGGCTCAAAATCTCACGATACATGGCCCCATTCATTCTGTCCTTAACACGGATCAGTCGTCCTGTCCCCTTGGCAGAAAAACAGCCCCATAGCATGATGTTTCCACCCCCATGCTTCACAGTAGGTATGGTGTTCTTGGGATGCAACTCAGTATTCTTCTTCCTCCAAACACGACGAGTTGAGTTTATACCAAAACGTTCTACTTTGGTTTCATCTGACCACATGACATTCTCCCAATCCTCTGCTGTATCATCCATGTGCTCTCTGGCAAACTTCAGACGGGCCTGGACATGCACTGGCTTCAGCAGCGGAACACGTCTGGCACTGCGGGATTTGATTCCCTGCCGTTGTAGTGTGTTACTGATGGTGACCTTTGTTACTTTGGTCCCAGCTCTCTGCAGGTCATTCACCAGGTCCCCCCGTGTGGTTCTGGGATCTTTGCTCACCGTTCTCATGATCATTTTGACCCCACGGGATGAGATCTTGCGTGGAGCCCCAGATCGTGGGAGATTATCAGTGGTCTTGTATGTCTTCCATTTTCTGATGATTGCTCCCACAGTTGATTTTTTCACACCAAGCTGCTTGCCTATTGTAGATTCACTCTTCCCAGTCTGGTGCAGGTCTACAATACTTTTCGTGGTGTCCTTCGAAAGCTCTTTGGTCTTGGCCATGGCGGAGTTTGGAGTCTGACTGTTTGAGGCTGTGGACAGGTGTCTTTTATACAGATGATGAGTTCAAACAGGTTCCATTCATACAGGTAACGAGTGGGAGACAGAAAAGCTTCTTACAGAAGACGTTACAGGTCTGTGAGAGCCAGAGATTTTCCTTGTTTGAGGTGACCAAATACTTATTTTCCACCCTAATTTACGAATAAATTCTTTACAAATCCTACCATGTGAATTCATGGATTTTTTTTTCACATTCTGTCTCTCACAGTTGAAGTGTATCTCTGGTGCAAATTACTGACCTCTGTCATCATTTTAAGTGGGGGAACTTGCACAATCGGTGGCTGACTAAATACTTTTTTGCCCCACTGTACAGAGTACTACAGAGTGTTCAGTCATGTTCTTCCAGTTTGTTGGCGATCTGTTTCTTATTCTACTACTGCCTTTCCACTTCTTACAGCTCTAGCTTTGCTGAATAGTTGATACAGGCTCTCAGCAGGGCCATGTGTGGCTTCAGCTTAACAGGGCATATCTCTGCCTGCTCTTCTTTGACCACATACAGCACTCAGTGCCCCAGTCTAAGAGCCAACCCAGCTGCTCTATTCTGAGCCACATGCATGACTAGTCTGTCTGGAAGAGACAGATAGCCTGACACAACACAGCCACTGCAACTGCTTCCTCAGTGATGAACGTGAGGAGAGAGCTACTGGAATTATGAATAAAGCCAGGGTCTACTGAAGTCATTCCAAATTCTGTAAGAAAGTGAGCCAGACAGCAGTAGTGGCAAATAAAAATTCTGTCTACAGCATTTGTTAATTACATTTTTTTTCTTTATTTGAATACACAGCAACGGCTGTTGGTTTTAAATGTAAGTGTTCGAACACATCAAAATATCAAGAAATATAATTAGTTCAGTCAGCATCATTATTTTTAACCGTATTTGCACAATCCTCCCTGCCATGTTATAGTCCAGAGGACAGACGGCAAGGCACATTGTCTCCATAGGTTCCCTCCTTTTCTGTCTTGTAAGTGTATGCTTATGAAGAAGAGTCACAAACCCCCAGGAGCAAAAAATTTTTTTGCTCATGTCACATTTGTGCAGACACAATTTGCTCTGCTCTAAACACCTGTGCGCCTTTCCATTTTGCACTGGATTGATGTGCCCACTAAAGTTACATGACATCTGCACTTTTTCCCCTAGTGATATCAGTATAAACATTCAAATCAAAATCATTTAGGTATTGACTCAACCATAGCTGCCCTGGGATTTTAAGCTACCATGAAAAAGATAAGCAAACCATGATAATCTATAAATGGATACCAAAGCAAACACCCACTGGAAATGAAAAAAATATATATACAACAATATACAAATATACAACTGAGGGTTGAAACCTTAAGAAAAGAAATAACTGTTAAAATGGCTTAAAATGTTAAATTTCACTATGACCAAAAATAAATTTTAATCCCAAGTCTATAGAGTTGTTATTAAGCTCAGGATTGATGTTGATTATCAAGCTACTTTGGTTATCTAAGGCACTTGCAAACATAACATTATTTGCAGCAATGCATTATAATAGAAGTTCCACACTGCACAGTTGCCACACTGTAGGCACTCCCAGTGCACCCTTCCTTCTTCTTCTGCTGATGCCTCACTTTATATTGCTGCTATTGATATTTTCCTGTGAAAGTTCATAAAAAAGTTTGTCCTTGGCTACTTTGTCTATTTTTAGTGTGTCCCACCACACAGAGGAATTTTTCTGTTTTGCTATTACACAGAATTGACGAAGTAGCACTTTCACATGAATTCAGCAGAGAACCATGAATTGTTCTACCCTCCGTTCTTGGTGAGATCTGCTATATATTTGTTGTCTCTACGGTGCCACTATGGACTTCGGTCTTTTCAATTTAAAAAAAATAAATATATATTAACATTACACACGAAAATGAACTGTTGTAGTAGAAAAGGAAGTGTTTTTAGCAGTTACAAACTGCAAAATGCATTGTATATGTAAAGTGGAATATAGCAGGGATTTGTTCCACTTGTTACCTACACTGAAGCCTAATGCTTCACACGGTTTGCGTATAACAAAAGTGTTTCAGGCTTTGTGAGATGTCAACACTTTCAGCTGCTCTAGATGACAAAATATGATGTAATAAATGTTTGAGAGGCTCTCAGTTTAGGTGGATTGCTCTCTCTGTACTTCACTGCCCCTTTGGTGTTTTCAGCCGGGTGCTGTTTGTTTGATAGAGCTGTTATTCTGCTTTTATGGAACAAGCCTGGTGTCTAAAAATTTCTGTCAGTGAAGTCTCTGTCCTGTAGAGCACACTGGGTATCTATGGTAACCACAGCAAAATCACAATTTTGTTTATTGTTTGTTAGTTTGTTTTATATATGTCTTCAACATATATGGAGATATAGCTCTGAAATTACAGTTACAATTTTCTGCACCCTATATGCTCTGTGTGAGGACATGCATTATGGATATCATGACATTTTCAATACTAGAGTATATTATAATGTTTGTTCCTGCGGTCTTTATTTAATGTAGACAAGCTCTTGTTCTTTTATATCAACATTTTGGTCTCACATGATTTAAAATTCCCAGTCTCTTTTAAAATTTACTTAAAGTACAGTACGCTGGCTTCAAGCTCTAGGTTTTCTAAATTCTAGAGCCGCACGGAGTAGTACTTATTACAAGCAAAAATGTTTCCCTTCTCACTCCTAAGATATGGCAGTCACAGTAAAGAGATTTTCAAACTAAAAGCTGGTCACTGTAACCAAGCCGAGTAAATCTCCTCTTATGGTATTAAGACGTTAACTTAGTAGCCAGCTTCTCTAGGATGTTATCATGGGATAAGCAGATTATAGAGCTAAATATCTTTATGAGCACTAACGCGGGCACCCTACAAAGTGGTTATTTTAATGATGCAATTTCTTACAACTGTCACCACAGCAATCAGGGCAGCAAAACGGCACAGCTGCGTAGCTCTCAGCACTCTGATGATCAGAATTTGTTTATGCTGTTTAATTTCTTTAAGATTATTAGTATAAAGTCATCTTGATTATGCCACTAAATAAAGCATAAAAATAAAAAAAAATAAAAAAAAATCTTTAGATCAGTCAGTGCACCAACACAAATAACAGATCTTAAGCTGAACTTGAGAGAACTCATTAAGGCACACATACACACACAAAAACACAAACTCTTAGATTATCTGCTTCACTGTGTGTGTAAAAGGAAACGGACGGGGAAAGTCCTCTGAGTTTCATATGCCTTGACACTGAAAGGCCGGGACAAGGCCCATCAAACCCCCAGTGCTGCTGGTGACAAGGGGACGGAAGCAGAGCTGTGAAGTGACAGGTGTTTAGCTTTGACTAGTGGGACACTAAAGCTGGACAGAGCCCTCAGGACACATACAGCCTTCCTTAGCTACATCGAGTGAAGTGCTGACATGGAGATAATAAGGACAAAGGCTTCAGGGATATGGGTTTGAAAAACAAAGATCAAAGAAGTAAAATTGGTAAATGTGAAACAAAAGAAGAGCAGCTGCTGCTTCTCTTTGCAGTAGCAGAGAAATGATGACAGCTGCTGCACATCTGTTTATATGCATCTTTTAAAAAAGAAAAGAAAGAAAGAGCATTAGTGGCTGCCATTGATTAATCTTATTTGCCAATTGACTGATGGCATTCAGTGAGGTGAATATCATTCTCTAGCAGTCTTTGGTTTATTATTTTTATCAGTGCATCACTAATACATACAAACCAATCTTTAAATCTTTAATAGTAATAGTTACTGTCAATAATTGCCATAATTATTCAATTAAGGAATGCTGAAGTGTCCTTAGTCAATACTGGACCCCAAATTATGAGTCTGTGATACATAAAGAACAACATTATTGTGCATGTGGGTGTACTTGGCTTATAGTGTACAAATTCTTTGGCTAATTAATAACACTAGAAAAGCATTATATAAAATGCCGCACTAATTATCATTCCATTTAATTACTTGTCTAATCCAATTAACTTGTTGTTTCAGCCCCAAATCTTCTTTTGTAATGCGCTCTAAAGAAAACCAACACAGTGAACAAGTCTTTTTATCTGAAAAATGATAGTTTCACCATTACTATACTGCAGGTAGAGAATGATGATGTGGAACTGCTCAACCTGCCTGACTAACCTCAGCTGGTCAGCTGGCACTGTGGCAACACTGAGAAATCAATCACAGTACAATGGTGGTACTTCCAGAAAGAAATACAGATAAAATCCTTGTGGCTGACAGTTGAGCAGCTCACACACACACAGTTCCTATAAAATGAACACTGAACACAAGCATTACTTTTCCAGTTACAACTTCAAATATACAGATAGATATATGGAAATGTATAACATAAACAATATTAAAAAAGAAAGTAAATCCTCTTTAAATGTCAATGTTTTATGTGTCAGGACATAGTAAAGAAAATATTGTTCTTAGGAGGTCTTAAAATCCAAATTAAACTCCAAAATAAGATATATTACACAGTATCATTATTTATTTTTACATTCAATGCTCAGAGAAACTGAAAAATAAATTCATGAACTACATCTTAGACTCTACAAGCCTCAGTTAGCATGTTAAATGTTAAAGTTCAGCACAATTAAAAAAGACTAAGCAATCATGGCTTGTTTGGAAAGGCTGCTAGCAGAAAAAAGCCTTTTCTTTCTAAAAAGAACGCGGCAGCACAGCTTAGGTTTGAAAAATTGCATCTGAACACAACAACACAATGCAAGACTTTGAAAGAAAAGAATCAAACTGTTGCAGTGATGAAAAGTCCTGACCTCTGTCCAAGTGAAATGCTATGGTGGGACCACAAGACAGCTGTGCATAAATGGAATTTCAATGAACTGAAGCAACGTTGTAAAGAAAAGTGACCTATAATTCCTTCATAATGATTTAAAAAATTAATTAAGTCACGCAGACGATATTACTTCAAGCTGTTACTGTGAACGGTGGTTCTACAAGCTACTGAATCACGGGGGTGTACTTCTTCATTCTGGTTTAATTTCTGTTAAATAAATAATGATATGTAATGGTGTGTAATTTCATGTGTTTTTGTTCATCTAATGTTGTCTTTAATACCTGTTAGGGGCTAGATACATTTTTATTCGTGCCCTGAAATATAAAACCTTAGAACTGACAGTGGGTGTGCTTTTTTTTGACCAATGAGAGTAAACTTATCCTAAAGTAAAACAAGGTCTTCTCCCAAAACGTCAGTTTTTCACATTACAGGGACTTGTTTTTGTGCTCGAAAGAGAGTCCCCACAATGTGGCTGTGTAAACACATTTATGTCCCCACAAAATGACAAACTCAAGCACACACTCATACACACCTCCGGGGCTCCTACAGAGTCAGCACAACTATCTCTCATCTTTTTTTCTCCAGCATCGACTAATGAGCTCATGATGAGAGATTTACTAAATCCCAGCTTGTATTTTCCAGCAGAGATATCAAGGAGCAAACCCCCAGTGAGGGATTTTTAAAAAATTCTCAGGAATACATAGAATATGTGTTTTTCACATCGATGTAAAGAACTAAGACGTGAAAAACACAGGGTAATATTAAGATAAGATATTTCAACATTGCCTATATTTAAGCAAAAAACTGGTGATGATATAGCAGTGGGAATATAAATGATGACACTGCCATTGTTATCTGTGGTATATTTTAATGAGTGCCCCACTGCCTGTGTAATCATCCCTTTAATCGGCCCCACAGCATTTATGGAGTGGAATTTAAGACATTTAGTTTGTGAAGAAGCTCAGCCAGGGTTCCTCCTCTAAGGGCCCTATTTGACATGTCTTGCCATCTGAAAATCTCACACACATACTGTACACAACACACACACTGCACTGTTTCTACCACTCTTCTTTTTATTATTTTTTTAATCATCTCTCTTCATGGAGATGCCTCAGTAATACCCAGAGGTCCATGGCATCTTGGCATTAATCTGATACTTCATCACTTCTGTTGGTCTGTGCACAAGCAGTGGTTCAGCTTGACTGGTTGGAATTATTTCAAAATGTTATATTCAAAAAACATCATCAAGACATACTTCCATTCTTCCCAGTGTTGTTTAAATGAGAAGTCGGAAGAGTGGAAACAACACTGCAATTTCAAATGCAGTTAACAGCATGTTTTTATAAAATTAGATCTGCAGCTAATTATTTTCAGTATGGACTGGCTTGTAAATGACTAATTAATTGGTTATTCATTGTCTAGTATCAGAAATGATCAACAATCGCAGTAGTACAGCGGTACATCTGTGTAACGTGAATGGTGAAAGCCCCAAAGAAAATCATTAGTTTCTTATTTTTTAGACTAAACATTAAAATTAATATGTACATCTTAAAATGGTGTTTCCTATTCTTTCACAAAGCCTTTAAAAAACAAACAAAAAAAGATGTTGTGTATAATACCAGCAATCTAACATCAACTGGAGATTTTATTTTTTTATGAAACATATCAAACATAACCAGATGAGAAATAAGAGAGGTTCAAGCTACATTAAAGCAGGTGACATGAAGTAATCTCACACAGTTGTCATACATTCCCCCGGCTTTAATGGCAGTAAAAGTCTGAGTGAATTCAGATGAGACATTTAAGTGATCTTTTGCCATTCCCAGTGACAGCTGCTGACAAAAGCAGGAGGCTGCTTTGGTGAAGGTGAAGACGCCCTCTTTCTTACCCTCCGTCTCAAGACATGTACGAGAAGAACGCAGGTGAGCATAGAGAAAAGGGGAAGGTTTGGCAGTGAGGTCCTAGCAGTCTTTTCAGGCATTCATTATTTAGCCTGTCTAAAAATACATCAGAGGCTGCCTCCCTTCCAGCACACGGTGCATCTGAATTTCACAGCATCCTGCTTTCAGCCATTCAGACTGAGCTGAGGAGCTGCTTGATCTACTGTACATCAAGGTAAACGCATGTGCGCGCAGACACACATAAAATGTCACAGATGGGGGGGGAAAAGGGCACGGATACATTTAATTACAACACAGAAGGAAATAAAACAGGAAAAATAGTGACAATGAGCTTTTTAGCAGTATATTACAGATATGAAGCAAAAGGCTGTCAATGTTCAAATCTTAGTCCTTTAAAAAAGCATTTAAAAACACAATCAATTGTGCAAGATGGGTAATTTACAGCATTATGACAGCAATTTGTACACAAGCAAGCAGAGCCCACAACACCTCAAGAAAATTAGCTAAGTGAACCAGATATGCCTCACAGGCACCGTCCTCTTAGCACCATGTACCCCTGATGAGTTTCTCATACTGCCTCCTGCGTCTTAGGCTTGTAATGTTAGATGCAGTCCATGAAATCAAACATCTAACAGGTCACAGATTGGACAGCACTCACTGTTAATTGCATTGGGAAGAGAATGTCAACTTAATTATTTCAGCAGGAGCTGGAAATGATGCCTTGCAAATCTATTAGACAGGTATGCGATGCGAGTCATGTTCTGAGTCTCACAAGTCAATAAGCAGAGAGTCCACCAGGACAGATGAGAAGTCCCATTAGGCCAGCTATAGTTTAGAAGTGCATGATACAATGATCAACATTATATGTGATCTGATTACGGCAAGGCTTTTGTTTGTTGAATGGAGTCAATTTTAGAGGAATCTGTTCTATACTTTACCGAACAATGAGTTTTTAAGCTGCCCTCACATAAGTTGCAAACAAAGATTATCGTCATGTTATGGAGGCAGAAAAAACAAGTTATTTTGAAAGGAAATTAGAGCTCAACTTGAACACTTAAGTATTTGGACCGCAGCACCTATCATCCAGTTTCGGCTCACTTCATTGTTGCTTAGTTACTTAGCAACTTTATCACTGGATTTAGTATTTTCTCATGTTCTTTTAGCAACTTTCTTTTAACAGGTTGTTGGTGACAAATTAAGCAAATTTGTCCTGCTATGCCAGCATGAGGGCTTGTGCTCTCAACATAACGTGTGTGTGTGTTTAGTTTGTTAATTAGTGCTGTGGTTATAAAATCAGAATCTTTAAAAATTAATGCCTTTAATTAAACTGTAGGACAACTTTTGAATCAGTGCTGTGGATCGCTACTGAAGCTCCAAAGCCCCCTGATAATGGGACACTACTAACAAATAGAGGTCTTCAACTTACATCTTTAAATTCCTCCAAAAATCAATCGTCTTGTTCACAGTGATATAAATAAGTCATCATAAAACAGCTAACACTAATTAACTAAAAGGCTTGTAGCTTTTAGTTTGATTGATTAGCTTAAAATTAACATAAGACAGATATTTTCTTTTTTTTAGAAACTGGAAAAACGATATCCAGTATTCTGCATTTTTATTCTTGCCAAATGCAGATGTACTGGCATTCCATCTTTGTAAAAAGATGCAATACAATTATCTACATGGGAAATTAGTTTACATACAGGCTCAATGACTCAAGTGATGCCATTATTTACTGAAAAACAGGGGTAACTGCTTAGTGATTTTTATTTTGCTTCTATTGCTCCAGCGCTGCGTTTGAGGGTGAAGTAAACATATCAATTCTGCATTTAAGCATTACATGGGAGAAAAGCCAAACACAAATCATACAAGGCACCTCACGTACGCACGACCAATATCAAATGTCTATCAGTCATAGCCAAATACTATTCAAATTAAGATCTAACATCTGTGAAAGCGCATGAATGAACGCATTTCATTTGCAGCTTTGGCTTGCATTTACACACAGAAACCACTCTGAGGTTCAAAATTGCATGCTTACGAGAAAATCTCAGTGTATGCGTTTATCACAAACCTCAGCACTATCCCGTATTAAATGCTGCACAACAGTTGAAGCAATGGCCCACTTATGAGCAGGGACTGATGGGAACACAGCTTTGAGGGAAGTATTGGCATGGGAGAAAGGACCAAGGAAGGGAAAAGCAGACTACTTCAAAGACTGAATGTGAGCCGGTGGCTCAAAGCATGCTGATTGTACGTGACGTGAAATCTACAGCAGGATCTTGGCAGCCTGACAGAGCAGATGGAGATGAGATTTTTTCATCACTGAAGGATATATCTGATAACTAGCGAACTTTGTGAATAATATCTTCAGTGTAAAAAAAAAAAAAAGTCTGCTTAGACTGTCATTTAAGATTAAGGTAATAATTTACCGATACATGCAAATAGCTCATATTTGCATCTTCTTAAATCTCGTGTGGAAAACAGTTTTCAGCCACAGGCCTCAGATTGTATCGCAATTTTAGCTGAAAATATGAAGCTTAAAAACAGGCTCCCTAATCTAAGCAAAGCCACTGGTTCAAATAGTCAGCTTGAGTTTAAGATAAGAGAAGATATCCCATATTTGAGATATTCTTTAATATTGATGTAGCATGTTGCCAAAATCCTGATTCATTACACATGAAACAAATGACGTTTTGTCCACTTGGGGGCAGTAGAAAATTGTGAGCACAACACTAGCACATAAGCTTCCATAAGAAGTCATCCTTCATTGCACTAATCTGCCCTAAAGTACCACAAGGCTCTAGACTAGGCTCTCTTTTATTTTTCCTTTTTGTACATCCTTTGGGGTCCATTTTGATTGAAAACTCTTTTTATTTTATCATTTGATTATCAATCTTTTGTCAGTAATAACACCCAGCCATGGGTGCAAGGCAAAAGGAAAAGTTCTGCATGACTTTGTTAAGACACGTGTCAGACGCTTCATTTATAAAAAGGGATCAATTCAAACCCTCAGACAGGGCCTACAAATACAGAGAAAAACAAGGCACTAAATTACAACTTTAACAGACAGTAACCACCTAGCAACAGACATCTCCAATCTGCTGACCATCTCTGCTGAAAATATAAGAATGATACTAAGTAACTCCACCTGGCAAGGACACATGGGTATCTGCCTGAGGGTGTTAATGCACACACCTTCATACTGTGTGTCATGATCCAGCACCTCTCTAACCTTTGCTTAGAGCTACAGGAAGTCCCTGTGCTGTGGAGCCTGGTCACTGTACCAAAGAAGGCTTGTGATGACAACAACTACAGACAATGAACGCTGACCTGCAGCCTTGCTCGAACATTGATTAGACCCCCTCCAGTTTGCCTTTGTGAGTGAATGTAGTTGACAATGCTATCAAAGGGGATTGTTCTGTCCCTCTTTCTTTATCCTGTGCGTTTGGGACTCTAGGCACTACACAAAGACTCAAATAAAGAAGCTTACTGATAACTCCGCATTTGGGGTCATCAGGTGAGAAGATGTGTTAGAGTTTCTAGAGGATTGTGTGGGCTGAACCATCAGCTCAACATTAGCAAAAATGTTTTTAGAAAAATCTCCTAATATCACTTTTTAATTAAATGAGTGATAGGGGAGATGATATAGGAGTAGAAATACCCAGGAGCCCACTTGAACAGCAAACATGCTATGAATATTTCTAGTGAATGGGCTTTTTTATGTGCTGGTGTGCTGGAGCACAAGCCTGACATTTTTAAGAAAAACAAACCTCAATGAGCTATTTCAGAAGATGTGCATGATCGGGGTAATCTACATGTAAATAAGTAGGAAAATGCTGTGAAAATTTCTCCATCACGAACATCATCTCCCAGCAAGAACTGAGGTTCATTCACGGGGGCTGCGACATTCTAGTCCAATCAAACAAACAATCACAGTATATGTAAAAAGTTAGTTCAAAGTTTTGTTCAGATTGGCTCATCAGCCAAGGTGGAAATAAGACACTTACAGACATTTTTACATTCTTATGCAACGTCCATTATACTAAGATTCACATTTCCTTTAATATTGTTTAAAAAAACTACAAACTGTGAGGTAACTCTGAGGTAATGTTCTTCAGCTACCCTCAAGTTTATGGGTTTACCCTTTACAGGGTAACAGAGCTGTATCAGAGATAACAATATTTTAACATGAGATAATTACTACTGCTACTTAAGGAATTAAAATACTTCTTGCATCACTGATGGACAAAAAACAAGAAGAAACGGTTGTTAACGGTTGTTAACACCAAGTAAGATATGTTGGATCTGGAAATACAGGTTTAGAGAGGTGGATATATCCTCCCTCTGAGTCAACAGCAGGGCAGGCGCATCTAGTTATTCACTTCAGCTTTTTACGCCTTTAACAAGAGCCCTGCACTCTCGTCCAGCTTTGCAACAGACAATGGACTGTTTATCTCAACCCTCTCATCCTGTCAGCTCTCAGGACACATGTGGGCATGTTCATTCACCCACCTACAAAAACGCCTGCACGTGCACAGCTCAATTCCATCTGTGCAAGCGCAATCTAAGCATGCATTAAGAACTATGAGTAAAAAAAGCCTTTTCCTCTTTACAGGCAATGCTTGAGTGATTTACGCTTCAACTCGAGGGCAAGGGGATCAACACAGATGCATACCTTAGTACAGTTCTCTATGGCAATGTCAGAGAGAGAGTGTGTGTACTTATTTCTTTATGTTGTGGGGACATAAACCTTTCTATAAACAGTCACATTGTGGACATTTCTAAAGCTATTAAAGGATTAAAGCTAGGTTAAGGTTAGGTTTAGGTCAGGATGACCGGAATATTTAGAGTTAGCCAAGTAGTGCGATATGTGGGGTTACAGTACGCATTCAGAAAATGAAAATCTAAGGAAATGCAATGCCCTTTGAAATAGTGAAAACAAAACAGCATGTGTGCACGCACTCTTATTCATGTGTGACTTAGACCACAATTAATGTGTGCATAGTATGTGTGTCTGCATGTATTTGTCTATGGACGGGCCAGATGGGCAAAAGACATAAACAGAGCCCAAAAAAAGGATGATAGCAGAGAAAAAGAAAAGAGGAGGGAAAATAGGGAGAGAGGGCACTTGGAGCGGAAATGCTTCAGTGCCTCTGTGGCCTGCCACCTCGTATCACGGAGCATCCACTGACAGATGAATGCAGGAGAGCCCAATAATAGAAATGCTCAGGAATAAACGCCCAGATAAAAGGGGAGGAGCTATTGCTTGCAAATTGATGCATAAGGATGGCGGTGGCTAGCCAGGGGTCCGCCATTTCAACCACAGCTTCGCCTCTCAGGGATGATGCAAGCACAAGTAAAAACCTGCATGAGGCCTCATTTTAATCTCAGTAAGATGGGTTAGGTTTTTGTTAGCCCAGACATATTACTCGAGGTGGCTAATTTTACCATTTTCTCAGTTTCCCTTACACTTCTGATGAAACTGCCAAAGGGTTATAAACTGTGTTTATTATTTGAGGAGGTTTGATGTTAGGGCTAAGTCCACATTAGCCAAGTTGTTCTATCAACAGTACATTCCATTAAAATATGATAGCAAGTCTTATTGTTAATTATCTGTTTGTAAAAGAACACATTATGAAAACAGCCGACTACAAGCGAAAGCCTTTCTTTAAATTACTTTTATTAGTGGCATTCCTCAAAAGGGCCTCATCAAAGTCAAGAAAATTAATTTCAGAATCCTAAAACTGGTCCAAAGCATTAAATACGGATATTTAGAAAAGACCTATGTTAAGCATAAATGTATTTACATAATAGTTTTACAAATAAAATTTGCCACACAAGTTCCTTCCTGAAACAGATCTACTTTAATTTAATCATCCAACCAGAAGAACTGATTGGAAAAATGACATTTTATATTCTAAGTGCAATCCTGCATTATTCAGTAACGTCAGAATGAGTAAAGTGTCTTAAATCAGTTTGCCGGCTATTTAAAGAGGTCATGTGAAGTTTTACTGTACATTTTAAAAAACTGTTTAAAATAGACATACATTCTAGAAAAGATGGCTGTAGCTTGACCCAGTATCGCAAAAAAAACTTGTAATAAGCACACCAGTCTCCATTCCACATTTTGCCTCAAAAAAACCTGAAGTGGACACACATGCAGAAGTTGCATTGCCAGCAGGGGGAGAGAGTATATTTACATGCAAGAAGTCAGCAGTCAGCATTACAGGGTCATTAATCACCAGAAAAGATTAAGCTAGCCATGTAAATAATATGCATATACATTTAAATGTGTTAATAATATCTGCCTGATTATTTTTATGTTGGTTTGAAATAAAATATCTGATGTTACACATTTTGAAGGCGTTCGGTGTTAGGATATTGACTGCTGCCATTTTGGGGGGTTTGGGGAGCCAGAAGTTACCTAATAAGCTTACGAAGGTGAAACGCTAAGTTATCAGATAATGCTAGGTTGGTCTTGGTTTGTAAGCTTTATTCATAAATTTAATTAATAAAATACAATAATTTCAGACAGAAAAATTAAAGCAACCACTTTTCATTTAAAATTAATTTAGAAATTCCATTTAAAAATCTTTGGAAAGAAAGTAACACCACAGACAAGACCAAGAGATCCAGTTCAGTGACAATTTGAGGAGGTGAGGCCTGGCAGGCAGGTATCAATAACTGTTACCTGTGTCAGCATGCCTAACAAGCAGCCTCACCCCTAACTTTGCATTGGGAAGAATCTAAACAGGTGAGTTTAAAAAAAAAAAAAAAAAAAAAAAAACACCAATCACCTCCAACAGTTGTTATAAAGGTGGAAACTATTGTATCCACGGAACTCTAAACAGTTTTTTGTTCCAGGATCTTAACATGTTTTTAATGCTGGTAAGTTGGGCACGTTAACATGTGGCTCACTTCCAGGAATTGCTGCTATTTACACTTCCACAATGACTTCAACCGAGTTGGCACTTAAAAAACAAGTGCTTTACATATCACAACAAAACAAACAGTGTTCTTCTTCTTTCCTGGTTTTTCCAATACTTTACTGCATATAGAATACAATGGAATAGAATGCCTTTTATCTTCACTATGCACATGTACAATGAGAATAAAAGCAACTCCTACCCAGTGCAGACATGTAAAAAAAAAAAAAAAAAAGGGGGGGGGGGGGGTGCACAGTTCTGCTTCTATATACATATTCAAGAATAAACAAGGATTTTATATATACAGTGAGCATTATAGCACGTATTAAATATTGCTCAGTAATATAATTCCTTCATCCAGGTATGCTTTTACTGCACTGGCAGTGCGTTTGGGATCACTGTCATGCTGAAAAATGAAGCTGTTTCCAATCAGAAGCCTTCCAGATACGTGGCATGGATGGGCATGGTGGTTCAAAATCTGACAATAGTTTTTGGATTCATAATTCCATAAATTTTGACAAAATCACAAATAGCACTGCCAGAAATTCAGCCTCAAACCATGACAGAGCCCTGTGTGTGTTTTACGGAAGACTGTAGACACTCAGTTTTGTACCTTTCTCATGAGGAATGTAATATGAAACAGAATTTTGTCTCACCTGCGTTTTCTGTTCTACAAAGGTGGTTCACTCTTTACTTGGGTAAATCTACATAGTGATGTCTGCTTTGTGTAACCTGCTATGGATCAGATTACAAATCAACAGGTTTGAAATCATCACCTACTGACCAATTAACTCTCCAGAAAATAGCATCATAAATTCCTGGAAGAGCCTTCTGATCTCTGTGTGGAAAGTAGGAAGGGCTTAGGTTTTTCATTAGTGTCTAATGTCTTTGTGTTTCCCTCATGAGCATTAGTAATGAACATAGACTCCTGGATGCAAGCTTATTCCTTGATTTTTTTTTCTGTTTGGGATTTTTTTTTTCTTTTTGGAGATTCAACTTGGGACATGCTGCACATACAAAAGTGCCTAAAATTGATTTTAGAATTGTTTAACTACCAATTTATCTCCTATATGTGGACATAGCACTAGTTCATCACTTAAGTAAGGTGCTTTTTTTATGCTTAAATGATTCATAGGTCAATGTTAAGCGTGTCTAGTCGCCTCGTTGGAAGCAAAATACAAAAGAAATGAGGGGTAGCTCAAGACTTTTGCACAGCACGGTACATCAGGTAGAACTGGGCAATCTGTCACTTTCCTCTATCAAAAAAGTACTGAATATGGGATGCTTTTTTTCAACTTTAGAGTTACAGTTAACCTGAAGAAAAAAAAGCATGTCTGAAAAATATGTGACTCTTCCCAATTTAATCTCTGAGGTTTTTTATACTGAAAAAACCTCTGAGAGTGATTTTGATTGTGATTTTGTGTTTCAAAATCCCAATCTTTAGTATTTACAAGTTTGTTATAGAGGGAGTATAGTCCAAGGTTGTTGGGTTGTTGTTTTTTTTTAATTTTCTCTCTTTCATCTCTGGTAAAAAAAATTTTAATGGTAGTGCAATATTGAGCGGTGCAGGCTAAGGTTAGTATTTTAGTTCCGCGCTTAGGCAAATTAAATGCAGGTAGAGGTAATAGGCTGCTTGGATTGTTCCTATGCCTGTGTAAAGCTATTATAGTAGGCATCAAAGTAAAAGGAGTGATAAGCGAGCATTGGTTGTTGCTGGAAAATGAAATCCAACTATCACAGCTACAATTGCTTTTTAGACATAAACTGGAAGCCTCACAGAATGAATCCACTACCATAATATGGCAGTAAAATTTGCATTAAAAACTCAATGCCCCTCCCTGCAAACATGTGCTTTAGCAAGTTTATAGGGGAAGAAGGCCGGCGAGGGATTTGTAGGAAGGATCCATTTGAGTGCTCAAAAACTTGGAAACACAACTGGTGTGGCTGGGTGGAACAGAATACCAAAGGCTTACTCACTGGTTTTATAAAGGAGGATGATTCAGAGCATTCTGTACACAGAGACATGTAGGGCCTTGTGGTTCAGACACGCTGTGGAATTCAAATACAATCAAATAAATCAAGTCACTTTACCCACACCTGATTCTCCATCTTGCTTTTATTATTTATGAACGTGTTCCCATAACAGTTATAAGCAGTAACACAAATTAAGACATGAATCCCATGAAAACACTTAAAGCACAGACATCAATCAGGGTTCTTCACTTAGTATCTTCACACATGCATTTGAATTGACAAATAACCCAAGGCTGGATCTGTCCAGAATGCTGTAAGTTATATGGGCTGTCAGACTCCGGTTCATGTCCTTGAAGGGAGATGAAAAAGTAATGTAATCGCTCATCCGTGTTGTAGCAATGTCTGACTTTAGATGTATTTGTCAAAACCTCTGAGTTCTAAATATTTTCCCCCAAAACATTTTCAAAGCTTGCTGCTTGATGGAGTGGAAATTTTAACAAAAGACAAACTTGCTTGTCAGTAAAGTAAGAACACAGGTACAGTTTATTTTGGATAGAAGATGTTCAATTAAAGTTAGTGTACAGTAAAGTTTTGCTTGATTGACCAAGACCTTCTTGCTGTGAGGGGACAGCGATAACCACCCACCACCCAATTTAACTAGATCTACATGTACACATATATAATGAATGCAGAGAAAAATTTAGTTTCATAAAAATATGAAACCCTAGTCCTTCGGTGTACAATGCAAAGTTCATATTCAATATCCAAACCTGTCACACTGCGAACTTGTGCTGCCATTTGAAGCTGAGCTTTACTGAAGCTCAATAGATGAATACACAACAAATGCTTCATGTACAGAATTGTTATTTTTCTCAGTAGCAGCCAGACCATGACGTTATTTATTAGCTTTTTCCTCCCCTTTTTAAAGGTCAGTAATGTAATTAAATCAGCTTATATACATCTATCCCTCTTCCACACAGATAAATAAACCCAAATGTTCAGCAGCAACGGTGCATGTCCAAAGGTGCTACTGGTTCAACTGGTTTTCATCAGAAAAGCTCTCTCGCTCTCTGTCAAAGTTCAGCTGCATGGATTCCACACATGCCACTGAGGTGTGTTCAGCCTGTTGACAACATGTAAGCCTTACCCTCCACATCAGTCTGAAAAGCACTCATGATGTCCTCTACTCCCATAATCCTGAGCTCCTCCTTGGCCTGTCAATAAGCCTGTCACAGTGAGCAACATCCCTGTCAGAAAAAAAAACAATGTCTCGCTGGACGGCTGAATGGACAGATGGATAGATGGATGGATGGACAGAAGGATAAGTGGATATATTTGTCCGTGTTCCTCTGTTAGGCCCCTCCAGTGCAACAGTAATCCAGTCTATTTACACAGATCAATTTTTGTTTGTGTTCCAGAGAAACGAAATTGCTTTGGTATGCGGCTGTGAAATAGCTTGCCAAATGGACTCTTTTCCCAGGTTGTATTGTTCTTCCAATCTTGCATCCTTTTACTGTTAATACAACCTAAAAATTCAAACTGCAGAGGTCTTCCCAGGGCATCTGACTCACAAATATAGAGATATAAGTCTGCAATGCTCAAACCAAATGGGATTTTTATCAATATGAAAATTGGATTTTGTTATTTCTTTTCACAAATCTCTCCGAGTAAAATGTTTACTTTTTCCTTTTTTTTAGTTTGTTTTTTTAATGTATTTTGGGGTCTTCAAAGGAGCAAAATTAACTTGACTGACAAAATGAAACCTATCCTTGAAAAAGGATCGGCGCTTTATGACGGACATTCACAACTCCTGACAGTTCACTCAAAAATAAATATATATTTTTTCTTCTGGCCTTTTCTGTGACTTATCCATGCCCAGATTTAGAGATAAGGTACACATTTCTGCAGTGGTTGTCTTGAGTAGAACTGAAAAGTACTCCTTGCTTTGCGGTACTCCGTGTGGTGTCAGGGAACAGCGTGCCTTTTCAAAAACATGACCTGGTTGAGCCAAAAAACAAACATATCCACATATTCTGTTGTACGCAGTTTCATGCAGGAGCTATTATCTCTTTTATCTGCAGCCTCACCCAACAAGAGCATCAATCTACCCATGACGAGGGAGTCGAGTTAGTGACAGCGTGACAAGATGGGAACGTTAATGGTATGCCATCTCAGCTTAGCTGTAATGTTGTCTAACCGATGACTTCTTTCAGTTGGTACATTCAGATTTAGAGTTTTTAAAATGTATTTTACAGATTGTTAACACTAGAAGGCGTCTGGCTCCATCACATTCAGTAAACACAGACATTTCTCGAGGTGATATCTCAAATGATCTCAAACCTGGGCATCCTATACCAAAAGGAGCGTTACAGGTCAGAGGATCTAATTGGGGTGAATATATATAACCGACTTGTTGAGACAGACAACAATGCTTTACGTTTAAATACATTCATGAGAACTGCGAGACATTATGCAGCAGGATTCTTCACGCAAGGCTGTTTCTGTGTTTTGAGGAAGAGAGAAACAATACAAGCTTTCCAACTCATTCTTTTTTTGTTAATTGAATATCATATGAAGTGTAAAATAGAAAGGAGTCTGTAATTTGAGATTCACTTAAACGCAAGATTCGATTTCCCTTAATTTAATAATGCTCAAAAATGTATCCTCATAAGTGATTCTATGCATTATTGAGTATGACAGCACCAAACAAGGAAACGATGGGTCTGAACACTCACTTCACAATATCGGAGAGAGCTAAAAATGTCATTTTCATCATTCATATTTTAAATTAACTTTTAGAAGCATTGCCTCTGCTGGTCTCCAATCCAAGAAGCCTTTTCTGTTTTATTAACTGTTCAAATGTCAGCCTGGAGACAGCCACAATCACACACTCGCCATAATAAAATTAATATCGCTCTTGTCAGGCTTTGGTTCTCATTTCAAAATAAATATTACCCATCACACTACATAAGTTATGTGAAAATAAACCTCAGCTTGATGGACAGCTGGACTGCCTTTTGCCGACTTCCATCTTCTACCACATCCAACCTAAAAGTTTTTTGTGTGCGTGTATGTGAATGGATTTGCTTGTAGGTACATTCATGTGTGGGTGAATGCCAATGGCAGGCCTGCTCAGCCAGGTATAAAAACAGTCATCCAGACAGACTGGGGCTCGGGGTCAGAGTCAGCCATGTCAAAACACAAACTGGCTCAGTCTGTTGAATCAGAGGAGAGATCATAATGCCACACTGCATCATCTGGCCTGAAGCGCCAAAGCGCAAACCCATCCCCCAGTATGAAAACTAACAACAACGTCTGAGGTAGTAAATAACTAAGCTTAACAGAGATTAGCATCCAAAATTTGACCTATTTAAAAGTTAGTTTTGAGGTTTACAATTATTCATAGGGAAATACAAACAACAGCTTAAACAATTACACAGTTAATGCAAGTGAGTTTAATTTTTAAGAATTTTTTTCTAGTTTTATTTGTTTTATATGACAGTAAAAAGAATACATTTAATGTCTGAACTGAATGGATGGTAATCAGGTATAGTCAAAATAAGATTATTTCCATATGCAGTAGTTCATATTTGGTGGTATAGCTCTTTTCTTGGATCTTCCTACCTTCCCAATGTATATAAACAAGAATGCTTGAAGGCAGCAGTAAGACAACAGATATGACTGAGTAAGACACAGTATGAAAGGTGGAGCTGGACTGGATGTGGGTTTCAAAGTGGCTTGAAATGTTCAACAACAGTGAGCAGACTAAAAGAACTTAAATAGCAAACTTTATCAGCTGAGCTATCAGCTGCTGTGGGTGGCATCAGATCAGTTGTGACCTGCCTGAACTAACGGCATCTTTGATGTAACGGTGTTACCTTAAATGTTTGGAGAAAAACACATTTTTTTACATTACGCACATCACTGATGATGTTAGGCTGGAGCGTATGTTACCGTGTATCCCATCTGCATCTGAATAAGCAGGAAAATAAACTGAAAATCAAGACACTTATTCATTATTGCAGCCCTGTAAATATGCAGCTTTCTGTCGCCTGATGCTGTATCAGTTTATACAATAAAGTCTTTTGTTGGTTTCACTGTTGTTCGAATCCCCCAACTAAACAATTGTTATGTGAGAAACCTAACTCCTCACTAAGTGCGTCTGCAACACAACAGGCCCGGACTTGTGCAGATGATGAGGTCATAAACAGAGAGGCGAAACAAAGAGGGAACCAACAGATCTGTATCAAAATTTCAGAGGTATAACCACAATTTGTGACGCATCACTGGCATAGCGCACACAATTGCAGACACAGACCAGAGTGCAACGGAGCAGAGAACAGCTAGTCCTTGAACAAAGGAAGAAAGTTAGCAGAGGAGAATGCTCCATTTTTACTTTTTATTGACCAATTTGCTGCACAGGCAGGCTAAAAGCCTGTCAGCAACACCTGCTTTCATGAACACAGAGTAGTGATGATTGCACTCACGCTTAATGCGTGCTATATACAGAACTGACATGTTATATTTAGTGCAAACAACTATATGATTTAAAGTTTGTTTCAAATGCGGGTAAATCAAAGATGTTGACGCATCCCAGTGTGAAAAAACAAATCCTCAAAGCTCTCACATACAGTAAGCAAACAAAAGGGAAGCAGCAGCAGCAGCAATGATGTCAAATTAGATTTTGCTCTCTTTTTATCCACACTGTTAAAACTATTTCAAAGGCTTAGTCTTTTACCTTAGAAACAAACTTTTATGTTGCTAGCTTTTATGTTGTCTCTAAAACAAAACAAATGCCCTAGAAATTTTAAACCTGTTCTGCCTAATTATGGTTACTTAGTTTGCAACAGCTTTGTAATGTGATTTTTTTTTTCTCCTTTTAAAATACTGGGCAGTTTCATCTCTACAGCTTGAATGCTAAGGTTTTTCTCCATCCACAGACACTGTGCAAGCTTGGATTTTAAATAATTTTATATAATTAATTTAAAAACAGCCACTTCACGAAAGTATGTTTCATATTTAAATAAGTCTAAATTAGATGTTGATGGTCATTGTCGCTGATGGTGTTTAATCCTTAAACACCTCAAGAAAGCTTTCAGCATTCTCAATTACTGTCACCCATAATGCAGAGGTACATGATTATGCTTTTAATCCAGTTCAGCTTTTATCACACCATTAAATATCTCTATCAGTCTATATGTACATGTTACAGACAGACAGACATTAATAGATAGATACAACGATTGATACATAGAAATTCATATTAACAAACTATATAAAGAAGAAAGTAAAGCATTTTTAAATGTCAGTGTTTTATGTGTCAGGGCCTAGTAAAAATAACCTCTCTATTATTTTGACTTTTAAAACTATAGCTATTGTACTCTGTTTCAAATGCTTAGAGAGTGTTGAAATAAGAGGTGATGCAAGACAGTGGTAAACATCCCCATGTCCTCAGTTGCTGGATATACAGTTTATAATACACAAAAAACTCCCAGTTTAATATTTGATGCTTCGATTTGTTCAGTTATATATATTTTTTTAATTATTTGTATCCTAACTTTTGCAGAAACAGAATTGGTCTTATAAATGGGTTTAAACATCCTTATCGGTGTGTTGTGGTCATCTACAAGTTCAATCCTACAAATTTTCTTCACATTTACAATAAAAAGAGAAAAGAGAAAAATATTTCAGTGTTATTTCCCTGCAAATCTGACAGAGCTCCTCCAGCAGCAGCTGCTATTATTCTTACAAACTGCTACAAAGTCACATTTTTGACAGCGGTTGGTTAGAGAGCCTGAAAAACACAACGAGCTCAATGTTAATCAGCACAAGCCACTCTTGATTTTAGTTTGTTAATCAACTGTGAAACGTGTTCTATATATAATCTAATACAAACACCCTTGTCTTCCTACTTCTTTCTGCATACAGTGAGGGAAGTGGCATTACAGACAATGCCAGCCAAACTGGTTGCATGAATTGTGGAAAATGTAAATCATTAATGGCTGATGCATTAAGATACGTTTTTAGGATGAATTACAACTTATTGTAGAATCAGAATTCTTCATCTCAAATGCTTAAAAATCACCACATGGCTGTGTTGATGGTACGGTTACTAGAATGGGAGCACCTGCCCCCCTCATACCAGTACCAAAACTGTATATTATACAATAGCCTTAACCACAGCTGTTAACAACCATCGGCCATCTGTCCTTCCTCTGATGCCCTTCATCAGCCAGTCAGGATGACCGTGCAAAGCTGTCTGTAATCAGATTAGGCAGTGACTGGGTAACTGGGCCTTTCACATCCACCCATCATTCCATCCCACTGTTAACAACATCTGCGTCATGTGGAGCACCACGTGCATGCTGCGAAAGAGACAAATTAAAGTGCCAATGGGTGTGTGTGCATGTACACAGAGAACCAAAGTAAAGCAGATCTCCATTAACAGGTCCAGTGTTGTTGCTTTCACTGTTCATGACTTGATAAAACACATGCACACGCAAACACACACACAGACACTTACACGAGCATGCTTCAGTCTTCCCTGCCTTTGCAGTTGTAATCCAGGTAGCTGGCAAGCTGCCATCTTTGCTTTGATTAGGTAGCAGAGGTGCAACTTGAAAAATGGGATAAAACTCCTTTGGAAAAACAGGATTTTTTTTCCCATCCAGATGGCTGGTTAAGCATTTCAGCAACAACAACCATCTAATTAGCCCAGTGATTACTTATGTGATCAGAATGAACACAGGGGAGACACAAAATGAGACTATACATCAATTAAAAACCAAACAGCAAGGATGGGCAAGACAAACGTATTTTGCAGTATCACTGCAGTTTAATAATACTGTCTTCAGTGATGTACTTTTTATTCAGGGCCTTAAAATTATACTGAGGTAACAATAAATAATTTGTGGTGATAAGCAGTTGTGAGGAGATTATATCCAGACAAACAGTGGTATTACAAGGGTAAGCCTAAATAACAGTCTTACAAATGATTGCATTCTATGGTAAATTATGATCATATTTATTACCCAGTCTGATCTGAAATCTAAGAGAAGAGAAGAGAAGAGAGTGCTCCCCAGCTTTAACGTAATTTATCTCCATATAATTACTGAATCAGAATCTAACAGGTCTAATCTAACATCTTCACTTTCTGGGGCAGTATGTTACAGAGAAAGCAACACTGAGTCAAAGACGAACAGAATGCACTTAGATTATCTCACTCTTGACAGAGAAGCACAAGATATGGTGCATTCTGATGATTAGGTGCGCTGAGATAACCCTGAGACACAGAGCGCCTCTTGCTGTGAACCCTCTGGGAGCCGACATGTGCACACTTCACCTGGTAAAGGGCTCTACAGCCACTCAGATACTGCCTGCCATGGCCTGGCCTGATCCATCCTGTTTCAACACTAATGTCTCATTGGCATTCAGTCACACGCCTGCAGCGAGCAGCGAATGGAAAGCTTGGCACTAGCTCACCGCTATTAAGATTCTACAAAGCCAGCCGTTCCCCTGCCGCCACAAGCACACAGGGAATCACACAGCCAAGGAATAATAAAAGAGCTGGGGGAAGGATAAGCGTAACAGCTGGGCCGCCAGTCACACAGCCAAGATACAGAGACAGGAAAAGGATTTTGGTATAAAATTTAAAGCTCTGCTATTCATAAAGTTTACGGGGTCATCGGCTTGATCCTCAGACTGCAGTACTGGCTAATGAAAATTATATACTCCGAGTGGCCAAATCACCAGTGTAAACACGTAATCGCACTTTCCCCAGTCACCCCCTCCATCCCACCCACTGTCAGCTGCAAAACCATACCGTGACCACTTCATGATGAGCCATATTACTGGCAAGCCTCCCATCATGAGCCACAGAGAGAGCAACCCACTGGCTCATCACCCCTGCCTGTTTATGTCAGCCTATCAACATCTCCCCAGAATCATAAGCTACTTGCTAATCACCCTATGAAAGAGTAGACTAATTCAGATGTCAAGGCCCATTACCTGTGAGCAGTCTAGAGGTGACCTGAGCCCCTATCTTGCAGTGATAAAACCCCATTTTGAGGATAATGCACATTTGTATAATAGGAAGGTGGGAAGTGACACGTTGGCTAAATGTGCAATCACTGAGTGCAGCTGAAGGGGGTGCAGAGACAACTGCATGTAGCAATCATTGTTGCATAAAGATAACGTCCTTCACGCGCTGGGTCAGTCAGCGGCCGTATGGCTGCCGTGCCTCTGGTAAAATAAACAAGCCTCTCAGTCTGAGTGACTCCTCACCAGCCATCTCCTCTAATCTGCTGACACTGACAACGGCGATCCTCATGCAAAAGATGATCCAAGCCACCGTCACATCCAAACCTTTATGTTTTTTCCTCTAATTTAGTTTCACATTTGCAGGATGTGACTGATGTACTCAGAAAATAATAATAATTTTAGTGCTATCACATTACAAAAACTATCCTTTCAGGATTTATTTTAATTCCTGGTATTATCCTGTAACACATAGGTTTCTCTGGGTTCTAGGAGACAAAATAATAGCAGTGTTTTAGACCATTTTATGATATTATTAGGTAATGGTGCTGTCTAACAAGTATCTGTGCATTTACTGTATAAATAAACCACGGTTCATTCGGAAAAAGAGCAATGAATGACAGATTTCAATTTCATGTACCGTAGTAAATAAGGCTCATGGCCATAGTTATGGGGAAATAGGAGCAGAGAAAAGAGTTCTTTACAAAGCAGGCAGAAGGAACAGTGGGTAATGAGGCCAAATAGGATGCAGGTCAAAGCAAAAAATGACCATTTTTAGTGCCTATTATTCTTCGTCTACTCAGTCAGCAGTAAAGCCCAACTCCAATTGCAAATAATTTGTTACTATTGGGGCACAGAAAACACAACAGATATATAACGTGATTTTATAACCCCACAATAAATACATATTTATGGGGCCAGGATTAGAATTAGTCATTATATCGCTGTATGAGCGCTAACAGGCATTTAAGAAGACAACAGAGTCTTTAATTGGAACAGAGACTGAAGGCAGGGAGGAAGTGAAATCCCCCAGAACCTTACAAAGATAAAAAATATCCCAGAGGAAATTGTAGATACTGTAAACACCCAAATGCTATTTGTATGCTTTATGGCTTTATGACCGATGCTATTGTAAGCGACTGTAGCAAATTCAATTAGATACACAGTTATACAGTGTAGAAAATGCAACTTCTATGAATGTTTGCTCTTTTTTTCATACAGGATAGATTTGAGTGGAAGTAATCCTCTCTGTATTCCCTGCCCCTGTCTCTCCCAAACACATTAAACAGTGCTACTATGACCCTTGTCCACCACTCTCTGCTCGCTTGGTATTATATACAGTGAGGAAAATAATTCTTTGATTCCCTTGGAATTTTTAAGTTTTCTCCCTTACAAAGAAATGAACACTCATGAACAGATATCCTGTCTCATTCCACTAAAATGAAACATGACTTTTCATTTCTTTGTGTAGTCAAACTTACAAAATCAGCAAAGAATCAAAGAATTATTTCTCCCAAGACATAACTAAAATAGTTTTCTTCCATGTCAGCTAATATATTCAGGTGCAAAAAAGACAATTTAGACTCAATTCTTCAGAATGTATCAGTAACTTTGCCACAATACCCATTATACAGATGTGTATTTTAGTTAATGTTAATCTTTAACTGAAAGAAACCAATAATTCAAAGGTGGTTGTTTATAATTCTGATGAAATTAACTAGAAGTTACAGTTTATCAGCCACTTCAACCACCTCTGCATCTCTCAATACAAGCCTTACTGCAAAGATTTGTATATACACTGTACATTTCACATCCTGCACAGCAATCACCATGAAACACTCTTTATCACTGATCTCAAAACACAGAGTTCCAGCCTTAAACCATCTAATCAAGAGACCTGTTTGCGTTGAGATTGTTGCAGGTGCTAGTGGAAAGTGTTACAGAGCAGCACCAATTTGATTAAAGTGGGAATAATGAGAGGGCTGGAGACCAGGAGTCATGCTATGCCTTTTCACTGCATCCTCCAGCTTTACACTAATACCACAAGATGCCACGCACTTACACATGTACACGCACATGCACAGTGGAGTATCCCGCTCTGGTATAAATGAATTATTGAGGACTTTGAGTAGGGGTGGGAGCAACTTTACGCTTGTTTGTGTTGTAGTCACATTACGCCTCCTCCCACCTTCCCCTCGCCAGCTCCCCCCTCCTCCACTCCCACAAACACACTTTGAGACATGAGAGAGTGGGCCCTCATAGGATGCTATGGGATCTTGGCAGCTCTGCTTTGCAGTAACATTATTAGAAAAATGGTGCAATACTGCTCTGATATTGCTCTTGATATCTTACATTGCCAAAAAACAAAACTACCATTTGGTTTGGATGCAGAAAAAACACATTTGCCAAAACTTCTTGTGATTAGAGACATTAATTTACCTCATATAATTTAAATAATTTTCAAAAAGATATGTGCATGCCCTTTAATGTCCAAAAAGTTGATTCTGTTCATCTGGACATAGCATTTTCAGTGGGAGAAACGTTTCGTCACTCATCCAAGTTACATCTTCAGTCTCAGCTGACTGCAGGTTTCCCCAATCTTATAAACAGTACATTTGCATAATGACTGAAACCAGCCCACTGAAGGAACAATGGGCTGGGAGGTCACCTTCATCCTAATTATGCAAATTCTCATGACCATTGATCAACAACCACTGATCAAAGACCACTGATCAATGGCCATGAGTACCATTCACAGAGAGTTGGGGAATGGCTGCAATCACAGCATTGTAAGATGGTGAAAGATGTACTCTTAGGCCCCCTCCTCTCTGAAGAAGTCACTTGGATGAGTAACCAAACGTTTCTCCCACTGAAAACGCTACGTCCAGATCAACACAATCAACTTTTGGAGATTTACTTACCTGGATGATTGAGAATGCATCAAGATGCCCTTTAATGATTGAGAAATGTAAAACTAGAACACATCTACAGCATCATCATTTTAGATGTTGCTTTTTTAAGTTTAGTTTAAATAACTTTATTTTATGTTGGAAACTTCATTAATTTCTTCTCCCTAACAGGGTCTCACATTTCTTGGTGTTAAGTCTTTAGGGAAAAATATGAATATGAGGACAAATTCAGTGTTTCTGTAAAAAGTACCTATTTAGGCTTTTAGTGAGAGAGTCTTACTAAATTTAGGGATATATATTCCATATATAGTGGCACACGTGTTCACAGTCCACACGGGGGAGGGTGGCACACCCACAAGCTAGCAGCCTCAGTACGAGCCAAGGATCAAAGCAGTAAAGAGGAAAATTATAGAGTCGAATGAAAAAGAGAAAGGAATCAATGTCATGTTGTCTGGTGAATTTTTTTTAAACATACTGGAAAACTGTATTACTGACATTTGTTTTGTTATATAAATCTGTTGTGCCTGCTTTTGTTTGGGAATGTAAAAAAAATATGCCAGTTAAAGGTTAGTGTATAAAAACTTGTGTTGAGTTAATTATTTGTGCCTTCTTCCAAAAGCAGAGCACTTTATTTTCAGCTATTTCAGTGAGAGAAGAGCCTGTAACTTGTGGGAAACTAAAGATTTTAATTTCTTTTATCATAAAATAATATTTTCCATTAAGAAAAAAAGTTATTTTTTTCTTTAGGCTGTGAGTTTTAGTTCTTAAAAAGAAAAATCGAATCTGCAAAATCGGTACTGGCAGGACAAACTGTAAAAAGAAAAAAGAAAAAAAGGAATTGGCTAAGAAAATTGTAATAGGTGCATCTCTAAAATTAATGCACATCATTGTAATCTGAATTTACAAAAACACATCTCTCTCTCTCAGCCTGTCTCTTTCTCTCTGCATGAGTGCTTGCGTGAGGTAAGACAGCAGCACTTCACTACAAACTTGACAGCTGCCTTAGGCACATACGGGAGATGGTTGATGAGAGTCACAAAGGACAAACAAGCTGTATATCAGCAAAGTGCCTTGTATGATGATATAGTGTAAAAGGCCAAACGATACAAAAAGCAGGAATGGGTTCAAAAACAAAAATATTAATTGAACGAAAATAGACTTAGATAAGAATTTAAAATAGTTTGGGCAAATTTGAAAGATTATGTCTTAAAGCTTCACCTATTTGTACAACATTTTAAGAGACAAAACTCTTATAGAAATATATCCATCTTACGCAAAAGTGAAGAGGGAAAGTAAGTACAGAGGCAGCAATAGAAATTAATGAGGCATTAATGAGGCGAGGTTAGAAGGTTGACAATATTCAAGGCTGGAGCAGCACTCCTGCTAATTGTCATACGCAGGTGCTGTTGCAACTGTCTTGTATTTATTGTTTGGTTGTCTTGCTCAAATGTCCCTGTGCAGCACCAACAGAACCACGCTAGCTGATAAACATGGTGATATGCTCGCAGCATAGTGGTATTAAAACAACAGGATGGCTTGAGAAAAAATTGTTTGCTGCTGTGCTTCTCACTGGTAGAGGTTAAGTATCGCAAGTGTCAGATCATCAGCATCTGATTGGAGTAAGCTTTAAAGGGTTCTTTGTCTTATATACCTTTAAATAACATTTAAATTAGATTAGTCTCTCTGTCAAAACCACTTTTCTTAACTTGCGTTAAACACCATGCACAAGTGGATGGTGTTTAACCTTATTATACATAAGGGTGGTTATTGCTATAGCATTTTAAACACAGACCCCACATGGTCAGCTGTTTAGGTTCAAACTAATATCATATACATTTCAACAACAATGTGATGGTTTGTCATGGCTGGCATTTTCAACCTGCTAACTTTGGCAATCACCTGACTTTGCCTCTAGAACAAGGTCCAATGTTTTTTTAAATGTTAGTATCTTAATTTGTATAAGATGGTATAGCACAAAAACTGTAGGAACCAATAATTTCATCTCCCTCAGGATGCAGTGTAAAAATTGATTCTTTAAGCTTTTGTCTAGCTGATTTTTTCTCTTGAGTTTAAACCTCTCTCCCCCAACAAGAAAAAGCTTGTGCATTTAACTTAGAACAGGTGTTATTGCAGTGGTGTTTGTGACAATGAATACACTATTTGTGAACCCATGCATCCATCCATTCATTCAACCATCCATCCACCCATCCATCCACTGGCAGCAGGTTAAGCAGGGTATTCCAAACATTCTCCCCTGCCACATTTTTCAGTTCCTCTCGAAGGATCCCTGAGCATTCCCAGGTCAAGCGGTTCTGGGTCTACTCCAGGGTTTCCTCCCAGTTTAGCGTACATGGAAAACCTCAAAAGGGAAGCACTAAGGAGGTATCCTAACCAGATGCCTGAACCACTTCAGCTGTCTTCTGTTGACATGCAGGAGCAGCATCTCTAGAGATGTTTGATCTCTGTGACATTAAAGAAGCGTATCAACCAAAACAGCCGTACAGTGTCCAGCATCTCAGGGTGAATCTCATCCAGTCATAGTGTCTTACTCCCAGGGAGCTTTTAAACTACCCCGGTGACCTCTGCCTCCTCCACATCAGACATTTTGGCAGGATGTACGAGTTCCTCAAAGTGCTCTTTCCATGGCCCAACAATATTCCAGTCTAGGTTAGCAGTTCTCCTCCCCAACTGAACATGCCCTAAGCCAAGCCCTGTTTAACCTTCCTGAGTTGTTGGCTTGTTTATGGCCTGCTAAATATGCTCCTCCACAGTCTCCACCAAACTCCTACCACACCCAAGTTTTTGCTTTCGCAACTCCTGAGGATGCAACCCTTTTGGCTGATGCTTCAAGAAATCCCCCCAGGCCAACCAAGCCAGTAAAACTTTCTTCTTCAACCTGACGGCCTCCTCACCACCCGCGTGCACCAGCAGGTCCTTGGTACCTCAGGATGACCTTAGAACAACAGGTCTTGCCAGCAGCCTCAGTAATGGATATTTTAAACATTGCCCATTTGGATACTAAGTCCCCACCCACCTCCAAGATGTCATAGAAATCCTTCCAAATATGGGAGATAAAGACCATACAGGCAGGGACCTGCACCACAAGTTCCCAGTTTGAGTTTTTCAAGTCTATCTAACAACCTTTCCCACCATCTGGACCAACTCACCACTATGCAGTGATCACCTGACAGCTCCACTCCTCTTTTCAGTGTTTAAGACATACAGCTTTGGTTCAGATGACACAACAGCAAAGTCGATCACTGAACTTTATCCTACAGTGCTAATGGTATCAAGCAGATTTCTGAGCCACTTTATGCTTGATCATGGTGTTTGCTATATTCACCAATACCTAGCATAGAAGTCTGATAACAACATAGTGACTGGAGATCACTCTTTTAATAGAATCATATCAATAGTGAAAAGATTCAGCTCCATGACAACTGAGCAACATCAAGAAGATTTTATAGCCGTTTTTACACATGTAATAACAACTCCATTTGGATCAGAAATTGAACAGTCTTTTGCCTGTCAGCTCCTTAGTACAAAGTCTGTGTGATGTCCGACTGCACCCATGTGGCAATTGCACAGGTAATTGTCCAGTGAATTCACAGCAAGTGGACAGTGTTTCCTTCCTCCTGCCCTATTCTATCCAAGCAGCACCCTGACCTTACCAAACTAAATACTTCCTGTAGTGAGAAATCCTTTGAAAGAGCCTATTTCCAGTTATGTGCTACAACTGAGAAAGGGCAACTTCAGACATATTCCCAACCCTATTCTCCCAATGATGTCAGATATTTATTGTATATAGTTAAAAGAAAAGCTATGGTAGTAGCTAAAAGCTGAGTTCGGCTTAGTTTGTCCATAGTAGGTTTTAAAAAACTTTCTCTAAGTAACAAAACCCTATTTTAGCTTTGTATTTCCATGTAGCATTTCAGACTTTCCAAGTCAATTCAGAACAGAATGAGAATCAAAGTGAACATTATGCCGGCTTTTGTTGTCGTTACAGTTATGTCGCCATTGTTCAGTTGTGAGTGAAAAATCTATGTGCTGTTACCACACAGTCATATATGGCAACAATAAAAACATACACTGTGATAATAACCTTTATAGACTCTCTAGAGGAGTGATTTTTATATTTCATTTAAAAGAACTGAAAACCATGGAAACCTGTAAAGTCAGGGGAAAAAACAAGAACTGAAACATTACAGCCTGCTTTAGAAAACAGCAGTAATTAGGTACAAACATGAAACATACTATAGAAAACCACAGCTAAGGTTCTTTAAGCCCATACATTTGAGGATAGTAGATCTGTGATGTTTTTAATAAATTCAGAAGGAGCCAGCAGGCTGGCTGATGCAATATTATGCTTATATCTCATATAAGTGTCCAGCAGAGATTTGTGCAGTTTCATTTTCTATAATCTATCATCTGCATTACCTCCATTTTAAATTATTAATGAGGTCAATGAAAATTCATCAGTGCCTACAGTTTATTGCATGTATCAGCACAACTTTTTCCTCATTAATTCTTTTCAGCCAACTAACGCCAACGTGATTAAGAATATTTATTTCCAATAAACAATACAGTCAGGTATTTATTTGAGATCCTAAAGCAGGTTGCACAAAGTATACAAAGCAAAACAACAGGAGCAATGAAAATCACGATAGAAGTTTAGAAAGTAATGAAATAATCACCAAAGCGTTGATCATCCAATAACAGATCACCAAGATCAGTTCCCAAGCCAAAGCAGATTAAAAACACAGCTGATGTCTTACTGAATCTGCATAAAAACACTCATAATCAGTTTCAACTCAGTAAGAAAGTGCTATTTCAGCCTTAAATTACGTTGTTACATGTCCTGTTCCAAAGGAGCGGTGTGCACAGTGGCTCTCTGGCTTCATTCAGCTGATTGTCAGAAACATATCTGAGGCAAGAACAGATGTCTCCAGTTATTTGACCAGGCTCTCTGGACTGATGTATTCCCACTCTCACTCAATCCCTCATTTTTTGCAGCCAACTGCAAATCTCTTTGCAACGACAAAGCATCGCCTGTCAGGAAGATGATTCCATTGAGAGGCACTTTCTGATATGAGAGGTGCATTAATGTGATTAACCCACACTCATTATTGCTGCTTGATACAGGGGCTTAGGGGCTCATGTCACTGTGTATTTTTCTCTATTGGCATCAACAGCAGGTAAATGGAAAATGCTACTGTATGAGTAGAATCAGGTAAATCAAACTGTGATCAAGAGCAGGCAACAAAGTGTTATCAATAGCAGAATTACTGCAGCTTTGTACAAACTCAATTATGTAATTTGGGTTCAAAATTGAAAGACAATAAAGAACAAAATTAGCCTCTGAAACTCTGCAGCTTACAGGAACAGATGAATTAAGCTATTTTGCAGATGTGATATGTTCCCATTATCAGAGGAACAATTAAAAAATATTGAAATCAATTAAGATAAAATGAATATCATTTCCAAATCAAAATAATGTTATTCACACACCCCAGAGATGTTTGAGTATTTCACTCAATTACCATTTCATTCAAATAAACCTGTAATTTGGTGACTACTGTTAGATTGCATGACTATATGTATTACGTTTTCCGTCTCCAACTGACGTAGACGAAGAAGAACCAGGGTGCATCAATTTTAAAGCAAGGCCTTGTTTACATGCGTTTCATACATTCACATAGCTAATCTTAGTATTATAAGACAAATGAAGGCTTGTTGCACTAGCTCCACTGTGTACTCCAATGTGAAATTATTCATTTGATGCCAGAGTCATCATCTATTCAGCTGCACAAAAATGGTTACAGGTTGCAAGTATGTTTGATTGCACAGTGACTGAAGCTGCAAACATATAGGAGGCACAGCAGAAAATAACTGTGCAGCGGAAAGGGAATTCTGGGATGCCAATCATAAAGCTTTTCATCAGACATCTTTTCCGCGCTTTAGCTGGGGGTACGGGCAAAAATAGATTCCTGTTCTGAGCGCAAAGCTTCTAATAAAGGCATCTCCTAGCTTAATCAAAGATACCAAATGGGCACATCCAGCTTGTGGCATGTTGTTAAGCCTTAGAAAAGGCATAGTATGAACTTTGTTATTGTAATACCAAAAGGCTATGCATGTGAGGATGTATGTGAAAGAGACTTCTAGGCAGCCTCTAGAGAATATACTATAATGCACCAGAGCAAGCTATAGAAGACTACTTGAAATAGTTTCTACAACTCTTTCAGCTCACATTCACTTTTCGATCAAAGGCTAAGCGAGACAAATCCCCCCACAGACGAGGGGTATGTCTCCCCTCTATCATTTCTCGCATCTCCCCTCTATCATTTCCTCAAATTCCCATTTCTGTCTTTGCACCTCTGTCTTCCCTCCTCACTCTGCCCCACATGTCAGCTTTGTAGGATGCCCATCAGCTCCAGAGGGCAAGACAGGAAGAGCACAAGAAGAAACTGGGAAGAGTATAGTAGAACATCTGGTAGTCCCAGGGACTCTGTCCACTATTAAAGTGGCTTAGTGGGCTTGCTAGTAACAGCTGATCTAGGCCTATTTCCTCCATCAGAGTGGAGAAAATCCACTCGCTAACTCAATTATGTAAGAGATGTGAATTAAACATGAAGCTACCTCATAGGAATGTATACACACAACACAGATGTGCACAGATACATAATACGTAACCATACAATATAAGAATCCCATCTGTATGCTGATGCCGGGGGGCTTTGTGAGGTCTTCTTTGCTAAAGGAACAGTGAAGAGCATGTTAATGAATGAGCGTATGGGCATCTAGGTCAGACTTGTAAGGATGACAGTGAAGAAATATGTGACAAGGAATTTTGCCATCTTTGCCACCTATTACTTCCCTGTGAGCTTTAAAGACCAAAACAGCCTTGCGTGGGAGTCGAGCCTGGAGCAAAGGCAGAGCCGATTTTCTCCCCGTCTCCCTTCATGTCTCTCTCCTTTTGCTTTCCTCTCTCTCCCACTGTGTCTCTCTCTCCTGGCCTTGCTCTATCATTCCTTCAGGCCCTTTATTAATCATCCTTGGTTAGTGGGGCAGAGAGCATGGTGTAAGGAGCTCTGCAGAGTGTAAAGCCATGAAATACACACACCTTCATGTGCATTCACACTAACAGGCTCTGTATTCATAGATCTAGGGAGTTTTGCCTTTAATCTTTTACTTATAAAAGATATAAAACATTATTAATTTAAAAATGCTGAAACACTTCTAAGGATGAAAACACTCACATGCGCACAGACACACCACAAGTTTGCATGTGCACACATACAGCTGATCTTCAGGGATTCTGGCCTGAGGTCCTGAGACTCAGCTGCTGCTGCTGATGTAACCTTTTCAACAGCCTTAGTAGTTGTTGTTTAGACATTCTAGCTCCAGCATGTAGTCAAAGTAAAGTCATCTCCCTCTAACTTAAAACCACAAAGCTGCCCCACCAGTGTCACGAAAACCCTTTACTTCAGGTTGGGTCAGAGCCACAGTGCAGCAACAGCAGCATTACCAAGCCATCCCAGCATTAAAGCAAGAGTTGGGATGTTGAAGCAATCATCCTTAGAAAGCTGGATGGGGAATGATGGGACAGTGGGATAAAACAGAGCAGTTATCCACACCAACTTCTGTCCAACGGGCAGCAAATAAGCCTGAATAATGGGTGGCAGTAATTAGGCCTTCTTTCTATGCATGTAAGTGCACTTAGCTTAGAAGCTACTGGGCTGCATTCCATTATTACCATTATCACTATTTGCTCTCCCCGAGAAAGTGGTGGTCGAATTGGTCACTTAGATGCTCCGAGACAGTAGGAGATTTATAGTCTAAGTCTGGGCTGTCCTTTAAGAAGTGCAGAATTATTTAGCTGCGGGTAGACAGGGATAGACTAATATTTTTTCTTTACCTTTCTGATTTATTTTGAGGTGGTTAATAAATGTTTATATTGTAAGTACCAAAAGAATTTAAAAACTAGTTATATCAATGTTTGTGTAGTTGTGATGATCATCAATAATGAGTCCTGCATTACTTGGTGTACATACGCATGTGGGTAGTTAGGGTTAGTGTGTGTAACCTATCAAAACGCTCATCTTACAAAAACAGAAACTCGAGTTGCACACCAGCAGTAGCGATGAGGTTTGAAAGTAGTGGACGCACCTGGTTTGACGGTCTTTAAGCGAATCGGTTCCCGAAAGTGACGAATGACAGCCAGTGTGTCCCGGTTTGTAAGTCCACTGACAGGCGTCCCGTTCACCTCCAGCAGAACGTCTCCGTAGTAGGGAAGCTTCCCTACGTGACACACCAGCACGTCCAGTTTCATTTGGCCCAGGTAGGGGAACTGTCCAAGCTCTGCTCCTCCGAGGACCTCCACCACGGAGCCAAAGTCTCCCAGGTTCCCCCATGACACGGCGCACTCCACCACTTTAGAGGACCAGTGTTTCTTCTTCTTCAGTGTTCTAGACATGGTTGTCCCCTTTTCAAATAACTAACAATCTAACTGGTAGGAGTCGCCTCGGCTTTTTGTTGTTAAATGAGCGCGAAGTGATGCGGCCTAATAAACCCTCGTGAGTTATTCTCGCGACCTGCAGGGAATTTCATCTTCTTGACATTTATGAGGCTTATCTTCACCCGTGAATTTGCCGCTGAGCTCTGTCATCCCACGGGCTTATGCTCCGGTGTGCGCACAGTTGCCTTGGTTTCAATAATTCCGAGCGCTTTTTGTGCGTAAAACAGGAGAGTTGACTGCAGCGATATGGTTAACCAGAAGATAATCAAGGTTTTATGCTTTCCATTGCTTCTCTGGAACCATATCCGCGCTTTCCTTCGTCTTGTAGAGGATCCTCAAAACGTGAAGTAGTAATAAAAATATAAACAGAGTATATTTTTACTTACTCGGCGATAGATCGTGGAGTGTCAGACGCTGAAATTTAGTGCGTCAATGAGAAATCCCTCATACCTGTGGGTAGGCTGAAAATAGACGGGCGGCAGCGCTTACCGGTTGGCGGTTTACGCTTTTGAGATCCAGCCCATGATGACTGAGCTGAAAGACATCTGCGAGCGTTTGTCTGCTACAGGTTTGAACACACCTGGCACCGTCAAGAGAGATGTTGCCAAGCTCCGAAACTCCCCTTTTACGCTCAACAGCAGCAGTGTTTTCTAGACTCTCAAGCTGGCTCCATCCTCTGGTGTGATGCGGTACAACATAAAATGGAAATTAAAAAAAAAAAGAAAAAATGAGAACTGAACAACATAGGCTACTGTACCAGAGCAACAACGATTAGAGTAACCTGATGTCATCTTAGATCCTGAAAAAACGAACAAGTTCAGCTTATTTTCTATATAAAATGAGACTCGTGCTGTTGTATTTGGTGGAATAGGTGTGTCATATCGGACTAATTAAAACGCACAAGCATGTAATCCTAATATTAAGCATGCAAAATAAATTACATCTAATTGTGACCCTGCGTTCGTAATGAATGAGTTATGCTTGGGGAGGTAATTTTTGGTCTCCAAAATTAACGTCTACACTACGCCACCTACTGATGTAAACAGTTCTGCACCAGCACCTTTAGGTGCATTTTTCACAAAACACAAACTACAGGAGAGAGTAGACAAAGTAGACAAAGAACTGACAAAAATCAGAAAAACATGAAATGACTGATTTCATTTACTTGTAGAGGCAACAAAAACAGTATTACAGCACATCTTGTGGTATAAAAAAATCCTTTAAGTCATTTAGATTATTATCATATAAATAGCTCTGCTGCTGTAAACCTGACCTTTTACTCAAGAGAAAACTGCACTCCCACCTACATCCAGCCCCGCAGATTCCATCTTCAGAACATGGGTTTTGCATCATACGTTTACATAAAACTAGGTGTTTTGATATACACTATGAGAGAGTATAACACCTCCTTTGTCTTTAAATGTTGGATTTAAATAGACTGTATGTTGATAATACAGTGCAGGATGTTGCAGACGTGGTTTAGTGTAGGTGTAAAAGTACATTAAAGCTTGCATATGTTTCATTATTTCTGGGGATGAGTAGCTGTTGTTTCATGGCATATTGAAAACCTCTTCAAAACATCTTCAATACAGTGTGACAAATTTTGACAGTTTGGATGTGTCAAGTTTTTTTGTTTGGTTGGGTTTTTTTGCCTGTCCCGTTTGGCTCTTTTGCCATCAGAATTATTGTCTAAAGGCGAAGAAAGATGCCCAACAGATTTACTTTACCAAATGGACCATCCCAGCCTTGCCGTAATGGTCTATTTGATTCACCTTTTATTGTTTATTTTATTTTATTTTCACTTGCTAAATACGGGACAGATTTGACTGGGGAAAAGAAAGGGGAGAAAGAAAGAGGGAAAGAAAAACAGCGGGGAAGAGGAACGGTGATAAAGGGCAAAAAACAAAAGCAAACAAAACAAGCAGAAAAAAATACATATATCAATCACCTGGATCACCTGTTGAGAAAGAAAAAAGAGAAAACAAGCAAAAGAAAAAAAGAGCAACATAATAAACAACATCACGATGATATATGGGAATATAACAGTAAATACTAAATGTTAAACATTATTGTGCAGCACGTAAGCTCGACAGCGCACAGTGTGCTTTGAGGTAGGAGCCAAAAAGGGTGTAGTTTGTGGGTGTGATCACCCGTCTGTACACCTGTGAGCATGAACACGCTTGTTTTAAAAGGTTCCTTCATGTAATGATCTTCTAGAGGGTGTGGGGGGCCACAGCCCCGTCCTCCAGGGCATGAAGCAGGCATGGAGGAGATCCAGGCTCCAGACATCCAGAGGCCCTCAGAACACAAGAGACCAAGGAAGACCAACAGAGGGGCAACCGCGCCACTGTCCCAGAAAGAGCTGAGGAGAGCCCCAGATGAGGGGTCACTCAGCAGCCGCGGAGCAGAAGCCGGGGGGGTTGCAGTGACATGCCCGTGAGCTCTGCCGGCAGCCAGCTGTGACAGAGTGAACGAGCCCCAGGCCGAGAGGCTGAGGGCACCCCACCCCCGAAGTGGCCCGAGCGAGCCCCAGGCTCCAGGCCCCGATAAGCAGCCACCAAGGAGTGAGCCGGTGTGTACCTGGACGCCCACCCCCGGACACAAAGAACCACCAACGCACCGATGTCTGAGAGCATCTGCCACTGGCAGGGGAAGTGGTGGTGGGGGGAGATACCTTAGAGGTCCTGAGATGTCCCCAGAGAGGTGGCGTCTGATACCCAACCTGACATATAGACACAGACATACAGGCACACACATACAGACATCCATTCCCATGGATATGTCAAGTTGACTAGTAGGACAGTGAAATGTTACTGCCGTGTAAGGATGTCAGTAGAGTTCATTAACTGGATGACTGGAAGATGGGAACATACTGTACCATCAGTAGCACTTATGAATCTGTAGTTGTTTCTGTTCTCTGGATATGATCCATCAAGTCTGTGTTTAAATACACAGTTGCCACCCTGGACATTGTGTTGAGTAATTCACCGGCTACTAGGAGATGATTAACAGCATCTTTGATCAGGACCAGGGAGCGCAGCAGAAATCCAAACAACCTCTACACTTTAAAGGGATAAAGAACTGTCCATTTTAATTCCACTGTTTCCTGGGATTTTGCTAGATATATGCGGGTGGGGACAAAAAAAGAGGCCTTTTTCTTGAAGTCAGGCCTTATGACAAACTAACATTTTTAAAATCCCATATTAGCTGGCTTTGTGTTGGCTTGACATGACTAAATCCAGATTATAGATGTCGTGGCCTTCTAAATCGTTCCATGGTGTGCCCAGAAATCATGTCGTTTCTAAGACAGCTGTGCTGTAGTTATTTGTAACCAAAATTAAATCCTTCTAGCACATAATTAGATTTTTCTTCCAAGTTGCCTACTGTCAGAGTAAGGAAAAATACCATAACAACCAGTAGAAACTACTACTTGAAGTGGTTTTCATTGAAAATTAAATTGATGGGGTCAGATAAAAAAAAAAATCACAATCAATGTCACATATTATTATGAATTCACATAAACCATTTCCAAAAGAGTCCTGAACACTATATTAAATGTAGATAAAAAAAAATAATCATCTCCTCTCACAGACAATGTAAAAAAAAATGAAGTTGAAGTTATTTATTTTTCATTTTATTTATTTTTCATTTATAGTACTATTTGATTAGTTTATTAGTATTATTAGTTGCCATGGCAGTTACATTTTGAATCATTTTCCCTTTATTATGAATTTATATAGGATTTCAGCTACTTAACGGTTCTTTGTTTTATTTTTCCTTTCATAGTCCATCAATTTAAAACCTGAGCTGTGCCACTGTAAAGGTGCTGAAAGTGCTTTGATATTATCTTGCTAAAATAAGCAATCTTTCCTGAAAAGGATGGGATCATATGGAGGGCAACCTATGGTGCAATTCAAGTATGAATATATGAACAATAAAAAGAAATCCTTACAGTCTAGCATTAGTGGTGCCTTCACAAATGTGAAAGTTGCCTATGCCATGTGCACTATTGCACTCACATATCCACACAGATGGCTTTTGAAATATGAACTGATAAAAAGCAAAATTGAATAAAATCAACTGCCTTGTCGTACAAGATGGCATGAAGGAGTAGCAGCTAACATTATCACTGTTATCGTTCATCCACAGTATCATACTCCAGGAGAAAGTGACCTGGGAGGGATTTGGGTAGTGCATTTCTCTGTTGATTTTGCGTTCTCTGCTTGCTTGTTTGTTTTGCCTTGGTCAAAATGTTTCTGCATTTACTTTTAACTGGTTATTCTAATTCGGCCGTGGTAGCATCACCATGGCAGTTGAGAAAATGTAGTTGATTAGACTTCCATAAAGGTAGCACTTTAACCTGGGTCTCTGTAAATAACTTTTGGGTATTCATGCTCACTGACACACACCTTGCGAGTACCACGTGTTTGTGCAGGAAAATCTTAGTGGATCTGTAGTTTCTACTTATACTCAGACCAGTCCGCCTGGCATTAACAGCCATGCCATGTACAAAGTCATTTAAATGAAATTTTGTCATCATGTGATGTTCCATTTGAATTTGTTCCTGAGCCTGTGTAGTGGTCTTTGTTATTAAAAGTGTGATTTAATGCAGTCCCACTTTAGTGTTCTAAAGTCACAGCCATTCAGTATGAATGTATGATTTTTTTGTACAGACTGATCCTGACTCTTTCCGTCTTCATTATTATTTATGTACAAGGCAAAATCCCAGGGTTCTTTTGTTTCACATCAAAAATTGTCAGTAAGTTATGGACCAATTTGTCCAATCTGCTAACATATGAAAGAATTCCTCCAAAATCAACACTACATTTGAGATGTTGCATTAAATTGAAGATGCAGTTTAAGGGATGTGCAAATCAGTGTGTTGCTTTTATTTACATTTCAGAGAGCATCCGAAGATTTTTTGGAAAATGTTTAACAACAGCTTAAGAAAGAAAATCCACTTTAAGTAAAGAGGGAGACAAAGATTCAAAAGACATGATCAGAATTCACGTTTAATGTTTGAATAATGGCTATGTAACAAAAAGGCTTTTTAGACATGCTTTACAGAATGTACAGGAAACAAGGTAAAAAACAAAAAGCAGCATTGGATATTGCCAGAGCAGTTACTGCTAAACTTTGGTATAAAGTCATAAAGGGCATTTCAGAAAACAAAACAAATGCACATTATTTTAGGCTGCGTTGGTGAAAAGTATTGAACACTGAATTGATTTCGGCCTCCCAGATATGTAGCTTCATTAGGATAACTTATCGCAGTGAGTTTTCATTTAAATTTTTGTATCGCTTAAGAGGGGCATGAAATTGACTTTGACCAACGGTCTGGGAACATCGACACACAAATGTGCCACCACCGAAAAAAAGAAATGTGGAAAAAATAGAAAAAATACAGAGGGGCCGGGAAAGTTGATGCCAATAACAGTTGATGTTATTCAAAGGAATTTATAGGAATGTGCAGGTAGAAGAAAGTGGAAACAAAATACAATTCATGTCTGCACGTACCAGCAAGGAGGTGAAGTTCTTGGAAAATATTAATCAATGCATTTTTGAGAAGTTACTGATGACACATAAATTAGATATTCTGACATTACATGGAAGACACAGCATCAAGCTACATTACAATGCGCATGGTAGATGAACTTTTTACTTTGTGATTTTTTTCTGTGCCTCGACTCAGTACCTTTGAATACTCCATTTCTCAAACGTGTGTTGGTCAACTATATGCAAAAAAAAAAAAAAAAAAAAAAAAAAAAAAAGGTCTAGAAAAATATGAACATGACATACACTCAGCTGCCAGTTTATTTAGAGCACCTAACTAAAAACTCATGCAGTTAGGATAATCCTTATTCATTAGACTTGTTCGGTTTAAAAAAAAAAAAAGAAAACTTTGGTAAGGTATTTACTCAACTGTATAATCATTATGGAGAAGTCAATTTGACTATATACAAGCAATGTTTCTATTCACATTGGTATAGAGCACAAACACATTTAACTACACCCAACAAAATGACTGCACAGTTGAGTCAGTTGCTAATAAAATTTAAATAAAAACACTTTAAATTCATTAAAATGGTACGCAAACGGCAAAATAACACTATTTGAATGAGTTCATTTTTGCTAGGTTTATCTAATACACTGGCAGCTAAGTGTAATTTTCGAATAATACTGAGTAAATACCACTCAGAAACAATCATAGATGAACAACTTCAAAGTGCAATAATCTAGAAGACTTTAAGAACAACTCATTAGATCAAAACTGATGGGACAGGACATTCTTTTAACGGGGGCATTTTTGCTTGCAAACCTAAAGAATAACAATAGCTCTTATTTGGAAAGAGCACAGCTTGCTGAGGCCAGGCAGCTGTTGGGAGTGCCGTCTTTCAATTCTAAGAAAATAACACCCCATTATCAAGAAAAATGTTATCTTGCTACTTGAAGGAACATAAGATTTTGAGAATAGCTGTGGGACAACAGAAACCTAAAACAAATAAGCTTAATGTTTTCAAAGCTACTGCAGCTCATCCGTCAAACCTGTCAGCAAATGGATTATTAGAACATTGAATTTAATAACTAGTATTATGTACACATACATACATGTATAAAATAATACATTACATTCTCATGTTCACAGTCCTAAGTGGAAACCTAGGGTTACATAATATTCATAGAAGGAACAATAGCTTTGAGAGAATAAACTATGATGATAAATCGACTTGTTAAAAAAAAAAAAAAAAAAAGTCATGCACACTGCATAATTAATTTTGCCACCATTAAATTAAGTGCCTGTTAACATAGGAGAAAAGGAAAAACAAATCAGTGCATACTGTATTTAAACAAACAAAAAAAAGCATGAAAAATATCATGTCACATGATCAAGGCTACTGAGAATGCTTGTTTAAAAGGCCATCCATTAGACAATAACTGAAAGTGGTCGACAGCAAAACTGTGATTGTCTCATGTGCAAAAAAACAAAATAAAAACAAACACACCAAAATAACAACTGTACCCTTTGTCCTCAAACTGCTCATCATTACGAAGACATAAAATATGGAATTATCAACTGCGTTTGACATAAAGAAAAAAAACTAAGTTTTGATAATATATGATATATCCATATATATTCATAATATACACCATATTTTGATGTCATGTCTCTGGGATTTGCATAAATGGATACCATAGCATAGTTTGAGTCAGTCAGGATGGCTGTGGGAATGTAGGTATGCCTTCAAGGGTCTTTCCAATATTATCCATCAAAAACTGCTGGTCAGGGAACTACCACTGTCCCCTCTTTAACCCCCATTTTTCCCGCTTGAGAGGCAGTATTCTAGCGACTTCTTCTCAAGTCATCTAGGCTGCTCCAACAGGTGTCTGTACCAGGAATAATGAGACAAAACTGCCAGCATGACATCAACTGGCACAACATATGTTAGTCTCACAGTACCAGGGCCAGACGAGAGCTTGTGAGGACTCGACCGTGTCTCTGTGTTCTCTCATGGCAGCATCTGACATGGCTCTTAAAGCATACATTCATAGTTTTCTCTTGGGTGAGAACAAAGGAGAGTGGAGGCTCTGGGAGGAAAGAGGTCTTGCAGAGGTGGAGATGTCAGAAAGGAGGTCACTTTAATCACCTGTCCACATATCCGGTCTGATGTGGCAAGTCTTTCCACACTGGAGCACACTAGTATGTCCTCTTGATTAAAGGGGAATGTAAACATACAAGAGAGCATCTTTGGCAGAATATGAGGAGTCTTTTTGGAGGTAGTGGGTGAAGGGTGAATGTGAGATGGGGGGGTTGCAGCAACAAAGTGTCAGAGGCAGAATGTGGCCAGAATGAAAAACCCTATGTGGGAGCTGGATGCTCCTGAGGGTTAGTCCTATTAGAGGCACTTCTGTGGTCTTGGTTGCATTGACTGGGTGAATAGCCCACTTCTGCTTCACTCTGTTCTACTGCTCCATCAGTTGCAGAGGTCAGAGGAGGCGTCCTATGTACAGTCACTGGGATCTGGGATGCTCCAGGCAGTGGCTTCGAAGATAGATTTTCTGCTTCTCTCCAGAAAGACCTGCTAAGTGAATCTGCAAAGACATTCAACAACAATAGCTGTTTACAACAATAGTGCCATTCAGTGCTATTTGCATTGGCTTGTCTTACCTTAAAGAACTGTTAAGTTCAAGAAGAATTTAAAATCATTCTCCCCCGAAGGAAGTATTTAATCGCTTCTGTTATTTTGTTTTTTTAGAAATCTAGCATCAAGGGTTTTCAAAATATAATTTCAGGTTTTGTGTGATTTTAAATACCAATAACATTATCAAGATTTCAACGTCAAGGTTACACCAAATGTGAAAAATCAGTAAAAACTTTATATTGCCCAATTTTTATGAATCGTCTTCAAACTTCAAAACAAAATACTGGGCCTTGGTACCTTGGTTGGCTAAGCATTTGACCTCGACCTTCATTGTTAGTACCCAAGGCCCAAGGCTTTTTATTTTCAAATATTATATTCATATTACTAAATGTGTAGTTAGATGTTGTTATGCTTTCACAAAGTAACTTTTTCCACAATCAGTTTTAGCTTATAACTTTCAGAATCATGCAGTTTTAATGATGAGATGCCACATTTACAAACTCAACTCAGATGTGTTCCAGTATTTTTTTACCTGTTCACTGGAAAATCTCAAATTTATTGAACTGTGAACTGATGTCCGAAATGTTCATTATGTGTAAAAAGATGTCTGCAAAATTCAACCTTGAGCCTACAAATAATATGTTGTTAACACTGAAGAAGGTACTAGATGTCAGAGTGGAAAGTTTCAAAATTTTGCCTCAGTGGGAAGGGCTTGGTAGTTTGCAATAAACTTAGGATGTAAACATATTGATTTAAAAAGTAGAACTGAAATTTTTGTTTACAACTCTCACCATAGTGCTCTGGAGGAGTGTGGCTGCTTAGTCTTTTATCATGTGAGGTGAAAAAGACAGAAGAGTCCTGATTGCTAGTGAGGCTATTCAGAGCTGCGTCCTCATGCTGGGCATGCTCACTGAGGTTCTCCTTCAGACCTGGCACAGTCTTGTCCAGTGGATCATCCTCCCCCAGATAAGCATAGGGACAGTATTCCCGCGTGCGAGAGTAGATGTTGGCATTGTCATAGCAGTCAGAGCAAATTACTAGAGGACCTGCACCGCCTGGCAACAAAGAACAAATATTACATAAGCACATGACTGGTGTCATACCATACAATAATCTGTGTACTTAAGATTCTTCTCAAAACTACTATGACCATACATTTTATGCAAAACTATTATGAAAGGTGGATTATATGGTTCCACAGTTTGAAAAGAACTCTGAAGTTCTTTTTGTTTTTTATAGACAAGACCTGGAACAGAATTTTACATTTTAAAACAGTCTGCATACAAACCAGTACACATTTAAAGATTATGTATATTTAGGTTTAGCTGTATTTCAATATTTTGGTTGGTTGGCTTAGCTGTTGATGGCATTAAAACAATAACTACAGAACACAAATTTGTTAAATCAATTAATTGCTTTAAGAGTCAGTGCAGAAATATAATACCTATAGCCAAGGCCGTTGCTGGTGAGGCAGCAAGCCCAAACACTTGTGTTAATGACACTCACCTGGGGGGACTCCAGCTAGTCCCTCACGAGGCTCCCCGGGGTGGAAACTGCTACGGCCAGTAAACAGCGAGCCAACCCTGCAGTGCAGCATGCTGTTCCCTTCAGTTTCCACCTCACTGCCTGTGTCTCCATAACACACACCTGGGAGCAACATGATAATTAGTTACAGTTTTATTTCAGCGGGGAGCTGATCCAAAACATAAATGAAGGAATAGGAACCTAAGAGACACTGGAATTTCCCGAACAACCGAACCCTTAAAAGGTACATTATAAAATGGGAAGTTTCTGTTTTTGTCATCTCAGCACTGACTTGTTTACAAGACTCTGCAGTCTTGTGATCACAATGTTGACATACCCTCAGACTTTAAACTAGACTGCTGACTAATTTTCAACAGACCACTAACATTAAAAGAAATGGTTCATGTCACTTAAAGTTTACATTAAAGCACAAGAAAAATCCTTCATAAATACTGACAGGATACTACTGAAATATCTAGTTTGGTTTGTAGATGCAGAAGGGAACTATTGTTTTCTGTTTCAAACTCAAAGGGCAGGTAACCCACCGTCCGTGCCCTTATGGACATATCCATTAGAGAGGGGAGGCATGAGCTGCTGGTGGCTCCCAGCCTCAGAATTACTGTAACCCTCCTGAGGCTCAGACAAAGTACCCTGAGAGGATAGGTAGCTGGGAATATCTGCTGGCAAATTCATCTCATCTGTAACGGAAACATATTTTCAGTTCTATGTCATGACTTCAAAACAAAGTGTCCACGGAAACATTTCAGTTTACAAGCAGCCATCTTTTCTGGATAAAGCTTTCAATAAGGCACATTTATGTTACAGGACAGATGGCTGTGTGTCCAAACTACTTACCTGTGTTGGTAATACTGTAGTCCTCACTTTTCCTACGCATGTGATAGATTACAATGACCCAGACCAACGAAGTACCAACCACACAGCACACCACCACAATCACCACGATGCCCACAGTGGTCCAGGCATCCTGGTCATACACTGTGCCTGTATCACAATTTGGTGATGGTGAGACGCTCAGGTATATGTGGCCACGCTCTGTACCCAAAGTATTAGACATGATGCAGGTGTATTTCCCAGCATCAGCTGGACCAGCATCAACAATGATAAGAAGTTGATTGGCTGCAGCAAAGAAGTGGCGCTCTGTTAGGACCAAAGGCCCATCATCTTTGGTCCAGTTGAGACGAGGAGCAGGGCTGCCTCCAGCTATACACTGAAGCACAGCAGTTTCACCCCGGGCCACTGTTCTGTCTTCCAGTGGCCGCATGAAGGATGGGGTTTCTGCAGAGGAAAAGGGAAAAAAAAAAAGAGAAGAGGATGAACTCATTTTTGATTTAAGTCATCCGTGGCCAGTTTAGATGGATGTGTGCTATTTTCTAAACAATTTTTCTCCAGCACTAATATTTAATGATTAATCACAAACTCCGCCAATTGGACAGTCAGTCATTATATACTCCTGCAAGTAGCTCAAGTCACATTTTGCAAGTACATTAATTAAGAAATATAATACTATATTTGATTTCGGATATGCGCCAGGCAGTCTCCTTTAAATATTCCACATGGTCGTGTTATAACAAGGCCATGTGGAATTTTTGCTTTTACGTCATCATTAGTTAAAACTGGCAGGGCGGCAACACATAAACAAGAGCTTGTAATGAGCAACAGACATAAATGAGCGGCCAATTGGAGTAGTGAGTTATCTGAAATGACCCCAGTAGATAAAAAAAACAACAAAAAAAAACTCAGTTAATCAGATGGCTGACTCACCCAGAACAGTCAGAGTAGCATTTGCCGACAGGCTTCCAGCAGCATTCTGAGCGGTACAGCTATACACTCCCATGTCTTCTGTTTTCACTTTAGCAATGAAAAAGACGTCATCGTCAGGCATCACATGCATCCTGCGCTCTCGGGCAGCAGGGAAGTCAGTGCCTCCATCTTTCTGCCAAGCAATCTGTGGTGATGGATGGCCTTCAGCAGCACACTCCAGCCTGGCCGTAGTCCCAGTCCGGATTGTCAGATCCATGGGGGTCTTAAGAAAGGAAGGCATCTCTGAAAGACAGAAAATAGAAAGTCAAGGGTGGAATACAATGGTACAGACAGAAACAAATACTGATATATACCATATATGTATGAAAACGAGATAAAACCTTAGGGTACCTCTCTCTTATTTAATTTTTTCCCCAGTTACTGTACTGTCAAATGGGTAGCAATACTACTTAACAAATAAACTATATACAAGTATCAACTTCATGCAGATATATTGCAGTGAATTGGCAAAACCAGCAACCCAAAGCCTAAACAGGGTAAGTGAACAAGACGCAAAAACCTCCCAAAAAACAAACAAACCAAAAAAGAACTGGCAATCACTGATCACGTTCATTTAAAGAGATAACACATCCTCACCATTGACAGTAAGCTTGGCCCTGTTGGAGTAATTGGAACCAAAGTGATTGGAGACCACACACTGGTAACGCCCCTCATCGGTGAAGTTCACATTGAGGAGGTGAAGCACAGTGGTATAGATCAGCTCTCCCTCTTGGTACCGGGCATAATTTTCCACTTCTGCATCATACAGCACCTCCCCATCCTTCCGCCAGGCTGTGGTCATTGGTGAATCACTGCTGCTGGACGCAATGCAGCTCAGAGTCACATTGTTTCCCCGCAGTGCAACAGACGTCTCTGGGTGAGTTGTGATCTGAGGCTTGGGGAAATCATCTGTGTAGGCACATGTGTTTGGGAAAATAAAAACAAAGGAAATAAAAGAAACATTTTTCTAACTGAAATATATATATAAGATTTTAAGCTCCACCAGAATGCAACACAGTATCAAAAAACAAAAAAACAAATACAGCTTTTCAAAAAATGACAAGTTAAAAAACAAAACAACTTTTCACGTATTTTGGATCTTTTTAAGTGAAATAATCCGCTGGACACTCTCAAAACATCCAAAATAAATATTAATTTTAGTCTTTTCTTCCATATACCAATAAACATTGTTTTATATGTTTTGTGCTTATTCAACAGAATCTATAATGGCAGGCTGGGAATAATTAAAACAAGAAAAAAAGACTGACCACAAACAAACTCTTCCGGGCTGATGGACAGGACATTGCGACCGAGCAGATTCACAGGATGGGCACAGATAGCAGTGACAGACTGCTGGAACTGGCTGTCTGTCAACCAAGGACCCAGCCACTGCATGTGACAGTCACACAGCAGGTTGCTTGTGTTCAGGACACTGAAAATAGAGGAGTAATTTGGGAAACATGAGATGACTCATAGTAATATAAGACGGAATGATTCTACTAATGAAGTATGAGATTGAACCACTGGAAATAAAGGGAAAATTAATCTGGGATTTCAGGGATTCATCTGAACTCACTCTTCAGAGAGTTAATAGAATTTATTCTTTTAGAAAAGAAACCTCCACATACTAACTTGAAAAGAAGATTTAATCTTAAATAATTTAAAGTGAGCCATTTACAGATATCTAAATAAAGCTTATATAGCTTCCAAATAAAGCTATATTCCTGTGAAACACACAGGGAATTGTTATTGGTGAACATCTAAATCTGTTTATAAAGCCTTTTAGTCAACCTGTCAGCTGGACCATGGCAAAAGGATCTAAATTGTGGCATGAAATTGGATTCAAGGCTATAAAAAGCCTCCAGAACTGCGCTCTATTTTTTTTGTACAAAAATACATTTTAATTAGAGGAATGCTGCCATCTTCTTCTAGTCAAGTTATCAAACCAAGCCACTTTATCCGCTTGCAAAGCAGATACTGTTAAATTCTATTAAGGTAGCACACTAATTACTAACAAGAGGATATGAGTACTGTCAGTTTGACAGCAGCTGGGGCATTTAGCCAGCCACTGCTTGAGAGACACTCCTAAGATGGGTTGATCAAAAGCTCAAAACAGTGAGAGACTTTGCATTTCCGCTCCCTTTCCTCGCACACAGGAGACAGCTGTCCCAACTAAGTAAAGGCTGCTGCAACTCAAAAACTAAATCAGAAGTCTTTGCTTGGCCAACTGCGAATAAAAAAAAAAAAAGTATAAACCCAGTATCTTGATGCATTCTCAATCATCCAGGAAAGTAAATCTCCAAAAGTTGATTCTGTTCATCTGGACGTATGTGTCAGGAGTATCGGAGCAGTTGAGACGCATTTTTTCTAAACACCGGGTCTCTGTGGCTTTTAAACCCCAAAACACGCTGCAGTCAGCTGAGACTGAAGAAGTCACTTGGATGAGTGACGAAACGTTTCTCCCACAAAACACTACGTCCGGATGAACAGAATCAACTTTTGGAGATATAAACCCAGTAAATATATTTAGCCTTAAATTTCACCAACCAAATAAATAAATAAATAAATAAAGATTTTAAATGGGGCAACAAAATTAAAATTGCTATGGTGGATCAACAATGACTCCCTGTTTAAAAGCTTCAGTGACGCCAATTTAAAATGTAAATCACTGCCCCTGCAGTGTTTCTTAATCATTGTAATTCCTTTTTAATGAGGTCAATAACAATAAATCAGTCTAACAAACATTAACACAGGAAAATACCAGCTAATACATGCGCATGAGAGCTGTAGGATATTTCTGTGTTTGGTTTTGTTTTACTTACAACACTTTCAGCTTCATATGAGACATCGCCTCTGGGTGTATCGACATGATACCATTCTTGCTGAGGTCCCTAAAGATGGGACACAAATATGGATTAAACACACCAGTTTGATCAAATTGACATTTTTGTCAGAAGTGTAACGCAACAACAGGACAATAAACCTTTCTGCTATGTTTAAACATTTAATAATAGATATCAAAATGACTGCATGGCTAAAAAGTATTAGATAAGGGCTTTACTCACAAGTGCTCGAGCTCTTCCAGGCCTTCAAACGCTTTCTTTGTGATGGATTTGATTTTGTTCTGTTGTAGGATTCTGGAAAAAATAAAGATATTTCACACGAGGCCAAGTGAACAGTTCAAACTAGCCTGCTCCTAGGCCATCCTTTATTACAAAAACAAGTCACTGCTCCAGCAGCTTTTGTGAAGGCTGCTATAACATCTGAAACAAATTACACTGCAAATTGAAATAAATTGGAGAACTAAATAAATCAAATGTGTTAAAAACAGATATGTAGTATATTAAACATTACAATATAATTTAACCTTTCTGAAAATTTGTGCAGCCATTTGTTTGATGCACTGTAAAGTATCTTAACATAAACCAGCTCTATTTCTCTAAATACAAAAACATTTTACAAACTTGCATACTATATATAAAAATACAATTTTTAAAATTCATATCATGCCCTCACAGAGTGTTTAGCTTCTTCATGCCATCAAATACACCAATGGAGTCTTCAATGGCCCAGGAGATTTCATTATTACGGATATCTCTGAAAAGCAAAGAGACTCATATTAGATATTAAACACAGTACACACAGGCTGAACATCTAAAGGCTTCTCCTGCAAAGAACAAAGAGCACACATTACCACCACTGGGGTTGCCAGCAGCAGTGACTCTTCGTTAGAAGACTAACAATCTGAGACACCATACTTCCACACTATGTCACAGCTTGCTGCTCCTGCCGCTGTGATGAGGGGAAATAATTGGCTCTGTTTAGCACTGAGACAGTTCATGGGTCCACTGCAAGTCCAGGGAGGCCTTGTGTTTACAGGATGGGTCATGGGCTCTTTTGTTTCTCTTTCCTCATGCCTGGCTACCTCTGAAAGAAGTTCTGCACTCACCAGTTCCCCTCTCCCATGAAAGATCCCGAGATGGTCAAAATCCCAAATGCAACCCCTTTGTCATTGTAGTTCACTGGCTTAAAGAGAGCTCCGTGCAGCAAATAATGAGTTCATAACTTTCTCACAGATAAACTGTGGATGAAGAAGATATACTCGATTAATTGGGCTGATATTTTGCTAATCAGAATTTTAATAGCTTTGGTTTTAAACCTAAAATACTGCCCTTACTTTAAAACAAACAAGCAAACAAACAAACAAACCCGAAAAACTCTCATTAACATGTCCTAGCTCGAGATCAGCAGCAACAACAACAACAACAACAACCGTGTTAGACTGTGTCAAATAATCCACTTGTAAAGCAAGTAGGGGCTGCTCAATTATGGCAAAAATGATAATCACGATTATTTTCACTGAAATTGAAATCTCGATTATTTGACGATATTTATTTAACCCTTTAAGACCTACTATAGAACCAAGTCCGCCAGAGCTTATATTATTTTTTTTACATGTTGTAGTGCCATTTGTGGGAGCATTTCAAGTTGCTATGCAACTGTTATAGCCCATATTTTAATAATATGTATGCATTAAGTCCATTAATTACATTAATTGCAAAAAAGTGCAATAAACTACAAAAAAATTGAAAATCGTTTTTGGTTTTTTTACATATATTTCTACTTGGAGAAATTTAAGAGGTTTATCCCTCAAAACTTTAAATACAAAAAAAGTTGCAAAAAATAGTTTACAACAACAGGAAATTTATTTTGAGTGTCTTCATAGTTTTATTTTGGAGATACAGCAATTTTTATATACTGCAGGAAAAACGAAAAAACAATCCTATGATGCAAATTTGCAAAGAAAACAGCAGGTGCATCAAAATAAACTATTTCCAGCAGTGCAATTCGAGTTCTAAGCATCCCAGCAACTATTCAGAAAAGTCAAACATGACCAGTATAGGCTTTTAAGGCCTACAAGTAAAAAAAACTACATTTCCGCGAAAATGATGTCACTTCCGGTTTCGGCCAGGAAATGGCGGACATGCGATAGTTCGCGCTGACATCTGTTTCACTGTGGGAAGTGTTACAAACAGCTGATCGGATCGGCAAAGCGTGTTTCTCGAATATTATGTTTTTGTTGCTGCAAGCACTTTTTATGCAATTTTTGCAAAGCTTTATGTGGAAGGAAACCGTGACCGAGGACAAGCTGATGGCATAAGATGTAAGTACAACTCCTCCGGTTTCATATGCAAAACAAATTATTGTGCTAGCTTACACGGTTCAGGTTCTACAGGGATTTAAAAATAGTTACACAAAACGGAGCGTGCTGCTCTGACCGGATTTAAAGGGTTAACAATGACTTTAAAAAATAATATAAAATAGTGTGCAAAACCACTGAAGTTTTTTTTTACCTCTCTTTTCAACCAACGGCAGTCACTCTCCTCTCCAAATAACTTCTGCTTAGCTTTCCAAGCTTCCCTCGGGTCCTCTTAATCAGCGGTCTCCAACCTTTTTTGCGCCACGGACCGGTTTATAAGGTGTCGCGGATAAATGAGGGAGGGGCTAATAATCGGCTCAGTCATTTTTAATGATCATTGAAAGCCCAGATCGTAATCGTGATTAAAATTCGATTAATTGAGCAGCCCTACTTTAACGGCAGTCAAAACAGTGGTGCTATCCAGGAATTCCAGTACAGTAACCTTGCCCAGCCCTTACATTAAAGTGGTGAAGATGAAATTGCCTGACTCAATATCAGAACATCATGATACAACAACAGATGAGACCAAGGAGAATCTCCCTGCTGCTAACCATCTTCATACCAAAATCTTTCCTGCTACCTTTTTCTCCAGTCACTTCACTGTCCAACCCCAAAAGATACTCTTTGAAAAGCTGCAGTTTAGGATTAGAGCTAACCCCAACCCTATTAATACATACACTACATGTACTTATTTATCTTCTCCCAATTACATTAGTCCTCCCATTGTTTGGTGGAAGGGCCTAATATGGCCCTTTTGATATTGAAGGTTGCCAACATGTGGTCTAGATCAACCAACAAGTGCTTCTGACAGTGAAGCCTCTCCAACATGAATGTTGAGAGGCTACTGACAAAAACACTGTAAACCTGAAACTTTTACTATCTGGGTGGAGATGCACACACCTCACGTAGATTTTTCACATTTTAACTAATTAAAAAAAGAAGAAGAAAAAAAAAGAATCACAATTGTGTGTAAGTAAATTTCAGGACAAAGAACACAAAGCCGGAAAAACATACATCTATGGAAAACACACACAGAGTGGTTTAATCTAAATCTAAATGTACACCATTGACAACAAAAGATTTGCATGGCACTACAATAAGATGGGGACTTGAAATAGTGGTACTTTCTACAGTTTTCTCTGAACTACTTGGAAAGAATTCAAGAACAAAAAACTAAAACTACAAATGTAGAAAGAAACAAGTGCAGACCTACTTTTGCAAGAAGCCTTCAATGAGAATGCAGAGCCAACAGGACTTGAGTTAATTCGTTTACAGAGATTCATTAAACTTCTAACCACAAATAATAAACACATACTGCAGACAGATTCGGGCATTGCACTTACAGGGTGCGCAGACTTGACAGGCCACTGAACACTCCCTCTCCCAAATGGCTGATAGAGTTTTCTCCCAGGTTCAGGCTCTCCAGGAAATCTAAACCTTTAAAAGCTGTCTCCTCAAGTCTAGTCAGATGATTGCCAGACAAGTCTCTGTTCAAAGAAACCACAAATATGACAAACATTAACTAAAAACAATTTCCCTATGTTCTGTATGGTAATATTAGTCCACATTTAAGGATGAAATGAGCTGTTTTCACAAAAACACCATATATGGTGCATTAGGTAGAAGCTAGACCTCACTGAACCAGCCCAGACAAACACAGTGCAGCAAGATAACAGTAACTGCTCCAAGTACTCTTAGCTACATTGGGATTGTAGCAACGAAGCAAACAGACTCACAGTTCCTCAAGCTTTTGGCAAAACTCCCAGGCGTCTGGTCCAATGATGCCAACAGCATTCTGGCTGACCCGCAGGATACGCAGCATGCGCAAGCCATACAGCCAACCTTTGTTAACCTCTGTTAGGTTGTTGTGCTCTAGCTCCCTGGGGGGGGCGACATTATTGACAAAAATAACTGTATTAAATCAATTTATTGCTTTAACATATCTGCAGGGGGAACCATAGGTGAGAACATTTTATGGAAGATTTTTTTTCAGCAAGATTTTTTCATAGGTGCTGCACATTTTTTGCTAAATATATTGCCAAAGTCCAAAAGATTGCACTCACAATTCTTCAATGTTGTTCAGTCCAAAAAAGGCTCCATCCATGAGCTTAGTGATGCCATTCCTCTGCATCTTCAGTGATTTCAAGGAGTCCATCCCCTTGAATGTAAGGCTGTCAACAATTTTGATCTTGTTCCGCTTCAGTTCACTACAAACACAAAGAATCCATTTTCTTTAACCAAGTGTTTTTATACATAAACAAACTCACACAACAGAGCTTCTCGAATAGGAACATTTGGATCCATAGGTTTTTGGAATTTTGCCTCTGTACAACACCACATTGCTCGATTTTAAATCCAGTGGTTTTAAAAATTATACAAATCAAGATATGATTCAAGACTTGCAGGCTTTTAATTACAAAGGTTTTAGAAATGTTTTGCATTAACTGTTTAAGATTTATGGCCATTTTTATACGTAGTGTGGCTTTTTCAGAGGCTTAGAAATAATTGGACAAACTAACATAATTTTACATAAGGATTGTTTTTACTGCTTTGTTGAAAACAATTTGCAGACAAAGACTGCCTGAAATCTGAAATGCACAAACACCACCAAATGCTGTGTTTCGAACTTTAAGATGTTCTGCCAAATGTTTGCTGCAGCTGCATTCAGTTGCTACTTGTGTCTGGGTCTTTCTAAATTAGATTTTGTGTTCAGTAACTGAAAGGTATGCTCTGTTAGTTTCAGAACAGGTGACTGACATGATGTATTCACATCCATAAAGGCATCTATTAACTGTAGGCATTAGCAATGAAACACCTATCCCCTCAAGATTGCTCTTTACTACGCTAGATGTTGTAAAAGAGTTTTATGTAACCAAGGGAAGAACTGTGTAATCACTCACTTTTGTGGTCATCCAAGCCTTTAGGTCTTTTGGAGCTGAATGGTTCATTCCTTCATTTAAAGAATGTACCAGATCGTCGATTTGGCCAAGCATAAAATTTTGGCTCTTTTTCTCAAATTGGTTTATTGTGGTTTTTCCACCCCCCCGTTACTTGCATCAATATCTCTTTGGACTTCATATTTAGATTTTCTGGGAAAAGCAGCCAAATGCAAGTTACACTCTTGGAAACAATTCTATCTTTCTATCAGCTTAGTTTGTCATTAAATAATGAGGAAGAAGGCCAAACCTGCCCATGGAACTGTCAGGCAACGGTCCAATTATTTTTTATCCTCTGTAAATAGGGCACGATGTGTGTTAAAGCTTCAATTCTGTCTTAATTGTTTAACTTGAAAATCCACGGTTGTGTACAGAAGCAATCTTTCTTTTTAAAGTTTCAATGTCCAATAACTTACAAACCTAATTGTAAAACTGCGCAAAACTGAGTAAAATAAGAGCATCTGTTATATAAATTAAAATTCACCAACTGAGTGATAATGTTACAGCATTTTATTATACTTACAGGAACTGAAGTTGTGGAAGTTTGAAGACTTTGGATGGAAGCACAGTCAATCTGTTCCTGTTCAGCCTCAGCACCAACAGGGAGCTGGAGATGTTTTCAAAGCAGCCAGGCTCCAGGACGCTGATCTTGTTGTTGCTTAAATTACTATGAGATAAAAAAAAGAAAAAACATTACTACCAAATTTAGCAGAAGGAATCATTCTTCCTTTGTAGTTACGCATACTGTGTGAAGTAAATATTTACAAAAATGGTTGCTTTGCAATAAAATGCTTTCTAGGGCAAACTGAACAAAACAAGGTGTTTTCAGTACTCTCGTAAGAGCATGTGACGCTTTGCTCTAATGTGTTTCCTCCAATACTATGAATATCTTCTTACTGTTGTATTACACAGAATGTTTCCAATTGCAAACTTATTCACGGTCATACAAGCAAGTCAATGTAGAGTTAAACCATATTTTAACACTGCATGTCTCACACACTGTCCTAGTACTGATAATAAAGATGACTTTGACTTACAGATATTTCAGCTGCATAGATGGAAAGGATCCAACTTTGAGCTCAGAGATGGAATTGGATGTAAGGTCCAGTGTCTCCAGGGAAACATATGGTTGTAGGTGAAGCATTGACAGCTCAGTGATCCGATTGTGGACTCTGAAATATATCAAATATAAAAAGGTATTAGTTTTAATGATGTCAATGCTTACTAAAGCATTCTTAGTCTAATTAAAATATTATTAACATGGTGAAAGAATGGGGGGGGGGGGGGGGGGGGGGAATAACAAAAGACTGACTCTGGTGGTGTCTTCCACTGTTTTTGTATAAATATGTTTTAATCTAACATCCAACAAAGCATAAAAATTCAGCCAACATTAAATACTGTACAATTTTTTTTTTACAAAGTGTTTAAATGTGCAGAAGAATTCAAGGAATATTTTAATAATTAGTTTGAGTGCTGATAGAAAAGACCAAAAAAAAACATAACTGAAAACAAACCCTGAAGAGGATTTTGTACTTACAAAGAAAGTCCTGTGATGTTTGAGGAGACATCGCCAAGATAGGGAAAAACAGTCAGCTCATTGTGATTCAAAGTACTGAAATCAAATTTAAACAAAAATGAAAAAGTTGCATCAGTCAAATAGCCATACATAACTGAGATTTTAAACAAATTTACTCTGATGTCCCTTATAAACTGTGAGCAGAGGTTTATATATCACACTTTTCTTCATGACAAAACAAAAGTTACAAACAACGAGTATATTTCCAAAAATAATCTTACCTATCCTTAAAATACTCAAAGGTGTTGGTTAAGTGGTTAAAATGTATTCAAATTGGTTGTATCTCTATATTACTATCCAATCTTTTATTGAGCAACCAATCAGTGCAGCGGTTCAGTAAAGGACTAGCTCTGCTAACTTCAGTTATGTTCATCCAGATGTGTACTTACACTTGGGTTATCCCATCTGGGACTTCCACTGGAGCCATCGACAGCCTTCTTCTGTTGCAGTCCAGAATATGAACCTCATCCTCTGTTTTATAACACGAGCAAGGAGCAGGACAAGTCTCACTGGCCCAGGCACCCAAACTTAGCAGCATGAAGATAAGGGCCGAAGGAATGGGCCAGCCTTCCGCCATTTTAAATGCCTTCCCACTGAGAGTTAGCTACGTGGCTAGCTAGAACTGGCACGTTAACTTAACACTTATAAAACCACAGAGTTGTTTTTGTAGTTTACGACCATTCAAGCAAGCACATATTTAAGATTTATATCGTCACGATTCCAGGTGGAATCGTAAAATGCAGTTTTTTCCAACTTAAGCGGGGCATCCCAGCAGAGATTTCTGCTCTTCTTTCAGTGGCTGGAATTCCTTCCGCTCCAGCCAGGACACCCTCCCGGAGAGGTTAGCTAGCTCACCGCTGAACTGAGTTGGTCCCACAAACACGCCACTTTTCACCAGAAGAGATCAGTTCAAATCCGTACGATAACCGCTTTTGATTATACTGATCCAAATGAAATGTTACGGGCGTTTAACTCAGACTGTTTACAAAGAATTAAAGAAATTTTGTCCCGTCTTTCCATCCCGAAAGAACAACAAAGCCCCGTGAGTTGATGACACAGGATACCCTAATCCCGCCCCTCTACAGCATGTTTACAGTTATTCTATTGGTCCGTGATTTTGCTTGTCAACCATTTGCGTCGTTTTGATTGGATCGTGTTTTTGTCCGACACTGTTTGCAGGAAAAAAGTTTTTAAGAACTATTGAAGTATGAAATAGTATTCCAGATCCTCGCGGTTGTTAGTGGTAAAATCTACTTTTTGATTTAGGAAAATGTTTTGTTTTGATTTGTTCGCATTTTCACAGTTTCAAACACATAGCCACAAGTAAAGAGCACATTTAAATTTTGCTTTTATCACCATTATATATATATATATATATATATATATATATATATATATATATATATATATATATATATATATATAAAGGCCTATCTGTGAGTAGAGGGAGTAAGTAGTAGCAATAACAATATAAAAATACAAATCAGAAAATGAAGTAAAATAAGAATACACAATAAAAGAAATAACAAAGAGTGTGCAGTAAAAAAAAAGTTTTAAAAAAAAAAGAATCTATAATTTCTAAAAGCATTAAACTGATTATTATGATCCTACAATGACTGCTTTACATATTTATACTCCACTACAAAGACAAAAAGCAGCACCAGTGTGATTTGTGAATATATAATCTATCGTTATAATTGATGATATATGAAAGTTGTTTGGTTGCCTAAATGCACTCATTGATATTTTTAATTGTTTATGTATATAAAAAGATTTGGACTGTGTGATCTTAACTTAATACTTTATTTTTAAATAGATTAACTGTGATTTCTAGTGTTATCCATTGTGTTAGAATACTTCCCTCTAGAATAAATAAACACTGAATGGGTGGGGTGGGGGATGTGGTTAGCTCAGAATTTAATGTGAACTTCAGTGCTTTACTTTATGCACACGGTGAGATAAGCATCATACTTGGGCAAATTTGCTAAATGTTTCTGTTGCATTCTGAGTATATTTTATTCAAAATTATGGCAAACTGGAAACCTATGTATGTAAATTTTCCCTTGTTTTCAATCTTTATATCAACTGCTATATAACATTTCAATTAACAAATTCATTAAATATAGAATTTGACACTTGACAATTAGAATAGAATAGAATAGAATAGAATAAAGTGGGCTTTATCAAAAAATAATACAACAGCCCAGCAATACAATTTTATATTTGTGAAGAGAATTATTGAGTCTTTAGACAGCTGCCAATTCAACTCATTCAATTTAAATTTTATAAGAATTTTTTCTGTTGAGCTAATTAATGTAGAGAGAGAGAGAGAGAGCAGGGAGCAAGGGAGGGAGAAAGAGGATGGATGAATGCAGCAAATCGGTAAGGGGGAAGTCAGTGGAAAACAATTTGACTATGATATTTGCATATGACATTGTGATCTGTGGTGAGAATAGGGAGCAGCCAGAAGAGAGCCGTATGATGCAGGTGGGGGAATGCTCAGGAGAGAAGAGGAATAGAAGTCAGTAAAAGCAAGACAGAATACACATGTGAATGAAAGAGAGAGAGGTTGGAAAATATAGCACTGTCAAAAAGATGTGAATGTGAGGCATAGCTGGATGTCGCAGAACTAAAGATGCCAAGATTTTCACTGGAAATGACCAGGAGGGACAGGATTAGAAATGAGTATATCAGATCAATTTATAGACAAAGTTAGAGAAGCAAGGTCAAAATGGTTTGGACATGTGCAGAGGAGAGATAGTGGATATATATGGAGCTCCCAGACAGGAGGGAAAGAGGAAGATAATAGAAAAGATTCACAAATGTAGTGAAGGAGGAAACGGTGTAATAGAGGAAGATCCTAAAGTTGCAGTGAGATAGAGGTAGATTATCCACTGTGACAACCGCTAAAGAGAGCAGCTGAAAGAAGAAAAATGATTGATTTGCTTCGAACATGTAACTATACAATTTTAAAAAGAAGAGAAAAGGTTTAATCTAACCTGCAGGACCAGGAAACCATAACCTGAAACTCCAATTGAATAGCACTTTACCCCACCCCAGCTGACATTTGGCACTGCTGATGTCTTGCCTTGATGTCTTGTGTACACATGCCATTACATGTTTTCAGAAGCAGTCTCACACTTCCAAACATTTTTCCTGTGTGCATGAGTACTCTACAGTGTAGGGACTTCTGTAGCATACTGCTTCACAAGCTGTTTTTGCTCCTAGATATTTACACTTTGCTATGACCACACTGGGCAGACATTTGTCAAACTAACTTAGTGTAAAGATGGCATCCTGTGACTAAGCCACCCTAAAGTCATTGAGCTGTGCAGTGTGACCCCATGTTTTGTCACCAGTGGTTTTTCAAAGGAACATGCATGGATGTATGCATGATATTCATAGATCTGTTTGCAGTTGATGTGGCTCAGTTCAGTTTGATTCAATTAAGTTCAGTTCAAGTTTATTTATATACCACCAAACCACAATAGCAGTCTCCTCAGAATGGAGAAAACCAACCCCAACAATCAGATGATCCCCAATGAGCAAGCACATTTACTGACATACTGAAGTGGCATATAAACATGTAGAGAGAGAAAAGAGGTGAGTAGAAGGTGAAAGCTGAAAATAAGTGTATCGTAGTGTATCACATGAATTCCCAAAAGAGTTTAAGCCTCTAGCAGTATAACTAAGGGATGGTTTAGGGTTACCCGATCTAGTCTTAACCATAATCTTTATCAAATTGAAAGTTTTGAGTCTAATCTTAAAAATAGAGAGGATATCTATCTTTATCCCCCAAATCTAAACTGGGAGATGGTTCCATATGAGAGAGGTCTGATAGCTAAAGGGTCTGCCTCCAAGTCTACTTTTATGTATTTTAAGGAACACAAGTAAGCCTGCAGTCTGAGATTGAAGTGCTCTGTTAGGACAATATGATGCTAATACTGAATGTGAGGAGAGGGATTTTAAATTTAATATGGGAAAATTATGATCTCTCTTACTCATTCTTGTTTGCATTCTAGCTGCAACATTTTTAGTTACCTAGAGGCTATTCAGGGAACTTTGGGGACAACTAATAATAATGGTTTACAAAACTCTGGCCTAGAAGTAATGAATGCATTTATTAGGTTTTCAGTCTCACTTTAAGACAGGATGTTTCAGAGATACTGCACAGATTAAAGAAGGCTGTCCTTAATGTCTGTTTAATGTGCACATTAACATATCCTTATCAAAAATGACTTCAAGATTCCCCACAGTCTTACTGGAGGCCAAGATACTGCTATCCAGATTATCCTGTTAGACATCATATTTTTAGGGCCAACCATGATAGCCTCAGTTCTGTCTGAGTTTAGCAGATGAAAATTACATCCAGGCCTTTACATCTTTAAGACATGACACTAGTTTAGCTAATTGATTTATGGCTTCATAGACAGATATACCTGGATATCAGGGCATCATCTGTAATAAAAAAGAGTGCAGTAGTTTATATTAATATGGGAAGCATGCATAATGTAAAAATTATTGGCCCCAGCATTGAAGCCAGTGGAACTCCATGACTAACTTTACTTTACATGCACAAACTGGAACTTTTCAGGTAGATACCATTCAAACCATTGGAGTACATTGACTTTAATACTAAGAATGTTTTCAATCTCTGTATTAAAATGTTATGATGAGCAGTATAGAATGAGGTCTAATGGGACAAGCACAGAGCTAGGTCCACTGCCAGTGGCCATAAGCAGGTCATTTATAATCTTAACTAGTGCTGTTTCTATTCTATGATAGAAACGTTATCCTGATGAATAGTACAGTAAAATGTCCGACAGGTAGCTCTGCAGCAGGATCTGTTCCTATTCTGTTTCAGTTACATGACAGTTTATGTTCTATGATAGAAATTGACTGTAAATCCTGACTGAAACTCTTCAAATAAACCATTCCACTGTAAATGATCAGTTTGCTCATTGATAACATTGATTTCAAGATTTTTTTTTTAACATAACAAGAAGGTTGGAGATTGGGTTATAATTAGCTAAGACAACTGGATCAAGTAAAAGCTTTTCATGTTGTTGTGTAATTACAGCTTTTGTGTACCCCATTAATAGAGATAAACTTATCATATTTGAAGTGACTGCGTTAACTAATGGTGAGACTTTTTTGAACACCCTTGTAGAAATCTGCACTTTTTTTATAGAACAGAAAACTGCTTTTATAAACCGAATGAAAATCTTTAGTGCATCACAATTTCCTCTCCAGCTTACAGGTTATCTGCTTTAAGGTGTGTGTTTGCGATTTATATCAGAGAGTCAAAGCTTTCTGATTTTTTTACTTTCCTTTTAAGAGGAAACACAGTATCCAGTGTTAAACGCAGATTAACCATTAACCTCCAAACACCCAGATGGTGACAGCAAACAGAACCTGGCCCTTATTCTGCAACCTAGTTTTCAAGGGCTACTTATTTATTCCCACAAACACCAACAAAATGATTGTACATACAGACACACAGTACAATACAGTCCTTGAACCTATGACATGCCCTAGCAGGTTGGCCATGCCTTTGCAATATACAGCAATGTCTGTGGTGCGGAACAAAAACTTCCATTGGCCTCAACCAATCATAAGTTGCACAACTCCTCTGAAGATTTTAATTAACAGGTTTTGGCAAATTATTTTAAAGATGGGAAGGCTTGTAAGCTTGTCCCTCCTACTGCAAATTACATAAGCTACTTAGGCTTTTCAGATATGAGTACATCTGCACACACCTACTACTCTTCACAGGAGGCAAACAGCCGTCAACCATGTTTCAAGACGTTTACCAAACCAATGTCCCTCCACATATACCTACTTTCTTGAAAAGAAAAGTTACCACGGGTAGTCAACTTACATGTCGTCTAGACACACAAAAAACGCAGCAACTTCTCTACGTTGTTGGAACCTCTTTGACAGCAAAGGTGAACAGGTAAGGTGAAACACTAACATGACTCTAAACACACATACTCAGCTCTATATGCACGTTATAATGTTGGTAACAGTGGCGAGAACATCACGTAGAAAACTTTCAAGTGACTGTTCAGTGCATACTGCTGAGAGATCTCGAAGGGTGCGGCTCTATGGTGCAGTGGGTGGGTGCGCTGGTTGGTGTCAGTTGTCACAATGTGTCTGTAAAAACCTAAAGTAAATACAGAAAAAAAATACAAGTCATCTGTTCGTACTGGGTTGGCTATAGCTTATGAGGTCATCTACTACTAATCGGAAAGTTGGTGGGTCGATCCTTGGCTTCTCCAGTGTGCATGCTAAATATCATGTGCAAGATATTAATCCCAAATTGGTCCGATGTATCCGTCGGAGTGTGAATGCGTGTGAATGTAGAGAAACCTCTTATGTAGAAAAAGCATGGATAAAAGTGCTTTTAATGAATGGGTGAATGAGGCAAGCTGTATAAAGCGCTTTGAATTCTCAGGAAAAGTAGTTAACTATATAAAATCAGTCTATTCAATTATTAATAGTTGAAATGTGCACAGAGCCAGCCCACTTTCCTCCAGAAGATCTCGGTAAATAGATAAGAATAAAGAACTGCCATAGGATAAGTGGCCACTGGAGGGGGCGGAGTGGAATTTGACTGACCAATCACCGCACAAAGCCTAAGCCTAGCAACGTACCTGCAGCTTTTATGATGAGTTGTCGCGCTGGTCTGAAACAGTTTAGAAGTTTGCGCTTTCACTTCTCTGTACTGTCGCAGCAATCGCTGGACGTTTGTGGTCAGTCTCTGTCTAACAGTGCGAGAAGACGACAGTCATGATCCATCCCCGCACGCTCAGAATAGATTACGGCAAAACTACGACGGTACTATACGTAGTTGGCTCGGAGCTAAACGTCAACCTGAACAGGTAGGTCTTGCTCAAACCGCTATAATACATTCTTCGCCAAAAAGCTCACCTGAGTTATGTGAAATGTCTTGCTTAGGGGTTGATAAGCAAACGCGTTGCTTTGTGGTAATATTAATGTTCTATCAAATATCGTAGCCGATTGTCCATATGTATCCTGTGTGCAGATTGTATTTTCACTGTCATTAAAAATACGCACGCTTCACAAGCGTTGCTTTGGCGTTGTTTATTTTTTATTTTTTATTTAACAGAACATCCGTGCAGTATTCTATGTTCGAGAAGTTAATTATTTGCTAAAATATTTAGTGAAATGTTGATTCAATTGTATGATACCTTTGGCATACTATCGGTTGTGTTTTTGAATAGTAGCACTATACACTATGTTGGGGCAGAAGTGTTCCTAAGTATTGGGACACTTAAACATTACACCTGCAGAAGCTGCTCGGGCATGTGCCCCCATTAAGCTCCCGGCACATAGTTTTTGTACTGATGTTAATACCAGAGGAGGTTTGGAAGTAGTTACTGAGTCAGCAGAGCGTTGAAGACTTCCAGGTAATATAGGTCTTGGCACCCTGCGGCCCTGTTTGGTAGCGTCGTGGCCAAGTTTCTGTAGTAACTGAACCGTCCAATTTGCAACGGTGCAGCTGCTCCTGGATTATCTAAAAGGGAAGAGATTTTACAGAGAAGTTACATGCTATTATAGTACCAGTGCTTCTCTACGACCCATTATTTAACAAATGTTGGTAAAGGCGGATTGCATTGCTAGATCCTTGATTTTATACACCTGTGGCAATGGGACTAAAATGCCTGCACTCAAAGTTTAAGAGGCTCGGCACAATACTGTGTGGTCCATATAATGTATGTTATACTTTAAATTATTAGTCCTATTTTACTAACATCATTAAGTCAGGGACTGCTGGCCAAAAGAGGTCATGATTTTATTTTAAAGCTGGGTGGCCAGAGAGCAAGCTGTTTTCCACATCCAGGTGTGGTCCACCCAGATCCTTTTTACAAACAATATTGATAATATAAATCAAATGCATGTGTTATTATTCATTACCTTTTATTGGCAGTGTGGTTGTGATGGTTGTGATCAAACAGCCAAAAGACTTTCTCTTCTCCATTAAAAGAGTAGTACTGTTGGTTAGCCATGATTGGTCAAAAACATTATTTCAGGAATTAGAAAACTCATCTGAAGTTCATTATTCATTTGTACACAAAACAAGAGCTGTCTTGGTGATTAACATTTAAATCGCACGTTGGAATCAGTCTCCAGTATCTCTGTCAGTGTTCTCTACATAGGGACTGATAGAATGAAAAGAAGTTAGTGTTAAAATCAAAATAATTCTCGATAGAAAGTGTTTTTGGATATTCTAAAACCCCTTTGAGGCCCAGGTGGTCCCGTCCATATTCCAGTCTCCCACTCTGCCGAGTCAGTAATCCCTTGTCTCTCTGTTATGTAGGCTGGCATTTGGCAGAATGTACACCATACATTTCTTTGGAAAACAAAGTCTCTCCTGTTAACAGCAACAATGAAACACTGTTAATTCTTTCCACAAACAAAAGACTATTAGATTTGCCACCACCAGGAACTGCACACAAATATCATCCTTCAGGTTAAACAATAGAATTCTGACATATTCTAGCTGCCAGTTTATGTAGTGCAAAGTCAATAAATTATGTCTACTACAACCATCATCGTGTTATAGAGCATTATTAAACCATTCAGTAAATGTCACCTTCAAGAAGTTTTTGCTGTAAAGACATCAGCATTTGTGCCACGTCAAGTTGTCTACGTTGTGGTCTCAGCTTTGCCAGACCAACTCTTTCAGTTGTTTCAATGGCGCCTATTGCTAAACAAACAGATGACACATGGGTTAAAAAAAACCCCTCTGCAACCTAGTATGATACAAGATTATCATGTTCCTAGTGCCTCAAGAAAAATTAGTGTAAAAAGCACGAACAGCTACAGAAATGACAAGAATATGACTTGTTCAGTTTATCAGGTCAGTTTCTAAGCAGACCGATATCACTGTGACTAAAGCTTGTGGCTTGTCTGTGTACGTCAGAGCACTTCCTCATATGTACATGGAGAAAAATATGCGCTTTTTGAAGTGGACCTCATGTTTAATACAATATGTTTGTGTTGTATAAAACACCTGTCATCAAATTGTGCTTTTTTTTCTGGTTCTCAGGAGTGCCCCTCCCACCTCCAAGTTCTTCTCCGTGAAAGGCACTGCCAATGTTCAGTACAGCATCAGCCCCACTCCTCGGGACACATCCCACCTCTCTCCCATCCCTCTCACTGAAAACTCAGTCCTGCTCATCAGCAGGGACCATGCCAGTCAACATGAAAATGATAGCAAGGTATAGTAGCACAAAATTGAATCTGAATCAGAATACTCTATTAATCCCAAAGGAAACTGTGTAATTGCATGACATTGCTGATGTCACAAGTCAGTATGTCACATTTCTTGATTTCAGCATTTCCTCTATCAAGAGCATGATTCAAGTTCATGTTAACTGTCAAAAAAGATTTACTGTTAGTCAGATTAAGTCATTTTTTTGCTCAGTTTTCCTGCACCTGTGGGTAAAAATACTGTCAAACCGAACTCCTGTCAGGATTTGTACTTTAGTTAATGATTGAATTGTAGCTGTTGAAATTACCAGGGCTCACTCCTATTTGCTTTACAATGGACAACTCACAATCAAACAATATAAAATCAATACCTGTTAAATTTCTGCACATCATCAGCTTATGTCTTTTATTTTAAAAGCTGTCAGTCCAGTACTATGGGGCGAATAAAGAGGTCTTAGGGAGAGCAGTTGTGCATCTAACAGCTGTTGGTAAGTTAAATTATAATGACGCAACATGCATTTTACTAAGAACTTGTTGTTTTGTCTGTAAAATAGTACATTTTATTGCTCATTACAATCCAAACATGATGTACGATTCACCAGAGTTTCATATCATGATGATTGTGATATGAAAAAACAAAACAATAGCTGTACTGCGATCTGAGCCTGTATCTGGAAAAGCAGTGTGTGTGATCAACAAGCTTTCTGTTATGCAGAGCTCTCACTGGATGTCGATGCTGATAGAGATGGCATCGTGGAGAAAAACAACCCTAAAAAGGTGATCTAAAATGTTTCAGCTTTACATGACAGAACTACTTCAACACAATATCACATTTCCATTGTATGTCAGTAAAGACAAGATGCAAACATGCTTATTCAGCTTGCAATTATTTTCAGAAGATTTTGCTGAAGTCTTTAAGTCACAAAATTCACATTTTCATTTTTTTGAAAATATTTTAGGGTTCTTGGAAATGGGGTCCTAATGGGCATGGGGCCATCCTTTTGGTCAACTGTGACTCAGAAAAGACCTACAAGAAGACACCAGACAGCGAGGACAAAAGCATTTATAAAGTGTCTGGTAAACCACTTTCAGTGCAGTTTCAGTTTTCACCAATAAATACTCTATTTTTTCATTTGTTTTCTGTACCACCCACAAGTTTTTTTTTAAACTTTCCCTAGCATTAGAAAAGCCGTTCTTATTGTCTGTACTAAGCAGATTCAAATGGTGATATGGTAAATCAGTCTGATAAAGAAACCTTGTGAGAGACAAAGACTCACAAGGGTAAAGATAAAATCCAGTAGAGCTGAAATTTGATAGTATATGCTGGTCAGGCGTTATGTGTAAAGGTGTACAGTTACCAGAAACACTACCACATGCTGACTGACGTCTGCAGCATGTGGAGCAGTTAAAAAAAGTCTCTTCAGCACTGAAGGAGTAACTAGTACAGGTATGGAAGGTACCAAAGTGCCAGTCAACATGAAAATGATAGCAAGGTATAGTAGCACAAAATTGAATCTGAATCAGAATACTCTATTAATCCCAAAGGAAACTGTGTAATTGCATGACATTGCTGTTGTCACAAGTCAGTATGTCACATTTCTTGATTTCAGCATTTCCTCTATCAAGAGCATGATTCAAGTTCATGTTAACTGTCAAAAAAGATTTACTGTTAGTCAGATTAAGTCATTTTTTTGCTCAGTCAAAGGTTTACAGTTACCAGAAACACTACCACATGCTGACTGACGTCTGCAGCATGTGGAGCAGTTAAAAAAAGTCTCTTCAGCACTGAAGGAGTAACTAGTACAGATATGGAAGGTACCAAATTGCACTATAGCGCGGGATCAAAGCCCCTACTGTAAGTCAGTGACTACAGCAGATACCAGGCACAACACCTGAGATGGGGAAAAAATTCTATGGTGCCAACGGCATTAATAATTTTTATGGATGTACAGATCTAAAGGACATGTCTGTCATGGTGCTGCGGACCAAAGGCCCGGGTAAACTCCCAGAGGGCTACAAACTAACCATGCACATCTCTCAGGGAGATGCAGAGAGTGTTCGAGTCTTCAGAAACCGATCCACTGAAGTGTCAAATAGTGGCCTATGTGAGTAAAGAAGTGGGTATAAAGAAAAGCCCCGGAACATTTGATCTGATGTGCATGTCACCTGATCTGTAAAAGCATGTTTTGAACACATTCTTTTTTTTCTTTTTGTTTCTAAGTTAACCGCCTAAGTATTTAACCTGTTTTCTGTCATTCTTACTTCAGCGCAGAAACTTTACAATCTCTTTGTGAAAGACTATCCACTGGTGCTGAGCAGTGATGTGCTGTCCAAGGAAGTGCCTTACCTTGGAGGCGTGGCAGAGATGAACTTTTATGTGGAGGGCCTGAGGTTTCCTGACAAAGACTTCAATGGACTCGTCACCATCAACCTCAGTCTATTAGAACCAATCTCTGATGTAAGTTCCAGAGTATAGCGTTACAGTGTAACACTGCTTTATTTAATCACCTTCTTTCTTTACACCCTTAACTACAGCATAACTGTAGCGGATACATTTTGTGACTCCAGTTAACATGAAGTTTTTGAATCCATTTTTTAATGTTGCATTACAAACATAGAATGGAGTATAACCGGCAGTACTCAACAGCCTCTCGCATGTTTCAACAGGGTCTCCCTGAGACGCCGATTTTTACTGACAAAGTTGTGTTTAAAGTCGCACCATGGATCATGACACCCAACACGCTTCGACCTGTAGAGGTGTTTGTCTGCAGGTTAGTGTAGACTCATGAATAATGAGCATGATGGTGACAGCTGTTGTTGCTGTCACACATTCCCCTTAGCTTGCCTTCTTTCCAAGAAAGCCAAACCTGTTTGTCTGTGTAAATACTGTAAATACTGCTTTCACAGACATTTGTTGTTTTACAATTTAATTTTTAAATTGTTTTTAAAGCTCTCACTAAAATAAATTCAAATATGTTACTTATGTTGTGGCACAATCTAAAAACTGCTTGACTGTTTCTTTGTTAGCACATCTGATAACTACCAGTTCCTGAAAGGAATGAGGAACCTTGTTGCGAAGAGTGGGTACAAGCTGAACATTTGTCATGAATATGTAAACAGAGGTGACCGCTGGATGCAGGTAAGCCATTTTTTTTTAAACAAGGAAGGGTTATGAGTTTTAATGATGGTAACATTGTGGTTTTATAACTCCAAGTAAACAGGAACAGTAAATAAGACGAACATTAACACGAAAACCACGAAAAGTGTTTCTTTGAAAGATTACACAATAGCAACTGGTTTCACAACAACCACACTGCAAAACGGAAAACCACAAACATTTGCAAACACGTACATATCTATTCATTCACACGAAGAAAAAAAATTCTCTAATCAACTAAGCCAAGAGGACAGCATAAATATAACACATATTTTCTATTTTTCAGGATGAACTGGAATTTGGTTACATCGATTCACCTCATCATCGTTTTCCTGTTGTTCTGGATTCCCCGAGAGATGGCGAGCTAGCAAACTTTCCATACGATGAGCTGCTTGTAGGAGAAAAGCTTATAATAAGTTTTTACTGTTGATGTCATTAAAGCTTTGATTGTATATTATTCACATTGGTTTTGTTAATCAAATTATAGGCTCAAAGCAGAAAATTACATTACTTACGCTGATTTATAAAAAAACACAAACAATTATTTACTTTGTCTAGGGTCCCGACTTTGGCTATGTGACAAGGGTGGCCCTAGATGAACATGTGAGCAGTTTAGATTCGTTTGGCAATCTGGAGGTCAGTCCTCCTGTCACAGTAAATGGAAAAAAATACCCCCTGGGTAGAATCATCATTGGGGTTGCCTTCCCTACGTGAGTTTCTAAAAAAATTCAAAGATCAATTCTTGACTTGTAAGCAAATGTACCAAGAGCAGAAATGTTACAGATGACTTTTGCAAAGTGAAACCTTTTTATTTCTTATAGGGCAACTAAAGGACGAAATATGACCAAAGTAGTTCAAGACTTTTTGTGGGCTCAGAAGGTTCAGGAGCCCATTGCCTTGTTCTCTGACTGGCTCCTTGTTGGCCACGTGGATGAATTCATGACTTTCGTTCCTGCACCTGACAGAAAGGTAACTAAATTTTCTACTGAAGTGAATCTGGTGCTGCATCTGCTTGATAGTGACTTGCTGCTTTGTATATTGTGGAATTATATAAGGTTTTAGGATATGAGAGCTTCACTGTTATCTTTGTCTCTTGTTTGTCTGTTCACAGGGCTTCCGACTGCTGTTGTCCAGCCCAGACGCAGGTTACAAACTATTCAGAGGCCTACAGAGCAGTGGACACGGACAAGCCACGTTGTTTGATGGTAGGCCAGTGTTTATCTGCAACGTCTGTAGAATATATGCAAGGGCATCTTAGCAATGCACAAATTCATCATGGCACCAAGCCTTATCACTCACTCTGAATGATGTTCCCAAACAGGGTTGACAAATGCAGAACAAATAACACTGGATGAAATCCTTAAGGATGAAAAACTCCAAGCTGAAAATAACTATGTACAGGTGAGTGAGATTATAGAAATGGAAAGAAGATGAAAAGAAAGAAGACCAGAAAAGAATATGGTATGCTAGTTCAGGCACGAAGACACAAGTATGTAAACAAAGATAACACGTCTAACTGCTGAATGTCACATTCTGGCAACGAGCATTAATATGGTGCTATGACAGCCTCTACTCTCTAGGAAGGCTTTTCACTGGATTTTAGAACCTCGTTGCAGGATTTGCTCCCATTCACCCACAATGGCATTAGTGAAAGCACAACTGTTTTTGAGTGAGAGCGGCTGGCACGCAGTCAGCATTTCAATTCTTGCCAAAGGTATTGGAATGGGGAATGCCAGGATGCTGTACATTAGGAATTTTTTTTATCAGCACTAATTCATGGCCACCAGCCCCACAACATTATTATCTTTCCAACAAGCTTTACTGTTGGTTTCAGGCAGCATTAGTAAAGGAGGATTCATCATTTAAGATATTTCAGCTGCTTTAGAGTCCAATTGCATTGTACTCTACCCCACCCTAGCATGCATTTGGCATTGCTCAAGTTACTCTTCTGAGCCCCTTTGTCATTACAACTTTTAAAGGTCCAAACAAAAAGTTTTTGTGTTTTTCTCAGAAGCCGTTTGTCCTTTAATTCCTAAGTTTAATTTTTACTGTGTGCATCAGTACTCTACAGCCTATGAACCTATGTAGCATACTTCTACACATGCTGTTCCTTCTCATAGATATTTGCACTCCGTAACAACACTGGCCAGACATTTGTCAAACTGACTTAGTGTAAAAATAGCCTCCTATGACCAAGCCACTCTAAAGTCACTGAGCTGTGCAGTGTGACCCCGTGTTTAGCGACAAGTGCTTCGTCAAAGACACATGCATGGATGTATGCATGATTTTTCTTTTAGAGAAATTTTTGCAGTTAATGTGGCTAAATGATCTTAACCTGCATATTAGGGCTGATATTCACATACTATTGGGTACATTTGTATTTGGGTAGATTTTGGTGGTACGTAAACCAAAACTACCATATGAACCACTATGGAAAAATGTTTTATATTTTGAGCACAGTAATTTAACAAGCAAAATGAGAATAATTTTAGAGGCATATATTATCATTATTTTATTTCCAGAGCTGCATCGACTGGAACCGGGATGTGTTGAAGAGGGAACTAGGCCTAGACGATGAAGACATCATTGATCTGCCAATCCTCTTCAAACTAGTGGAGGATGAAAAGGAGTATAGAGCAGTAGCTTACTACCCCGACATGGTAAATTGTACATTATGTTTTATTAGGCATCAAAGCTCCTGCTAGTTGAAAAAAGATGTAAATAAATCTTTGGGCTGACAGAAGAACTATTTGCTATATTTGTTTCCAGGTGAACATGATTGTTTTGGGGAAAAACCTTGGTATCCCAAAGCCCTTTGGCCCCAAAGTGAATGGACGATGTGCACTCGAGGCTGAGATGTGCTCTCTAATGCAAGGCCTGGGCCTCAACTGCACGTTCATTGACGACTATTCATCCTACCACCAGCTGTTGGGAGAGGTCCACTGTGGGTCCAATGTCCGCAGGGAGCCCTTTGAGTTCAAGTGGTGGAACCTGGAGATGTAAATAATATAGATATGGCATAGAACGAGTTCAGCCCTGGTTGATTTGGTGACGCCCATCATGAAAATCATTGTATTGCCATAGCAAACACTTCATTGTCATCATTTTGTAATGAATACTAAAGATCAGCAAATGTTGCTTTACAAAATAAGAAATTAGAAAGGTGGTTGGTGATAAATGCAACTGTTTTCTAATGTCATGCAGAGAATGATGAAAACAGCTGTGGGAACAGACTACATTGCATTAACAGTATCTTAATGTAGCTCTGACACACTGTAAACAGGGTAAGTAAGGCATGCATGCTATGTTTCATGTGGCTCGAAATGGAATCAGTTAACAGTGATGCAATGGTGGACTAACTAAACGATGATACTAACAAATCTACATATATACAAAGATGTACTTACAGAATGTTAAAACATGTATTTGGTATCCAGTCTGGGAATGGATTTCATAAAAATTTGGGGGATTTAACTTTAAAAGGAGCAGATGGTGGTGGTTAGGTTGGTGTATTAGATAACTTGGAAAACAGCTTCCTTAAAGCCTTACAGAGAATCATCTCTGCCTTCATGAATGAGGAATGCCTTTCAGTTTCTTATCAATCATTTTATATTGAATGTGCTTCATTCTCACACAGAAATACTTAAATGGCAAACATGATTTTTTTTTTTATTGCAGAAATGAAACTTTATTCACTTTATGCATTTTCATCTTTATTAAACTTTTTAGTTAGCTTATTTTACAAAAAAAGCTATATGTACAAACGTTTCTTTTAAACAAGGGCTTAAGCAAGCTGACAAGAATCAATACAATCATTTGAATCAAGCACAGAGAAGACTGGTTTCCAGTGTTGTGGTTAGCATACAGTGCAAGCACAGATAGATGATGGTACCACATAGTGATGTGCTATAATAACTCAGAGCCACACGAGGGCAGGCTTTATCTACTCAAGGATTCAGGAGGAAAAATGATTTGAATACATCTTCCTTAAACGATTCTGAAAGGCTGTAACTGACATGTGTTACTGTTACATTTGTCTATGTTTTTCTGTGCATGTGTTGTATTGAGAGTGATTTATGCTATAAACAACTTGATGAGTACATTAAACAGTACATTTGGTCCAGTGTTTTAAACTTTTTGTCTCTTTAACTATAAATGCTGTCGTTAATTCACAAAAGACAAAGGTCTGCTTCAGTCACGTCACTGAAATAAATCATCCCTATATGAGCTTTTTCCTTCACAACTTAAAAAAAAAAGCCTCTCTGCTCATGTTTACCGTCGTCAGGAATCAACACAGTACAACTATTGTGAGCAAATATGTACAAATGAATCCATCTCTGCCTCATTTTACATTCAAGCAATCAGGCAGCAGCACAGTGCCTTTAAAAATAACCCTTCTTTAAAGCAGCTCACATGACAGTCATAAAGGCAACTTCAAGACGAGTCACAGTGTAATTTACTTTCAGCAACAAATCGGGTTTTTCAAAAAGGTCAACGTTCAGGAGTATCTCTGAAAATGTAGTGTTTAAGTCACATACATATATTACACTTTACATACAAAGTAGGAAACTTTGACATTTGGCTCTCTATTAGCAGTGTGCACTGCATCTGGAGATGTCGGCTGGTTTTTCGGTAAAACACAAATCACAAGGACAACACCTTTATGTCAAGCATGGCACCAGTTTCCAGAGGAGAGGATTTTGACAAGCAGATTTACACCATACACATTACTGCTGTATACACACCTGTACACAGACATCAACAAATGGGGTGTGAAAAAGATCTTTGAAAAGTTCAAAGAACTGCTTTAAGTTTGCAAATTTGATGATGCGTGTCGCTGGTTTGGGCACTACAGTAGCTCTGCTTTTGTCTTAAACTAAACCAATAGGGTCAACGTTTCTCTTAAAATAGGTCTCTTTTTCACTGTGGCACAGTTTTTGTCTTTTATATGTAACCCATCAATTAAAAATGAGAAAGGTGAATAATAGTTTTTACATCCACCAGCAACAGCATCATGAAAGTACCCTTGATTAAAACATGACATACTCTTGCTGAAGTTGTAAAACACAACAAATATCTACTGAAGAATACTCGGAAAAGAATACATCAACATTTAAAGACAAAATGCGGCCTTAGATGCAGCCACATACACCTGATACATCAAAGTCAAACCAATATCACAGTGGGATGTGAGTTTGACATTAAAAAACAAAGCTTTCTTCTGTAGTTCAACTCTTTACAGGCTGAACAAACACCGGCTGTGTGGATTTCTTTAACCACTCTTTCAGTGACAAGATTAAATCTCCATTTGAATCCCGATCTTTGAGTTTTTACAGTAAGAATTAGGTTTCGGAGCTTACTGGCCTGAAGAATGAGAAGGCGGGCACATGTACTGTGCATTGCCAGCTGAGAGATGCTGCATGAGTGCAGAGGTCCTTTTCCTTTGTACTGAACAAAACGGAGGTTTTCGCATGGAAATGGTGGTAGGTAGGTGTCTGGGTGTCTGTCATGTCACGCAGCAGATCCAAGTCAAACAAAAAAAAAAAAAAAAAAGTATGATCTGTCAGTTGCTTGATCTGGCTTCTAACTGCTCCTTTTCTGCATTGATGGAGTTGACATGCCCTTGGCTTGCTTCTTTTAGACAAAGATGCCCCTTATTGGAATGCTTAGACAAAAGGGGAGAAAAGGAGAAATACATAAATGGGCAGAAAGAAGCATCAGGTAAATGAAGTAATAAGGGAATGGAGGAATGTGGGAATTTATCCCTTAGGCTGTACCAACATTATAACCTACCTGAAAAATGGATGTCAATGATGGGGCGACAGAGTGGCTAACAGTTCTGCATACAGATAAGGAATGAGAAACCATGGTGCAGTCAATATGCAAATATTTATTGGTTTGCATTGATTCACCTTTCTGTTTTCAGCCATGCTAGTGCATAGTGTCTTTATGTTTACATGTTATATTTATTTGATTTAAAAGGAACAATACACCTTAATTAAGATGAACACTTATGTTAATTGCACAAATTAACTTTCCTCTTGCAAAGCTAAGTTCAACTTATTATGTCAAATATCTCAACATACATACATCCAACTAAACATGCATGGGGCTCAAAGTCTGTATAGACACCCATTCTTCTGAGAATGGGTGTTTAGTGATTCTCTGGTTTCTGTTTGGGCTGATTACTAGATCATTTCCGAACAAATGACATCTGTGTTATAGACTTTTGAGTGTTAGTTTAAGCATGCATTCAGTTAACATGCTTTCAGATGTTAAGTGAATGTGGACCTAAAACCACCGTACCCTCACGCCTGTAGATGTATTACTGTACTCTGTACAGCATCAGAAACTAGTAGAACAAAAACAGGCGAATATAATTTCCCAGAACAATTTCAAATGACCAGCAGGAATATTGGTCCTTTTACTCAAGTCGCTTATTAAATCATTCTACCAATTTCTGAAAACATTGCGGTGTTATTTGATGACTTGCACCAAGCACTTTGTCTTACCGATGAGAATTTGTGCTCCTGCTGAGTGCGCTCCATCTTTGACCGGCTGTCTGTCCCTTTTGGTTCTAATGTCCTCGCTGCGTCCGGTTGCTGCTGGAGACGTGAAGCTGCTGGAAGGAAGGGGACAGATGTGTTGCTGTCATGGTTAATAAACTCAAGCATATAATGCTGCCAGCTGTTATAAATACAAAAACCCCAATGTGGGGTATGTTTCATGTGGGAAACAGATACATTTTCAGAGTAAATGTGAGTTATTTAGGAAGAGTTCGCTAAATTGTACAAATCATGCCTACTGCTGTTGTTGTTGGTAAGCTCCATATGGGGAAGCTGAGCTCCATCACTCAAGGGTGCTTTAATATTAATTTCTTAGGAAACACAGAGTGTTATTTTTGCAACTGCCCTATATATATTTCCCCCAGATACTCTTGACATGTGAAACAGTTGACCTTTTGGTAACCACAACTTCAGGATATTACTGAGACAGTAATATGAGCTCCCAAGCTCACCTGGAAGATTTCCTTGGCTGGTACTGTCCTCCACCCCAGAGCTGTACACAAATGAATCTTTTTTGACTGGTGTAACACACGACACACTTTCCTGGAAGAAGAGTAAAGTAAGTTTGATATATAACTTACAATAAGATGAAGGCAGCATAATCAAAACTAAAGTTTTATTCAGTTGTGCATTTGTTTTTGTCTCTTTGTAAATGCAGACAGTCTATCTGAAAGAAATAGCTAGAATGTCCTAACTAGAATGGAGTGATATCCATCAAGCCTTCTCATGGGTTTTTTCCCCCAGTTGTTCAGCTTACAGCAAATAACAGATAAGAACCAAAGCGATACTTTCACTGCAGTAAATGTGGAATAAATGCTGATGGAAGCACTTGTGGATCATCAATGCTAGGACGCTGATGACTTATTTTGGCTTTGGAGGAAGTAACCTTTATGCATGCACTTGATAATGTGTAATTACTCCACCTACCAGTCCAGTGTCGTACTCTTCTTCTGCTTCATGCTCCTCCACGACGCTGGCAAAGCTGCTGGCATTGGAGGAGGAGCGGGAAAGGTCCTGCGCCTCAGGGATAGATGGTGCCCTGCAACACATTGCCAAACTACACACCTGGGTCACTCTGATCACATAATCACTTTGTGGTTTCCTTCTACTGAGTTCATTAAGGAAGGTTAAAAAAATAAAATAAAATAAAGTGCACTTTAAAAGTCTAATTACTTTGCCATCTTTATGTCAGAGTTCATCTGTTGTTCCCGAAAAAAGCAGTTACAAGCAAAAGAACCATAGTTTGATCACAGTTTGACTGAATAATGTGAATGTTTGGGGTTGTTATATTCATTTGGCTGAAGAGGATTAGGACTATGACTTGGAGAGCAATAGTCCATGTCACTGTTCCATTCTACAAAATACAATGCAGCCTTTTCAAACGGATTCAATGTGTGTGACTATAATACAAAGTAGTATACTCTTACATAATGAAATTAACAGTCACCTGTTCTTTGTGGTAGGAAACTCTGGAGAACTGTGATTGGAGGAGTTGTCTGATTTGTTTTCCTGTGACATGTGGCTACTCTCTGGTGTCCTCTGGGTGTTGGGTGATACTTCTCGGCTTCAGGAAAGGATATAAAGTAGTCAAAATAGCTCATCTGATTTCGTTTAACAATAAATGGTTACAGTGCATTCATATCACTCAGCATGGCTCCACCCTAAAACTGAGCATTATGAGCTGAACCACTGACAGCAACCAACAGCTGTGCAGTTGTTGTTTTTTTAATCAAATCAAGCATTGACAAGCCCTTCTCTTAGGATTTGATCTTACACAGTGCATTTTCTAATAGCTGTATCCCTCATTTTAATGTCCTGTCTTCCATCTGTTACAACACTGTTCTCTCTTCACTACCCACTCTCTGCTGATCAGCTCTGCTCTGTCCTCTCACCTCCTCTCTTGGACCTCCTGGATGTTCTCGATGCCAATAGCACTACTGCGACGGGAGTTGAACGGCCCAGACTTTTTCCTGGTTGGGCTTTTCCCAGGAATGATCAATGACTGACGGTGGGTAGGGAGAGGAAAGTAAGACACACAGTTTGGGGATAGTGTAATAACAACAAAACATGATATGCAGTGCATAAAGTGAAGCTTTCTACATGTAGAAATATCTTGTAGAGGAATTCTGAAGTAACGGTTGGATAAATCCTGAGTTAAAGTTATGACAAACTTGTAAAACATTTTATTTTACAAATCCGTGATGAACTTGGCTCCAGACAAAAATTCATTATATATTCTATAACTGATTATTTTTACTCTTATCTCTGAACATCTCATCATCTCTGACATTTTATTTTCTTAGGTGCAGCGTGTACATCAGCTTGGCTGGTGCACACTTTTAATTTAAGACGCAGTATGATTCATTGATGTGCGACTGTCTATGAGAACATAAGTGGGAGTTTGTTTATCTTCTCCTTTTACAATATATTTTTCTCTTGCAGTTACTTTTAACTAACTTAAAAGTAAAATGGTGCAAACACATTCGTGAATGAAAGTCCTGACACTGATCTGCCTTCTGTCTACCAAAACCCATGATGGTTGTGCAAATGAATGAAATGAAGGAAATTGTAATTAAAACTATAACCCGACAAGTATCATTATAACTGATAAATTCTTCAAATCTGAAAACCTCTCACAGCCACAGGAATGAAACCGTATTTTAAACTTAAAACAGGGTAAATACTAATTAAACATTACATTATACAAAGACAATAGTCAATTAAAGAAATGTTTTAAATAAGTAGGTAGAATATACGTGGACCTCTTCTATTGTTCCTATCCCTATGGCACTGCCTCGACGTCCATATTTACTGGGACTTTTCCCTGGGACAAGCAATGACTGAGGTACACAAAACAGGGCAAGGAAAGCAGAAACAGAGAGAGAGGAGATTGAAAAAGCAAGAGGGGGAAGGAAAAGAAAAGAACACATCATAAGATCTCATGCGAACAGCACAGAGAATTTAAACAGCAAGGTGCAAAAAATGCTTAAAAAGGAGACTGCAACGTGACTCAACAGAGAAGACATAATATCGAGGAAACAGTGAAAGGCGTTATAGAGCAGAAGCGGGTTGGGGTCCAACATAGGAGGGCACAGCAGGATATAGTCTCAAGGTAGCGGGCAAGCCAGCAGTTTCTGCCCTGAGGGATACAAGTTAGTTTAGTGATACATTCAGAAAAAGAAGAAATGGGACAAAAAGGCTGATGCAAACCAAAGGGTAGCTTCCAAAATGTGTCTTCTTTTATTAACTGGATTAGTAAAGTTAGTAACCAAATGGCACGCTGCAGCAAATCTTAAACAAGTTTGAAAATAAATTATCTATCTTTCAAAGAGACACAAACAAGACAGTGAGCTCCTATGGTTTGTGCCATGCATCTTCTTCAGCCACACATGCACAAGGCTGCTTAAAAAAATTACAATATTTGCAGGAGGATATATGACAAAGCACAGCAAGGAGCAAGGGAGTCTGGGTAGTCATACAGCAGCTGGACTGAGCTCACTTCACAACTTGGAATAGAGACTAGACTGGGGCTCACAAGCAATCATTCATCTATATATACTGATAAGAAAATCACTGGGTTAATTCCACAGCTGACATTATTTTATAACATTATCCTAGAAGTCTGTCACTCTTTGTGAAGATAACGATTCTTTAAACAGATGAGGATGAATGACAAATGGCGAATGAGCGCTTCTGTTAATTTTCCAAATAAAAAAAGGTATTAACATGAACACTATGAACTGTACTTGGAAAAAGGCTGATTAGTGAAATCTGATTTAGTAAAAGCAGCAGTGAATTTAAAATCTAGGGAATGAAAGTGAGTGTTTGATGTTAACATACTGATCAAAGTAAAGTGCTCCGATGTGCCAACAAGAGTAATTTCCCAAAGTGCTTCTTACGAGAAAGAATAGTGGTTAATTTATTTTGTACGTGAACCCACTGCTCTGCGAGTATACTATACCCTGAATCTAAGTGTTAGGTGGGCAACGTGTGAACCAAAATGGGCTACTTACAATCCCTGGGGTTTTGGGACTCTCTGCGGGATTGTGGGTAAAGCTGCCACTGTGACTAGTGGAGACTGTGTGTGACTTCTTGTTACTGAGGCCCATGGCGTCCATAGATTGGCTTCTGCTGCGGATGACCCGCTACAGAGAGAAATGAGGAGATGCTGTCAGTGGATCCACGTTAATATGTGGAAACACAACACCCTGATGAATAGTGCAAAGCATTATATACTTCAAATGATTGTGAATCTATACTGAAATCTAATCTAAATTAAAATAATTATGTGTTTTCTATTTTTTTTATTTTGCTAGAGCAGACCACTCTATGTATTATTATGCATTCTAAAACCTTTAGTGGAAATCAGTGGAATGATTTAACTGACATGTACTTCTTCAACTATATTCCACATAGTGCCAACTGAGATTTGTTCCACCTGGTCCACTGTTTCTCTTTAATTTCATATCAATATGATTCTTTGAGCTACATGCTATACATTACATAAATGTACATCACAGTAAATGTGATAAAGCTAAGGGATAAAATGTGTTTATATGGGCATGTATGTGTGCATTGGTGTGCTTAAATGTGCATATGCAAGTGTATGGATGTATGCATGATTATTTATTGAACACTTAGGGGCAGTGCAGGATAGCATGTAGAGGGGAGAGCCTGTGTGGAGGACATGTAGGTTCACAGAGGATTTAAGAGAGTGTAGGCTTTGCAGGCATTAAGGATGGAAATTGGCACTTAACACGGTGAGTTTTGGAGTTGGGTTTTGTGTCATGAGCAAAAAAGACCAAGACTATTATGAGAGAAAGTAGAAGAGGGAGTAGAACAGTATATAGAGAGCCAGAAAAAAGACCAAGCGGCAAGACCATTCTCGACAGTGAGAAAGAAAAATGAGGTAGGATTTCTTGGGTGGGAGCTCATCTGTGCTCATCTATATAAGTTTATGAATGTATGGAAGAAAGACAGACATTAGCAAACAGCAGAGCAAGAGAGGATGAAAGAAAGGCTTTATATATATCTCTGAAGTTGCAGAGAAACAGCAGAAAAGATGACCTAGAGCTAGTGATCATCACAGAGCAAAGAGCAAAACAGCAAAGGAATGCTGCCCATGAGGAGACATCCAAACTGCACCATCAGCTCCCTAATGAGGGGTCATTAAATCGTTCATCAGGCACACACCATCACAGCTTCTACTGCCGTGCCTCAGCAGCTGAGCTACGCTCCACCACCCTAATGGTCATTGATGGAGCGCTCTCAGTCAGAGCAAAGTGCCTTTCATACACAACAGGACACTCCACAGCCTCAAAACCATACCATCATGTGAGAGCACACTGAGTTCAGCAGTCACAGCCAAGTAAGGAATGCAAATGCCACAGGACTGGTCCTTTGAGATACCGCAGATTTTCAATGCTTTGTTTTTTGATGTGTGAATACCCAGAATCCCAGCCAAGAGACAGAGGATGCACAAAATAAAGCACCTTAAAAGTTTCTCCACTCATCACTATTCTCTCTCATGCATGTAGAGTTGCAGATTACCAAGGCACTCCATCAAATGAGGAATGACAGTTTACCTTGAATGATTCAAAGAAGCCTCCTCCTCCACCTCCTCCACCACCCCCATTCTCCAGCTTATCTTCGTCGCCACCCAGACCCATCATGGACTGACTGTTTATGTGCAGCTCCTCATATAGTGTTTCCAAAAGTGCCGAACGAGTTCGCTCCTGACAACAACAAACAAGACAATTCGTTTTCATACCGACCATAAACCTAATATTCACCATTTAAAAGGAGGGATTGAACAATTGCTTCAGGATGATAAACATCAGCAACAATGCTGATAAGAATCAGGGTTGTTGCCTGAGATGATTTGGACAACAATCTATGTTTCCACTTCGTATCAGTACAGCCAGCAGGATGCAGACCTGTGCAAACAGGCGTGTGCTTAAGTCTGCATCAACACTACACACATTCACACTCCCTTGGCACAATTTGCTCCAGTGTGCTTCTCACCTCTAACATGGCAAACTTCTCAGCCTTGTAGCAGGCGTATTCTGCATTAATGAGTTTAGTGAAGAGGAACTCATAAAACTCAGGGCCCTGAATAAAACAAATAAAAAGGTGAGAGGTCAGAGTAAAATATTTTTTTTTATCTGTGTGGTGAAAAAGGAAAATATGGCGTTAACTGACCTTTTTGAAGATGGCAGGGTCAGGCAAAGCAGGCCCAAAGAAGGGTACATCATCTCTTGCTGTCACAGAAACCTAAAAAAGAAAGCAGGTAAGCCTAGAGACTGAAATACACATGCCACTATTAGAAACTAGAGAGCAGAATAAAATTCCTTAATTATGGATGAGCAAATCTATAAATGGGTGTTACAAGTCCCTATTGTTCAAATCCTCTTGATACAGTATTGACTGTCCTTAGAACCAACCTTGTAGGTGACATTGTCTGTACATGCATTTTCCACCTGCACCACCACATATGCATGCAGGAAGTTGGACTGGATCATGTCTGGTACAAAGGGCGTATTTTCCTCCTGGAACACGATGGCCACAATGTCGTTGCCTATGTGTCTCTTTCTCTGCAGCTGGGGGGCACAGATAAACAAAGCTAACAACAGCGGAAACATCTCAAATGACCACTTCTGCTAACACAAATACAGGCCTGTCAAAAAAAAAACATCACTGCCAGCAATTGCTCTAAAAGACTGACTGGCAAGGTAGACATGACTTTAATCCAAAAGAGCACAATCTCTCCCTCTGAAACACATGACGCCATCAGCCAAAAAATTAAATCCATCTTGAAGCTCTTGTTCCAACAATTTAATAAGATGAAAAATCTCAATATTTTACAGAAAATAAATATATATACAAAAAACATGCAACTCATGGGTGTATATAGCATTTCTGAAAGTACAGACAGAAATCTGCTTTGGGAAACAGATTTTTCACTGTAAGACAGACTTAAGACTGAGTTCGAATTATTTCAGAAAAGTGTGGATATTTTGGTAATTAACACTTCTCAGTATCAGTGGAGGTACTGCAAACTCAAACAGAAAATGCTTTATGAATCTGCTGACGACTGAATGTTATCATGGCTGCAAAATAACTTCATCTTCTTTGCTGCCAAAAGCTTCAAGTTGCCAGAAGGACACTCATGCATCTGGAGGACAAAGGGACTGTTCTCAAGTATTAAAATTTGTATCCAAGCGGTATCTTTCAAAAAGCTCTGCATTAGGGATATCTTCTTCCTTTGCTCAAGCATGAATAGATGTTGTCACTTCATTGCCTTTTTGCTAGGAACTTTGATTAAACAGCTCACAAGCTTCGATGACTATCTAAGAAGACTATCTAATTTTTTCTCTTCCTTCTAAAAGAAGAAAAGGACTTTCCAGGAGTCAAAGCATATTTCCTGTTTGAGACATAATAGCGTCCCATATTTCTTTTCAGGAACCAAGCAGTAAAATAATTTGAGAAGCTACTGAATGTGGGAATATCATATCATATTCAGTTCAGCCCACCAAACTAGAAGAAAGATGCTTATCGTGGAAACCGTGTGACCCAAATGTTACCACTGCATATAAGTGGAGGCAAGATATATCAGATTTTGCAAATGGATACAATTTGGTGATAAAGGAAATCAATCAATCAGAGGGATGTATTCTCATTGCAGGCAGCCTTTATTAAAAAAAAAAAAAAAGGACCCACAGAAAACTCCCCAGTACTGTGACACTTGCTCAGCAGCAGCATTCACTTATTAGCCTTTGTCTTTGACAGACTAATTAACAGCCTTTTTCTAAAGCTACTTCACACCTGTTGAAAAGAGCTCTTGTGTTGGCTGGTGCTCGTGTTAGAGTCAACCAACTGGAAGCAAAATACAATACAGCAAATAGGATTTAGAGATGATTATGGTGTTTGCTTTTCTACTAGAAGTTTAATAAGGTTATAACTTTGTTTGTTTGTTCATATGAAGAAGATGTGTTTCTGATTCTGGGAAGTGTTTATAAATATGCCAGTTTATTACTTAAAAAAAAAAAAGGTGAAATTATGTGAAAAAACATCAAAGATGCTCTCAATCAGTCTCACAGCTGATGGTTTTCTGATAACTTTATCACAACTGAGTTTATCTGCAAAATGAGTTTTATGTAACTGTGTTGAAAGTCTGACAGGAATTAAGTCAAGTTTTACTATTTTTATCAATTAAAGCTGAATATTGTAAGGTTTTGTAAAGAATGCATTTTTATGACAGTAATGAAGGTGAATTAGATAGGCTACACATGGCTATGATTCATGTCATCCAGGCTACTACTGCATCACCCCTGAGCTGATTATCTGTTGGCTTCAGTATTTACTCACACAACGACTCTCTGAAACCAAACAGCTGAAGACGCTCTATCTAATTTTTCCAAGCACTGCAATCGTATACCATCACCACACACAAACAGGCTTAGCGTATGTGTCACTGATTTGAAACACTTGACATCTGTTATTACTGTAAGACCTTTCAAATCTGATTACATTCAGTAAGGTCTGGCAACAGAAATCTTTTACTTTTTCCTCCCTGAAGTACTGAATACTGAGCTATTACTCTTGCACCTTGCCTTCTTTTCCTGAGTTCCCTGATGAATCATCTCATGTGGGTGTTGTTTATGCTCTCTGTATCTCTCCATGCCTAGGCAATATGGACCATCTGTACAGGGTTACTGCGGTAACAAAGTTCAAACCACTCTAGAAGGGACTGACGAGCAGCTAAGGACTAATGCAGCTCACTGCAACATAACATCAAATAGATTAAAGTCTTCAAGAGAGGAGAAACTTCAGTACAAAAAAGACCACTGTAATTCTAGTGGAAATGGTAACCCTTAAAAATGCTATTTCTCTCTGGGGTAAGTGAGCACAACAAACATGGAATTACTTCCATTGTTAATATCTGCCAATCCCTGGAATGCTGTAATAAAAATAGCAAACAAACATGGAAGATATGTATGTACAGTTCTGAAAACAAAAGCTTTAGAAGGGCTCTATGCAGTCCTGGACATAGGCACCTTGCAGTCATTAAGCCAACCATGAACTCCTCTGTACATGAGGCCATCTGTCTGACAGTTTGGCCTAAATTATGTCACACAACAGGTCAATGATCCCAAGCACACAACAAATCTGCAACTGATGTGCTGAAAAAGAAAACAATCAGTGTTGAAATAGGCCCAGTCAAAGTCGCTGAGCTTAATCTGACCAATATGATGTAAACCAGGCTTCTTTCTTTGAGGCCGACCTTTAAAGTGAACTCAGAATTGTGATATTGATGGCATCAAAAGCTGAACTAAGGTCAAACACCAGAAATCAATATTAGAAAAAAATAAACAAATTTATAACATGTTAGAGGAGTCTCGCTCGTTACCTTTAATAACGAGCCAGAAAAGCTGTTTACTTCAAGCTGTTTTTAGTCTCAATATAGTGTTTATTGTAAGAACATTAGGGCAGTTCTTCTCAACAACTCTCAGCAAAAAAGCAAAGAAGTATCCCTGATGTACAATTTTAATCCTTATTTTTTCCACTTTGCACATCAAAGTTACAAATGAACATGATTCATCTTCCTTTATCAGCATTGAGTTAAATGCCTTGACCCGCCAGCTGCTGCTGCAGATGCATGAATGTGTCACAAGCACAGACCTTTACAAATCGATTACTGAAGGTCCTGAAAACACAAACTGGTTTCCTAAATGATTAATCATTGGCATTCTCACTATACCTGCTGTGAGTCTCCTTCTGTGTAAGGCAGTTTGGTGGACACATGAAACATGATCTCCTTATTGTGAAAATTTGTGTAGACGGATTCTGTCCCTGTCTGGCCATGAGTGACATCGAGTCCCCCCCGAAAACTGAAAAAGAAAGGAAAGAGAAGACAAAAGAAAGATAAGGGCAGAGGCAATAAAAATAAGAGAGGAGGAAACAAGAGAAGAAGGCAAGTATAACACTGTGGTTAACAGCAGAGAGACACAAGACAGAAGAGAATGATAAAGTGGAAAAGTGGAACATAGGTGCGTGCTCTCTGACAACTGTCCATCCATACTGATTCATCATTGGGGAAATGCCAAGGGCACTTTTTTTGCTTGCTTAATCCCTCAGTCAATACTACAAATATCAGGGCTTTTTACATTGCTCTTTAAGCCAACACTGATCAATAGAATGATGCATCTCACATCATATTCGAGTGAGAATAACCAAAAGTGCTTTAAAAGGTCAGTTTTTCTGTTTTTGGGGGAAAGACTTCATAATGCAAAACTGTCCAAACCCTTTAAAGTCATGAAGTTCAATCTTATGGCCCAGAAACTCCAAGAACTCAACAAAGGCTGGACTTTCTTCCATGTTCCCAAATAGCTCCTCCTCTGATGTCTGCAGGGAAGAAGCAAATAAAATTTTCAGGAAGAGTGACTTCAAAAGCTGAAATAAGCTGAAATAAGCTGCAGCAGCATCACTGAAGTGCACTCACCTGACCAAACTTTTGATAAATAACCCCAAACTTGAAATTGTTGCTAATTACATGCTCATCAAAGGTGACAATGAGCCTTGATGCCTGAGGATAAGAGAAAATTGAGTTTCTAGTCCGATTCATGGTACTTTAGTATTGCGGGATAACGCGGATCAAAAGATAAAGTGGCAATGAGGAGTACTGCTTACCTTCGGATAGAGGACAGGGTAAAACCTATCCACGTTTACTTCTTCACAAACAAGCTGTGAATGAAAAAATACACTTGACAAAGTCAAATTATATGCAGAGAGATGTGTGTGTGTGTGTGTGTGTGTGTATGAAGATAATCATACGTTTTTACCTTGGCCATCTGAACCACGTTGGGGAACTCAGTAAGGCAGGAAATGGGAATCACATCATGATAAGTTTTTTGTTTTGTGCTGAAAGGCAAAAAATATGAAAAGTCAAAACGTCCTCTGTTCTATTTCTAATCCAAAGGAATCCTGCTGGGTTTTTGGTTTCTTTCTATGATGCTTTGCCTCCAAGCAATTGAGCTGTCAATTCAAAGAGGACCTTTCCTATAGATGTTGTGTGAAGCCGGGAGCATAATGGTCTTTACACATGATGTTTCCGAGCCAAAATTGCCTGGAAGAGGGTTGAATGGGGTGTGTGTGTGTGTGTGTGTGTGTGTGTGTGTGTGTGTGTGTGTGTGTGTGTGTGTGTGTGTGTGTGTGTGTCTAGTGGTGGTGGGGAGTACAAGGAGTACAATAAGCAATACTAGGAAATCTGCGCACCCAGTGAATGCTTAAAAGCAGCCTGTGTCCAGAAATTCTGAACAATAAACAGTACATACAGCAGCACTTCACTTTTGGATCTTTCTCATCAAGAGTTACTAAAGATGAGAAGATTGATATTACTTTCATGATATATATACAAAGATAATATCAGGCTAGAGGCAGCCAGTTAACTTAGCAAAAAGTCTGCCTCTGTATAAAAGTGAAAATCCAGCGCTAAAGCTAATTAACTCCAAATATATAAACTCTTGTGTGCAAAACTTTCCCTCAAACACCACTCACAGGGTTGCAAGCATGACTTAAAAGTTACTCAGTCTGCATGCTTTGGATTTCTCCACATGCTTAAATCATGTATACTGACTCACTAAAAAAAGAGATTCCCTGAAAACTTATTCATTGTACCCTCTGATGAAATTTCAAAAATCAAACTTATTATGTAGAGGTCTCAAAAACTCATACAAACTCATGCATAAAATATTATATATTTGGCATGGAATTAAATTTGTACTCTGCAGGAACAATAATATGGAGTTATATATACTCAGATTATCATACTTTCAAGGGTATAGATGATAATAATACCACCATTCATAAGTAGCACTTATGCAGTTACTGAAGGAACTGTGAGTGAATAGCATACATACATTAAAGGTTATATGGCATGTGATGCAGGAAAGCTGGATGTAAACTCGGGGTGAGAAAATACCGTGTCATTGCTGTCTATAGGGGCATTTCCAGTAAAAACAATAAAAACAGGTTATGCCTTATCATGGAAATCATACAGGTGCTTTAAATATAACTGTGCGTCACTGCCTATGGCTACACAATTCGAGGTGACTGTGGGTGGTGCCCACCCACTGAGAAACATCACTGTGTGAAAAATGTTGTGGGCAGAGTGGCTGTTACCTCACTGCACACTCATCCACTCCGAGGCTTCATTAACAAAGAGGAAACACAGCTCTTAAAATCAAGAGGAATCTCTCAGGTGCTAAAATTAATTCACAGGTTGTACGGTGCACTAAGTTCTGCCTCACTCCCCCTCATCAGTCTCAAGGAGAATATGAAGGAGTGGTGAAGCTCACTGAGTGAGATTTAGGTGATTGTGGGTGGCACTGCACATGCACAGCGCAGATATTGCTGAGTATCCTTCTTTTTAACAGTTTTAAATCCATATTTGTACACAAAGGTGTTTGTAATTATACTGTATATTATATCACCTACTTTTATATTGACTACAATAAAATGATTGATACAATGCTCAGCTGGACTCTTGTCTAAGTGTTCATTATTACTGGCGATTGCATTTTAAAATGCATAACTGAGGCAACCTGTGAGAACCACTGACTGTATTGGGGGAACTGAGAATGCTACCTTGCTCTGTGACATTTTCCCTTGATTTAAAGTTATTTTTGAACAAAAAGAAAATGTATCCAGTGAGGCATGTAAAAAAATACTCAGTACTTAATAGGTGTATTTTGGAAACTGTCAGTACATGCAAAGAAAACAAATAAGGAGAGTTATTGGACTGTTGCAGATTCGGTGTAAGAAAAGGCAGTGAAGACAGAAAATAAGTGAGAAACAGAAATATGAAAAGACAAAATGAGATAAAGGTAAGTGGTGGAGGGGTAGGGGAGTGAAGTCAAGGGCTGTGATTATAAAAGAAAACTCAGGTGAATAAAATCACAAATGGTGCAGGAAACAAGTCAGAGATAAAGATAATAGGAAACTGTACCGAAGCATCAAGCGCAGATGCTCTTGATCCCCAATGACATCATACTTCATTGAAAAGACCAAGTGGCCCAGGGCAGCATCCATGGTGTAGTAATTAAAGTGTTCCTAGGGGAAGATACGCAGAGGAAATTTTAATGGAAGAATACATATTGTTCCAGTAGTTAGCAATAGAATAATAAAAATGTTTTTGTAAATTACAAATAAAGAGGCTTAAAGAAAAAGGCTTCTGTTTAAGGAAAGTGGTTGACCTCCTCTTGCAGAAAATGTACGAGCGTACATTGAGACAACTTTTGCGAAATCTTGTGTTGCAATGCCAATTTCTTTTGCTACACAATAGATTTGCATTTAAAGTAGACAGTTGGCTTCACACCACAAGATGAGACTTTTGCCAGTTTTAAGAAAATGCTAATAATTATACTGTAAGTCTTCAGAAAGTCAACTACTATTACTCTGTGCCTAATGTTTACAAATGACACAAACACACACGTTCTTCCTTTGCTTTCATTGCCCTGTGCCTAAGTGTTAGATGTGTCAGGAGTTTTTAGAAACAAGTGTTATTTTATAAGAGGCTCAATCAAAAGATGGGTCTTCCTCAATATACTTGCACATTTCAAGGTTACATACTAAAATGAAGAAATAAAGATTAATCCTTTAAAACAAAGGAAAAGAAAGAATAGATTTTGCTTCTTGAGTTTTACCTTGCCCATGAACTGCTTCCTGTAGATCTTTGCAGTACTGTTTGTTTCCAGTTTAATGTGGGAGGTAGGACAGGGAGGTTGATCTGCCTCTGGTGGGTCTTTAGGTTCATGATTGGTCCCCTCAATCCAGTAGCCTCCAAACTGGGGCAGGAGTATGAGTGGAAAAGGACTGCTGCGACCCAGAACCTGGAGGTCACAGGAAATAATGATAACAGAGAAAAGTAAAGTATAGTACCATTATTAATAGTGAGTGTTTGGCACCATGCACTGCATTGCTTTCACTGCCTCAGAAACTGTGTATTCCCATTTGAATCTTTAGCATTACAGTTTCTGACATCTTTAAAATTGCTTTGTAGTGTGTAAACTATTTATACGGAGGATATGTGGACTATACCTCATGAACGCTGGGATAAGGGATGTAGTCTTCTTCTGTCTGCAGGGACAGAAATGAATATGAGTCAGGCTGGCAAACAGCCGCTTGTAGTCATACTTTCAGTTTTGGTTCTTTGGAAAACAACGATGAGCACAGACACTGTGACAGAATATTAACTACAGTAGGTTTCAGTTCTGCATTGTTCTGTTACTTTTTCTTATTCTGAAATCACGAAAGAGGCCACACTGTCAGCTTTCTTTGAGAAATAATAAATGAATAAACGCTTTAGCTCTTTTGTTATTCAAGAAACTGTTATCTAAGGCTTCAGTCTGTATTCATTGTCCCAGCTTTGATTACGTAACTATTAAAATGTTATTTAAACTTGGCCGTCATCTGGCAAAGGTTTACATATTTTATAACCTCCAGTATCTGGGTGTTACAACCCCCCAGGGTCAAAATGATAACAGGACAACCCTTCACCCACAGTTATATTCATCTGGATGTCTAAAAGTTGACATTATAAAGGCTTACTTTCAGTTATTGGTAGCTAATATGTGCTGCAATGTGTAGTAAAAAAAATCCCTGAACAACACGTAATAGCAAATATTTTCTCTCATTTTATCCTCTTACACTTGTATTCACTTGCTGCAGCATTAATTTTTAATGCTTGTTGCACTCCATACCAACATTTGCTCAATTTAATATACTGGTTTTCTCTTTTCCTCAAGAATGTTTCATGTTTCCAGCAAAGCATAGCAAGATTTCTTTCATTACAAGCTACGGGCAACATGTGGCAGAAGTGACACTGAGAACTTTGTGAAATGTGTAAATGAAGGTCACACTCCCTTACATAACAGTTCTTGTGACAATGCACAGAGGGAGAGGTCAGAAATGAAGAAACTTAGTGGACCAGTAAGAATGTAAGCAATTTTATGGCAATTTATATATAGTGAACGACTTAACTGATAGATGCTGTCATTCATACATCAAGTGCAGGAGCAGTTGATGGAAAAAGCAACTCTCCATTGATGGTCTTTTACAAGATTTCCTGGCTAATGAATTTACCCAAAATATGCTTCTGTTGACATTTGTGCAAATAATTTGGTCTCTGTTTGTTTTCATGGTATGAGCTAAAGTTAGTGGGAGAAGTTAATATTAAATATTAGTACAAAGGATTTGATACCAACATGATAATACAAAGAAGGCTTGTTTGGCACTAAATAATCACTTGTTTTTTTAATTTCAAGGTATAAGCAGATGTGATTATAAAAACCACAAATATCAAAAGCCTTGCATAATTAAATTCTGGCCATCTTCTCGGCCATGTCCAGACAGCTTCCTGCACCGGTGCTATTTTTAGATCCCTCCCTGGATGTCTTGTTCAGACTTACAAGTTATGTGTTACAATTTTACCATGAAACTCAGACATGGGCAGAAAACACATATGAACTTCTGTTTGACCCAAAATTCGTGTGGAGAACTGTCAGTAGTGATACGTGCTGGGTCCCTGGCTATGGCCTAGTAGTTTTCCACAGTTTTTAGCAGACAAGTCCACAAGCCCCAAAGGCAATTAAGCAATTGAAGAATGAGAGAAGAAGCATATGCTTTTGTCCCCCCCCCCTTCCCAACATTCATTGGGTTATGCACCACAAATTCATTTCCCAGGGTAAGACTATAAATGTAGAGTTCTATTGTAACATCCGGAGGCATCTAAAAGAGATCACTGGGAGGAAATGATCTGAGCTGTGGTTTCATGGCAGCTAACCATCGCCTGCTGTTTTTCTGGCCATGCCGATATAATCTTTGCCCACCACCTTGGACTGCTTTCCAGGAGATGCATTGCTTATCGCAGAGGAACACAATGAAGCTTTAACAGCCCCCCCCCCCCCCCCCAAGAGATCTAAAAAACATGCAGCTGCACTGAAAACAGTCCAGAGGTGCATGAGAATACAACCCTGAACTTGAGAAAGGCCAAATTTAAATCATGCAAGGCTTTTGATTTTTATGCACCTGCTCTCAGAGGTTTTTTAACACACCTTGTACATCATTGAGTTTGGGGTCTCTTAAACATAAATCTTGGATAAATACAGTTGTAGCTTGAATCAAAAGATAATAGATGAGATGTGTGATTCTTTATAGAGATGGTACTTTGTGCATTCCTAATTTGACCGTAAAATTGTTTTACAACTAAGCTGTACACAGGTGAAGTCAGCCAAACCCTGACCAAGTTACAGGGTTTTGCAAGAATTTATGTTCTTCTGTTTGCTGATTACCACCTTTTGTGTGTCTTTTTTTTTTGTGCCTTGAATAGTACCTGCATTAGGCTGTCTAGGTAACAGACAGAGGGTAACAGAAGATTTTGCAGTGCTAGTCCCTGTCGAACTCCTAACTCACCCAGTGAGCACCCTAAAGCCTGTCTGACAGCCGATAAGGAAAAGGTTTCTAACTTTGCCATTACAGATGCTTTACCAGACTGCAGTCTACGAGGAGATGTGAGGATTTACGACTCACTTTGAGGGGAGGAGGGAGGGGACATCTTTGCTCATCCATTCTGTAACCCTGTTAAGATGAGAAGGAAAAAATAGACAGGATACTGATGGCACAGGTAGGATATCTAAGCAGCTGTTGACACATATACAAAGAAATACAGATTCAGGACAATGCTGGCTGTCAGTACCTTATGCAGCAGCGTAATGCAAGGTAATTTTACAATACCTTCAACAGTTCATTGTGACAGAAAATAATCTAGATCACCAGAGAAAGGTGATTGAAATTACCAGAGAAAGAGGAAGTAAAGAGGACCAAGGAATTAGAAACTATAGTAGACAGAAAAAGCGGCAAGAACAGAAAGAGTGCGTCCATCAAGCTATACAAATGATTTCACTATCCACAAGTCTACTCAAGGGCCATAATAGGGTTATAAATAATCTCTCTCTTCTTATTCTTTCATTGACTAACGCTGACAGTTCCTAAAACACAGAAATATTTCCTGATCTGCATATCCAAGCAATTTTTTGTCTAAAGAAGACAAATCAAAGGGAAAGTGCACATGTGTTCACCAAATCTATTCTCTGAAAGCTGTTCATGTTTTCACTTCCATCATCCACTTGACCCTTCTGTGGACGGTACAAAAGACTATATAAGTAATATGTATCTCACCTCATGCTTTTTATGCCTTTCAGCACTACAGCTTCATGGATAAACCAGTCGCATAGCCTTTATAGCCCTTTTGTAAAGCTAAATAATGATTTTGTGACTCTTGGGAATAAGATATTATCACAGTAGACCATTTAGATTAAAATAGTTTCCTGTGTTGACATACTTTGATCCCTAAAAAAAAAACATCACGTAAGATGAAATACCCTTTCTCATTTTATAGGCTACCTATTCAATGCTAAATAATGTGGTTGATGCCTACATAATTAGACTCTTTTTGAACAACCCGTTTTAATGGTTTTGCTTTCTTTCCACTGGCTTACTCAGTATCTGGAGTACTTGCTTATAATTTGTGCTACACTGAAGCACTAGCTCATTGGCTATAATAAAAACTAGATTTCTACAAGTCAAGCTACTTGATGACACAGATGTGAAGGGAAAACACAAAGGATCTGTTCAGCACATTCAGAAGAATAAGGTTTCTTGCTGCAAGAAGACACATTAATAGTAAATACATGGACACACAGTGTTCCTGTATAGTGGAGTTACAGTGCTGAATACAAAAATAGCAGGAAAAACAGAAAAAAAGTGGAGTCTCAAAATAGAAGTAAATAGAGATTTTGTGTCCAAAGTGAAAATTCTGAGTCTGTGAGGGAGAACGGGTTTAAGCAGAAAGCTGAGCCAGTAGAACATTTACAGTACCTGCAACCTCTCGATCATGGCAAATAGGTCCGAGGTCTGGAGGAAAGAAATCCAAAGTTTTAAAAAGGGTATATTTGTGGTGATATGCTTTCCTTCTCGGTGTTTACTTTGATTTCATCTCTGCTGAGTGAAAAAGCTTCCTGTGCACTCTCAAGGCAAAAAATTTCCTGTTGGAATCCCTGGCACTATTTAACGCCTCATTTTAGTACACCCTAACGCATCCCACTTGACACCAATATCACTGAGGCTCCCTTCAGTGCCTGGAGAATCCCTCGCTCCTCCACGCTTCAAGACAAACACACTGTAAACAAGTAACTCTTAGGGGGAAATGAGCATCAAAGCTCCATGGTGCTTCTCTCTGTTGCTAAAGCCAACAGCTCATCTGACTCTGCGCAATTAGCTGGAAGACACTCAGGTTTTGGTGTATGAAGCACACAGTCACATCACATGTGTGAATGAGACACACTTCACACTACAACCTATCAGGCAACAGGAAGAGTCCAAAACATGACATTAAAATAAATTATCATACATGATCTGGCAACTCTGTTTGATATCAGCCATGGTGTAATCATGATGCTTGGTAATGAGCACGTGTCCACTTAGGGAATTGATACTAATATTGCTAATTAGACACACAGATTTCAATGCCACTACTGGCTTTTCATTACACCCTAAATAATATATTTTTGCTCAATTAGGAGAATCACTTGTTGAGGTTAAGCAAAAGAAAATGCCCATAGGCATGCACCCTCATCTGCAGAGGCCACATTAAGGATTTTAAGCAGCTCCAACCTGAGCTGAAGGAGGAGAGAACTGCAGCAGCCCTGACAGCAGTGCCTGTTGTGGGGCGAGCCCTCTGTTCACCATGTAACACAAGTGGACTGAAGTGCCAAGCTGATGTTTCCACATGACAGATTAAATTTACTGAGGAGCACTGCAGGGGCTTGCTAAACACACACACACAAACACTAACACACACACAACAACAGGATAGAATACACATGTATGCATACAAACATTTCACACATGCATGTGCTAAAATATACTTGCAAACTCATACATATATACGCCTCCACCCATGAAAGCATGCTTCACAAATGCACACACATCTGATCCTGACCTAGTAAAGCCAAAGGTGCAGCCCCAGTCTATTGTTCTATGTGAAAATAAACAGTGCCATATGATATTCAAGGAGATACTGCTCTCTTGACTGCAAAACAAACATCAACAAACACTGTCCTAGGCTGAACAGATTATCAGTGAACCACACAGACTCCACAGCAGCCACGTCAGTGCCGAATTCTTTTTTTTTTTTTTGAGAGAGAGAAAAAGAAGCGGCGCACTCCCAAATTGTGGAGGCACTCTATGAGCACAGCAGCACACAAACCCTAACAATGCAAGGAAAACCATCTTATTATGAGACATACAAAATATTTACATAATGAAACCAGGTTACCAAGGTATGTGCTATTAACAGTTCCTTCCTAAAACAAAAAGATTAGTGAAGTGTTATCTGTCTGTGCAATTAACACAATTTCATTACTTCCTTTTCTACAACACCACACATACTATATTTATATTTGTGTTCCCGAGCAAACTTAAGAGTCAAGCAAGATAACAGAAATAACAAACTCAGTTCCAGCAAATGAAAAATACTCACATCACTTAAGCATCGTCTCTTGAAAAAAGGCTTATTGGGGGGACTACTGAGCAGTCTATCCAATAAGACATTCTCAGCCATGCTGAGCTCCGTCATTATTCCACAAGTACAGATGCAGTCAAGCTGACAAGAGCGAGGGTGTTGATGTCACTGTCAGCCCCAAGGAGAAAGGCGAGCCTGACAATGACACTTTACATTCACTGTCGCTCAGGCAGTGGATTTGTGGGGAAAAAAAAAAAAAAAACTTATAGCTGTCCATCAAAACCCATATCTGTGTGTGAGGTAAAAGCAGCATGTGCTGTAATGTGAGGATATTATTGCCCTTCCTTCCCCTTTTCACCCCCCACACCCAACCCTCCACACCCCCACGGCAAATAGAGCTATGGTAAAGGAAGTAGGACGAAGGGAGGAACAATGTTGCTCCCCTCCCTTTGTACTCTGTGAAACCGTCTTCTCTTTTTCGTGCACACACACTTGCATGTGGACTTAAAACTGCATAGTTCTCTTTTTGCTGTATCACAATATGAGAACATTCTCTTCCTCTTTTCATTCATCTCAAATTTCTCAAGTCATGAGTCTCATCATCTCTTTCCCGTTATATAACTAAAGACCAACCTTACAGCTCGAGTTTCCCTGTGGTTTGCACTTTGAGAATCACTTCATTAAAAGACAAAGTAGCCCAAAATAAATGAAAGAGAAAATCAAGAAAAAAGACGATGAACAGAAAGAAAACAACAACGTGAAAGCTCAAAGCTTGCCTCCACTGGGGTAAATAAGTGAAGCTAAAATCTGCTCAGCGAACCTCAGCAATTCTAAAAATCATTTGTGCATAGTTAAAGATGGGTATGACACAAGAGTGCAAGAGAAAGTAGAAGAGAGAGAAAGAGATAAAAAGACCAGGGAGGCACTCTGGGATGAAAGGGAAGCTGTTCCTTACAAGCAGAACTTTTTCTTGGCTCGTCTCTTGATCAGGCCCTCCTCCAGTATCAGATATCTGCACTGACCCACTTCAAAAACAGAGGGAAGCTTTCAAAAGGATACATTTTAGCAATATACAGTATAAAAAGCATTTATATTTTACAATCAAGGATGAACATAGCCTCTGGTCTTCACTGATTTCCTTTGAGGAAAACTAAAGAGTATAGGGTGACAGGATGACATGGTTTGAACATCTCGTATACAGAGGTATACATTCAGTAGAGTGACACTGCACCATGCAATTTAAACACTATCCCGAGGGTGCATTTTATTACTTTTTTAAAAATTTATTAGCTAATCTGTTTATTCAGAAACTGGCTTTAGCACTAGTTCACTTACAAAGTTACACACTTGCCCAAATGTCATGTAACAGTGGTAGATGACAGCAACGAAGTTGTGGGCAGAGAGTAGTGAACGCTATTCAGATTCACAATTAGTGTTAACATTGTTTCAGTTACAAAGCATACTGACTGTAAAGTCATGCTGGTGTGTGCAACATTTTAGCTTAAGTCGGTGGGAAATTCAACAAGCTGTTGCACAATCTTGATTTTAATAAGTGCAGTATTTGGTGTGATTTTAAGGAACAGTGTTTACTAAAAAAAAATGCTGTTGGTTGCACTTCCACTCTTCAGGACCTTCAGTCTTTTAAGCTGCTCTTTTGTCTCTGCCCTTAGAGACGGTTTGGAGCTGCTGCAGTGAATGTACTGTTAGCATGAGCTACACATCTCTTTTTCTTTGAGTGGATTATAGCCAATTGCTGGGCCTCAGATAGAGTGTGCGAGTGAAAGAGGCTGAATAATCAACAAATTCATTGATTGACTGATTTGATTGAATGGTTGTGTACATTTAAGTATAGTATGTCCATGAAAACATGTACGGACTATTTACATCAATGACCCATACAATCCAGACTTTTATCCCGCTCTGATTCAAATGCTTACTTCTCATTCTAACTATTCAAAACTAGCGCCTTTTGGATTTTGACAAACAAACTGCCAACACATGAGTCCAAACCAATATTCCCACACCTCTTCACACTCTTTTCATTTATACTCTGTGGGTTAGCTGCTTTCTCAAAGGCAAATCCTTGAGTAAAACAGAAAACTAAACTTCAAGAGAGTCGACCAATGGGCAGAGAAGCCTAGTATTTCAGCCAGAGAAAATCCATTGTGGTCCATTCATCGGGTCTGGCGCAAACTAGCCTGACCTTGCTGTGGCCACATTGGCCTCAGGGACACAAATGGAGTTCACACAGATGGCCCATTCCACTCCATCAACGCCTCAGATGAGTTGGTTGATTGCCACAGAGGTTAAGGTCTGCAGAACTTCTGCTCAGTTCTCTGTATGTCCAAGCAGGTTTCCTACTGTCTCACTCCAGTAAAAAGGAAAGAACAAAACATTTAGACACAGATATCCAGCAAGAAAAAAGACGGCAAAGATAATGAAATTTTACAAGAGTTTAATTAATTAGTGCTCATCTATTAATGTTAAACCGAAAGTGGTTAATGACATAATTTAAAAAAAGTACTCAACCAATGCAGCAGTTTTTATGGCGCTTTTATATGAGATAAAGTTTTATTTTTTCTAATCATTCGTCTACCCGTTGCACTGCATCTTGGCTGCAGAGAGTGTATTAACATATTTGAGGGTAAGAGGGTGTTACACTTGGAGCAGCTAATGTAACCTCAGTCACAAATGAGGAGTAGTTCACAGAGGTCCGCTAAGCATTTTTTTTTAAATGTCAAAATCTTCAAGTTTATTCCCCTTTCTTAAACTAGTACTTTTTAGCTCCCTATGCAAAGTGACATTTTTACATTTATCACCTGAGGCAATATATCAGGCTTTTCCCAGTTCCCATTGGAGTCCTGAGGCTTTTTTTTTTTGGTTTTACCTGCGTAATATTCTTATATAAGACCTGCAACTGTACCAAATCAGAGTTTTATAATCATCAGAGAAATCACTTCATAAACATGTGCAAATGCATTTGTGAATCTGAAAAGGGATTCCTATAACTATGCAGCTATGTCTGTAAGCAAAGCTTAACAGGCCACCATTAGTGTATTAGTATACCTCATATCAAATGAAAACACACAATATGCACTTAATAAGTTGCATTCATTATACATTTCTGTGATTCATCTAATGTGGATTTGTTTTACTTAAGGGGCTTTTAACTTCAACCACTAACATTTTCTATAGCGATAAAAAATAAAGCATTACAATATTAATTAACTTCATTGTTTTAACAGCACTAGTGGGTTGAACCTGTTAACCTTTATGTATACATACTTCCTGTAAGTAATCCATTTTGGAAAAAACAAAAAAATAACAGCTCACTCTCGCTTCTTTCCATTTGAGACTGTGGAAGTATAAATAGCTCTACATTTTGACACAACTAACCACATTAAGAAACAAGAACATCATTTAAATAAATTGAACAGATGAAATGCTAAATCTATTCCTGAAACTCCATATGTAGATTATTAATGCCTTGCAAACTGTATTTCCCTTACAAGCATGACAGAAATACCCCCACTGTGCCTACACTGGTATGTACGCTATTAGAGAGGAACAACTGCCACAGATCTATATTTGTCCCGTAAGCCTGTGACAGAGGGCACAGACTGTCAGGCTCCACAACAGTCTGCCAACCGGAGCTACCGGGGGTGAAGGCAACAGAGAAAATTTTCACCTGGGGGTAACAGTTAAAGAATTTGATGAGCTAAAAAGAGAGAGGGCACCAATGAAAAATTAAAGACACAGATTAAGGGCGAGATGTATGTTACATATATAACATTTCATATGTAGCCCAGTTTCAGAGTAACTAGTTTTATTTTACATCTCCTACTGTGAGAGAATTAAGATGCAAATAACGTGCAAGATGTAAAATTAATCTAAGAAGTGTAACGACTTGCAAATTATTTTTGCAAATCTCATAAACCATATCAATTGTTTAAACTGAAACCATTACTTTTTAAAGAAAAATACCAAGATCAGGCTCCCAATTTTAAATTCCTCAAAGTCAAAATGTAACGATTTTGAATATCTCATGATCTGCAGTGCACAATATCATTAAATAGAAGAGAATCTGGAAAAATCTCTGTGCAAAAGTGGAAAGGCTGAAAATCTACATTGGATGGAGATTTGCTTTCATTGCATTCTGTTTGTATTTAAACTTTAGTAAATGTAATGTCAGATTGAGCTTAAAAAACTGCAATGTTAGTCATAGAAACATGTCACTCCAACCAGTTGTCACTGCGAGCTCTTCATACATTAATGCCTGGCTGGAACCATCAGATTTCATGGTGCTGGTATTTAGTTGTACCAGTTTGTGTGATCTAGTCCCTACTTACTCCCCATGCCTTGACATGGATTTGAGATCAGAGTGATCAGAGTGAACCTAAATTCAGGATAACTAAAGTATACGATGTACAGAAAAAAAGAGCCTTTATTTTGCTGATTAATCACATGTCTGGAACAAAGGAAACACACAGCAGCTCTAGAGAGAATACATGTCAGCAAGACAGGAAGCACAGATGATCTGACAAGATAAAAAGGGAGACAGACGTATTAATACACAGTGGGCTGGTTAGTGAATGTCCAAAAGGAGGATAACAAGACACAGGTGAAAGCAATCGCACACAGGTGAAGACAGTCAATTGGAGGGACGATTGGGAGGAAATAGAGAGGAAGCAAAACTAACACAGGACAGGAAAGAAAACAGATCTTCAAAGTAAAACTGCAAATAGCCAAAGGAGACTGAGAAAGACATTCATAATAAAGCAACAAGATTTGCAATGAAACACAAAGGACCCAAGGCGCAAACACAGAAATAAGACACGGGAGGCACACTTGATACTACAACTAATAGATGAGGTGTGAAGTCAGTATCACAAGAACTACAATTCACAGTAATTAGAATAATAAATCCTGAGTGCACTCTCTGGCTGCTACTGTTTATTTCTAATGTGATAGATGCACATTAGAGCTCTGAAACTTTAAACTGGTTACATTTAAACATTAAAGTCACATAATAAAGGAGAGATGGAAATAGTTTTAGTTTGTTGCCAGATCAAATGAATTAATTTTATTGATTAAGCAGGTATTCTCGGTGTGTGCTCTGTATTATAAAAGCTGCAATTCCAGCAGCGTAAAACAAACTCAGCAACAGATTAGAATCAAGTAAACTATAAAAACATTCTTACACGTTCTGCATCAGCACCTGAATGCATGTATATTCCAGTGACAATGCAATCCATAGTTGTTGCTGCTGTAACTTTACAGCTGGACCTCATTTCTGATATTAGAGCAAGGCACAGCTTAATAACTTGCACATAGAAAATATATTTGCACAGCAAATCTTTGTTGCACTTAAAACATGCTGTGCATAAAAGAAACCGTGAAAACATGGTGCTTTCAGATGGTTTCCAAAAGCAGCATGAATCAAATTTCCGAACATAACCTGCTCAAGACCAGGTTATGTGTTGAGAAAATGGGAGCCCCTTTTCATATGCAAGGTAGACCAGCACACTTCAGTAAAAGTCCTTCAGTTTCTAAAAAGACACCATAGGCCTACAGGTACAAGTGATCTGCTTGTGTTGTCACTGCCTCAGGATGTTTTACTGACGTAAACCAATAAAGGGAGAAATTTACCTTCTAATGTACGCATTGTAAGAAAGGATATTTGAACACAATATTTTCCTAAATCTTGCAGTAGTTAATTGGCTCAACCTGAACAAAAAGTAACAGAAAAAAAAGGAGATGGAACATAAAAGCAGTGGTCTCAGACAGGAGTCACACTCCTTTCTTCCATGTCAGGCTCTATCTTTTTTTTTTTTTTCATTGTTATTCTTTCTTATCCAGTAAAATTGTATTCCGGAGCAGTAAACCGCACATCGAAAAGTGACAGAGGTCCTGACCAAGCATCAGTACGTGAGAAAATGAGAGTGAGAATGTGCTTGTGTGAAATTTAATAAAAGCTGAATCACTAAGACTTCTGTAGCCGTACATACTTTTAAAAATAATTTTCAGTTTGGCCAAGCAGAAGTTGCAACAACCTATATGCGCCAATTATTTCAACTGCTGTCAAACTCTAAAACTGTTTCTTTGTCGGCTGCTGTCAGCTGTCACTGCGGTGTCTGACTGATGCAACCAGCTCCACCCCATTGATCTCTAGTTCCATCACAGCCAGCTGTCCAGTGGGTCCTTTCCATAAGATAAAGAAGTGTACTCGAAACCACATCCATAGAGCCTTACTCAGTCTAGCGTACAACTTCATGACGGAGTTTAATCACATTCATTCCCTGCAGTGCAGACTATATCAAATGCACAATTACTTTAAATATATTCCAAATGAAAAAAAGGTCTTTGGAAAACATATAGCAGGATTAAATCATCATTTGTTTGCTCTTCTCACTGAAACATTCAGACACACAGGGGGATCACTAGGAAACAGTAATGTCATTTTTCATGCCGACAGGTTGGTCTATATGACAATATCTTGACACGACCTTTTGACTTTTAATACCACCATACTCATAAGTGTGACAGTATTAATTAAAGAGATATTAATCAGGGCTGTAATTCTTATCCCAGTAAATGCTATTAATCAATCATGCATAGAAGGGGATGACACGTTATGCCACAATTACTAATATTATCAATGGAACTGAGTTAACCGTAACTTTAAGTGGTAAAACCCTCAGTTTCACATTGTTCGTGTGGGATTCTTGGCACTGTGTCTGAATGCAAATGCAAACCTGATTAAAGAAAAGAGTAGCAGCAGCAGGTCAAAGCCTTGTATTACCTTTGAAAGTGAGGGGGAAAGAAATGGAGGGCGGGAATGTGCTAGTGGGGACTCTACTTCATCAGAGATACGACGGATCCTTCCATCTTGTTTCCTGTAAGTCAGAGAAGGTGGAGGGGGGTATGGGGACAGAGAAAGACAAAGAGGTTACTAGTAGCCATAAGTCAAGTTTCTAACTTAAGCAATAAGTGCATGGGAAAATGCCTGCAATGCAATTGACACTTCCTACCAAAGCTATTATTACACCACAGTGTAATCTTTTTTTGGAAGTATTTGAAACCCCCCATCCATTGTGTTTACTTATTGTGCTCACAAGCAAGGTTGAATCTGGTGAATGTATTCAGAGGCAAGACCTTGAATCAGAAGACATTAGGAGAACTACACAGAGGAAAATGTAAGTGTGGAAATGAGGTGAAACCTGATGAAAATAGATATGAAGCAGAGGAAGAAAGTACCCTTCAGCTTTCATCTGCTAACCCACTGCTTCTTCTCTGTTCTTCTCTACCCTTTTTCTTCTTTGTGTGATTGGAGTGAATTACCAGTCTGACCAGGATCCTGGTCACAGCATATTACTTCACACTTCGTCTCACACAACAGTCAGTTGCTAGAACTGGCAGCCCGTCTGTGCATGCATCCTGTTCGCAAACCTGCAGCAGAGGGCATTTCTAAACACTGCTTGGGAGCAAAAGAAACAAAGAACAATAGCACAATCTGATTCTTTGTGAGAATTCAGTGAGAAATGGTGGAGATGTGTGCACTCACTCTCACATATTTCCATCATTCTGCCATTTTGGCACACGCCACAGTGGTCTAATGCTACAATAAAAATGATTTACACAGTGCTCTTTCTTCCGAGACAAAATCTGTTATTAGTTACTGCAGCACCTTGCCTATGTTGTCTGAATCTATAAGTCTGAGTAAACAGAGCTGCACTTTTATGACAACAGACTGCTGACCTGGAGCTGAGGTTAGGAAATATATTTATAACATAGCACAAAAACAGTACTTTGTTCTCTGATATCTGCTGAATTCAGGGAAATAACTGAAAGAGGATGCCTGATCCTTTTATGCTGGATCCTCAGCTTCTTAGAACTGACATTCCTTTAGAGTGTGAACACTGATGTTACATCTTTCAGAAAATACAGCTCGAACACAATAAAACATGTCAAATGCCGCGTGGAGCAAAGAGTGATGTATCAAAATCTGCCGACAAAGAAATGGCTTACTGAGTTTAAAAAGTCAGAAATCTGCATAGGCTAAGGTGACATTTTTGCTCAACTATCCGTATATTAAAAGACACAAACACACACAGACTTTGGAAGGTGTTTTTGTTTTACTTCAGAGAATATTCAATTATTTACTTTACATTCATGCCTTTGCTGAAGTTTCACTTAATATAAATGAAAGCGACCAAGCAGTGAACCTGGCTGCAGTTATGCTCTTGTCTCTCTAAATAAACTTGCATCTTATGCATGGGAGGTTTCCGTTATCAGTTAGCTGTCTCTATGCTAAATATGCACGAAGGTGACTTGAACCAGTAAACCAGGAACAAATAAAAAGAAACAGCCAAACAAAAAAGAAGTTGTGTGTGTCAGTTTCTACCATCACCAAAATGATTTATAAGGCAGATAATCAGCGTAGATTTACTGATGGGGTAAATGAGGTAAGCTTGATTCAATGAGACTGGACTGCAGCATTCTATTAAAGCAAGCACATGTTAACAAATACCACAATCCTGACATGTGACATGATAACACTGCTGCTGTGAAGGCCTGAGGTTCACTGGTGAAGGGAACATTCACCAGGGATGTTCTGCATTCTCTATTCGTCATTTTGGTTAGACTCTCATTTCTGTGAATTTTGGCTAACAGAAAGCTACAAATCGGTTTGTTCACATTGTATTGTTGAAAAAAATTACACAACAATTACAATACTTGGGGCTGTGGGTTTTTTTGGTGAACAGTTACCACCGCGCTATTCATTCATTCATTCATTATTGCGATAATGTTCCTAATGTAGCATCTCAATATGTTTTAGCGACCAGGATTTCCCCAGTTTGTTTGATCTTGTTCCATTTCACACACTTCTTTGACCGGGGAGCAGTACTGTTGCACTCTTGGTGCAGGAGCACCTGCATGGTTGTAGTGTACCAGGATGGACCACAGCTTGGTTAAAATCTTTCCACTGGTTCTTGGGTGCCATGGATGAACACTTCCATCTGGGAGATCTAACAGCAAGTGCCTTGTAAAGCAATCAGGCTACATTTGACAGACATGCCTGCATCGATTTTTCTGAATTAGAGTTGCAACGGTTGCTTGGTGTGCACAGTATTGGCATACACAGGTGCTTGTAAGGTGGTTGAGCAGACTGACAAAGAGGATTTGGTGCGAGCGTTTCATCTGGAAGGCTTTAACCTTGCCCTTCTTGTCCTTCTTCAGTAGGATTCAGCACACAAAACCATAAAGAAGTGCAGCAATAATAACTGTGCTAAAGACTCACATTTTTGTTTGCATAGAGACGTTCACGCTAGAACCCATGCAGTAACGGAAGTTGAAGAAAGCATAGACTTGTCTTTGCCAATATGACTACTGATCTCATCATACGTTTGTACTTGAGATGTTGGAGCTTCCTGGCTACTTCAAGAGACTCTGGGGCAAGAATGATGGCAAGTACTGCCAAAGCTAAGAACTTGAATCTTTGGGGAGCCAAAATGACTCAAGGCTGTTTCTAATTGAACACTAACGGTATGCATGAGCTGTATCATCTCTGCAAGGAAGGCTATATTATTCACATAGTTCTTCTACATCACATAGCATCTTCTACATGCATAATTTTTTTTAAACTCTGAAGGTGGCTACAGTGACTGAACTCATGACCTAGTCAATTAAAACATTAAAGATGTTAGGAGAAAGGGTAGAGACGGCTATCTCGTCTCATAACTCATGATCCTGCAGGGATTACAGTACGGATATATTTGATACAATTTTAAATTAATTTAATGTGACCAAAAGTCCAAACCAGGTGACTTTCATTTACTTTTGTAGAAGACAGTTAGATGTGTTTAGTGATGACAACCCCATGGGAGAAGACACTGAGTCACAGAAAGACTAGAAAATCCAAGAAAACAAACCAAAACACAGGGACCACAAGAGGTAGAATAAACATATAGACTCACAAAAGACTGAAGGATACCTACAGAGAGCTGTAATTACACAGGGAACTTATTAGGAATATGCAAACCAATTAAGGTAGGGCAGAGAGGCAAGGGCACAGAAAGCAGGACTAAATGGCGGAACGAGAAACACAAATAAATGAGTACAATTGAAGCCACTAAATATTTCAAGGCCTCTGACAGTGGATTATGCAGAGTGTCAGACAGGCATTCAAGAGAAAATAGATGGTGATTCCTTTTTTATCAATTGAATGCCCGTTCAAGCAGTTTGCTTACAAACAAGTGTTATTTCTTAATATTAAATGCTACACAGCTTCTCTCATTCATTATATAAAATGGGCCACAGTTACACTAAATACTCTGCTATGTTTGAATGAGCTCTGGATGTAGAACAGGTCACGCCTTTGAACAGCAGCTGGCAGATGTGAGGGTCACTATGTCATGGTGGTTGGGTGACTGGAACACAGGAAGCTCAACCCAAGAAACACCTATCTAGCTAGGTTAAACAGTGTGAGCTGCCCTGTCTATTGCCAAACAGCCAACCAATGATCCCAATTGAACGGTTTATTCTTTATCTAATTAATTATTTGCACACTCGTATTATTTAGACATATGTGCATACAAAGAAAAGGGGGGGAAAAGACAGAGAAAGAAGGTAAATCATGACTTATCACTTTCTCTCCTCTGCTGAGCAAAACACATTGCTCATACCAGTGTTAATAAAAGATCCTTGATCATCTGTTTTTATGGGCTGAGCCCACAGTCACCACCACAAACATAAATTTGTCATAGTTTTTTCTTCTTGACAACACATTCATCTCATAGTTACACCTATTTCTCCGTGGCATACATGCTGTGCACAAAGCTTCTCTTTTTTTTCCTTTTTGAGGTTAAATTCTTGTTACAGCTGGAACTGTATAAAGGTGTGTGTCACCTAGCAACATCACCTAACCCCTGAATCACTCTAAGATGCTCCATTTAAAGAAAATAAGCCCAAAATCTAGGTTACACATGAAAGTTGGGAGAAATTATTAATAAAGATAGTCTTTTTTTTAAACAATTACCTCCAGTTATCCAAGTAAAACATATTCTTGATTTGCTGAATATTATATAGGACATGTATAAATGATAAATAATTATAAATAATTACCCAAATATGCCAGATATGCATTTTAATTTCAAATTTCTTTGGCTAACAGACTGTAAAAAGGAAGTTAAACAGCATGACACAGAGCCACTTTAAGCTTTCATTTTTGACACACTGATAACACCTAATAATAACTGCAAAATGCTCAGTCTATGCAACACTACCGATGATACCATAGACAAACAGTGAATCTGCATAAGAACTGATACTGATCTTCAGGCCTTTTAATTTCTGGATTACAGTCTTATTCTAATTTTATTCTTCATTTCTGCTCCCAGAAGTTTCTAAAATGGACACAAAGCATTCTGAATCTAAATCCACCAATTAATCCTGTGTTTACCAGCAGCAGCCTCCACGGACTGCCAGGTCATGAGCTCTGATAAGCATTCCAGCTTCCTGTTCTCCAACCAAGGCGCAGGCTGTGCGGCACCTACAAATGCCAATGAGCGGGACAACACTGAATGCTCTACAAACTGGATTAAAAATATTATTTTGAGTAGTTTGTGTTTACAGGGGTACTGTAGTCACAGAGAGCATGCAGGGTCATGGTCAGACAAACAGAGGAAAACGCATTTATTTAGTTTATCAAATTAACAGTAAAATGTACTGGCCACGTAAATATAATTTCTTTTCTCTAAAAGTCACATTTGGATCCAAGACTATGAAACCATACCAGCAAAACTAGATGGGTGCCAAACTTCACGCGAAGAAATAATACATAAATACAACACAAACACACATCTAAATCTTTAAGCAGCAAAATAATAACATCAATTTCACATTAATAGTTATTATAGCTCTGTTACAAACGCCCATATTCTCAAATAGCTACAGTTCTTTGCATACCCTCCGTTAAATGCAACTGATCTATTCATATAACGAGAAAAGCTGCAGTTGTAGTTAATGTTAGTTATTACAAAATTGTGAAATAAAATCAAACATTAACCTTTTGATTCACACCAAAATAATTGCAATGTGCTCTTTCGCTTGTGCTATAACCCTCTAAAGGTTTAATTAAAATTGGAAAGATTATTTTTTGTGTAATCTTGCTAACAAATAGGACAACAGGACAAATAAACATTATTTTACAGCTTGACACAAAAGTTAAAATATACTGACAATTTGTCATTTTCTGTTTATCAGTTGTCTAACAACTCTGCCTTCAGTCAGCCTAAGGTCAGGTCTACAAGCATGAAAAAGCAGAAAATGGTTATCTAAAACGTTCATCTGAAGGGTCATCTGGGAGGCTCATCAGCGATTACCATCTACAGTGGTTATCAAACAAACAGTAGAGACCCCAGGCTAAATACTGGCTGAACATGAATATTGCACATGTCCGGCTCAATGATGCATTGTTTTTTTTGGCAAACAAACGATAACCACGGGCACTGCAGGAGGAGTCAGATATCATCTGGTCGAGTGCTGCTATGGTAGAGTAACCTTGCCTATTAATAGTACAGTAAGTTTATCCATTAAAGCTTACCATAATGGGTTTAGGAGACAACTTATGCACAGCAAGGAGACCTCGGTGCATTTTAAATGAGATCACAAATGCTACCCAGTGCTTTGTAAGTAATGCCTAAATGAGGTAGGATTAATGTATGCAACAAGAAGAAATCAAACTTTCAAACTTACCTAAAATAAGAGCATCATAAAGATCCACCCAGTTGTGTTTGGTCCAATTAATGATTTTAGGTCATATAGTTAAATTAAAACAAAAATCCAATCCAACTACATATGCAATTTGCACAGACAAATATAGTTATGCATTTCAAATGCAAATCTCCCAACAAAAAGCAATAAAACAAATAAACCACCACTAAATAAAGTCAGCACAAGAACAACAGCCCCATTATCTAAACCACAACATATTTATTTATTCCCGCTTTGCTTCCACTAGTACCGGGTGTAAAGCAGTAACTGTGTTTTGCTAAAATGGTGATCAAAATCATCATCATCATGTCAGCTTTTCCCTTGATGTGTCACCACAAAACAGAGCCTGGAGTTGCTGCAAAATGAGTGAACTAGAGACTTTGCTTTGGCAAAGCACAAACTCTGCGGACACGCTGGCACATTTTCTGCTTGATAACTGTTGACATTACAGTCAAACAAAACTCAAATGAATGTGAGCGCTCAAACAACAGAATGCTATTTTCCAATTCATCGTCCTTGGAGCGGCTTCAGGTTTCACTCTTCAATAGCTCTGCAGATTAAATTCTTGCTCTTGGCTCGGGCTTCGGAGATTCATAAATACTGAACAAAAATAATATCAGGATCACGTTTTAGCTTTAAGAGTAATGTCCTGCTTGGCTGCATCCTTCCTTTTACCAACAACAACACAGACATGGACATGCACACACCCACATGCACACACGCGCAGCCTCAAAGAGACAAGTACACATAAACCCCTAAGCTTTGCAGGTCCACTTAGTAGAGAGCAACTAATCTAATCAAGTACAGCAGCTAATGCACAATGAAAGCAGAGTCATTTACTCGAGATGCCAGTCAGCCACTTCCTGGGTGGACTAGAGAGAAAGAGGGAAGGAGATAAAGAGAGCGAGAGAGAAAGTTCAACATTCAAAGTGGCATTTGATAAAGAGATCAATGCAGATCAGGATCAGACGGAAACACCTACACAAGAGTAAGACTGTTCTTTAGCTGTTTCTATTCTGTCATTCGCTTTCTTTCATCTGTCTATCTTGGGTTGAGTTTGGCTCAATTCATCTATCTTTCAGCAGTTCATCCTAACAGAGCCAGTGTGCTCCATCATCTCTTTCCATGCTTACCCGCCTGTAGTACTGGCTCACTTGCAGCTCAATCTCTCCTCAACAACTTGGTGTTCCTCTATGTATCGCTCTTTCCGTTTGTCTGACTCACTCTCTATCCTCCAACACCTGCTGTCGGAGATCAGCCTCTCTCCTGTCAGATGATGCTGAGAGCAGCCCTCCCTTATCCTCTCTCTCCGTCCTGCCCTCCCTGTTTTGCTCTCTCCCTCGCTTCCCATTCCTCACATGCATGCCAGCGTTTTCCTGTCTGGTTTTATTCCGCTGTTTCTTACTCTCCCTCCCTGCAAAGTATCCCCTTTGTTTTTCCGCCTTCCTCCCACTTTTTCTGATAATCTATGATCAAGATATGTCCATCCAAGTTTTGAGTGTTACTTTGCTTTGCATTTTCATTGCTTTTTAATAACAGATTCTATTAATTCAAAATGACCAAATGCTGCAGTCGGATGTTGGCTTGAAAGCAAGCTTCTATTTATTTATTTTTTTTATAAAGAAAAGGGACATTACCTAATCTGAACTACAATATCAGATCTCTCTGTCCTATTATCTGCCTCACTCTGACAGCTTGTTTCAACATCATAAAACCCCTGCTGCACAAATTAGCCTAACCATTCCATTGTCCATTTGACACAACAGTGGCAGGCAGTTAGCTGAAAAGCTCTCCAATGTTGCAGATTTTGAAGCAGACTCACACATAATGGAGAAAATCACTGGCTCAGCCCACAGAGGAATAAGCGCAGGCACTGTTGGCTAATGCATTACTGAGTAATCACATTTTCCTTTTTGTTAGGAAGCTAGAGACATGTTACAAATCAAGGTACAAAATCTCACACGGATGTTTGAACGACTTGAGTTATTTTCTATCTATGTATTTCACAGGGTATAGTATACATAGTATGATATATATTGGCGAATTTTCATACTCAAATCATTACAAAACCTCTATCAATGAGGGACGAAAGACACAATTCTGGAAATAAACATTTCATCAGAGTTCATTCAGAATTTTTTTTTGTGACTGGCAGTAACACTCCCCTCTACAATGATGAAATTTTACTCTAATTTAGACTGTCACAATGTCCTCTTTTTGTTATTGCCAAAGCGAGGTTTACACTATCACAACATCTGTGGGAATTTTCTGAATAAAAGCTTTCAAAATCATCTTTAAATTGAGCACATTACTGGGCTGACCACAGAGTCAAGCTCAGTCTGCAATCCCAGTATATCAGCTGACAGCAACTCAGCTTAATGCCAAACCACATCAGCTGCTGCCTCACTTGCTACCATTCTTTATGCCTTATTGGCAAACTTCACATAGACCTACATAGGTAAAAACTGCTTAAGCCTGACGACAGCTGCTGCTCTCTGCACGTCATGCTGTAACCCAAGACCAAACGAACTCCACCTTCCATATTGTGTCGGACTTAATCTGCTTTGTTCTTTGCTGGAGTCTTGTTCCTGTTCTCCATGTCCCAAAGCAAGGTCATAGAACCAAATACACCAAGTCTTCTTCTGACCAAAGTGTATTTGTCTCTTTTGGAAATTAATTATACTCAAAATGCTAATATAGAGTGGTGAAGTAAGAGTCAATCTTTATTAAACTATGACGCTTATTATCAATACAACTAAAACATAAACAACATAACAGAACTGACTTTTCCCCTCCCCTAGTGGTCTAGTTTTCAGGTTGTTCCTTTCCTTGTGTCCTCCTGCCCTCATCCTGTACTTTCCTCCTGTCTACAAGACAGTAAAGGACAACACTATGGCTACCGCACACAGTCACAAAAACTTCTATAAAAGGCATTCACTAGATTTCATATAGTTTCCCAGCTTCTCATGTCCACCTCTCCGCACCAAATATAGAATAGTAGAAGAGAAGTGTTCGTGCTTTCAGATTTTAGAAAATAAGTTATTATTCAAAATGAGTCACAGAAATTTTTTTAGGAGAGGGGGTTGTGACTCAGCTTTCTAACACTCAGTGCTATTTATACAAGACTATCCCACACATACAGCAGTTAGGAAGGTCTGATAAATGATCGACTATTTTAAAGAGAAATAAAGAAGGCTCTACTTTTAGAAAACATCACTGTCTAACTGCTCACATATTTTCTATATGAAATATAAGCCAGGCTACAAGTATTACAAAAGCTGCAAGAGGATGTGACTCAAGGCTTTTGATGCTAGTTCACACCTACCACACCCATGAGAATATAATGTTCCGGGTAGCACATACACACTTACACAAGCCAGGGTGAAACAATGAAATGAACACAAAAAACACAGTTTTCATTTACTGCCCAGGAGATACTGTTACACTAGATTACCGATATTCTGCTTTTGTAGCAGATAAAGCTGTGCTACCAGCCACCAAGGAAAGATTCCCCAGGGTTTGCAGGAATCACCAAGACATAGTTGAGCCCCAACAGGTAGAGCAGAGAGGCAGCATGAAGCATGCAGGTTAAGTACAATCAACACCTTTCTGCCTGTTAAAGCCTCTGAGCTGCCAGCGGGGTGGAGCTGGAGATGAAAGAGGATCTATGCTTACATGGGGCACAACAAATGGAAGTCAGGCTAGAAGCAGGTTGACTATACACATTATGACTACTTTTTTCTGCCCCTCAGAGTTAGTTTATGGGAATTCAGCAGTGTTAAGTTAACCATACAATTTGCAATTATGGGAGCAACTATATGTGGTTCATGCTGACTCTTTTTTTCCCCCCCAGTTCCCCTCTATGTATTTCTCACTGTGACTCTGTGTCTGCACTCAGTGCCCTCCTGAGGCAGCCTGACTAAATTTAACATTTACACACCACACACTGCACAGAGTATTCAGCATTTAAAGCACTGCTAACGTTTTAATTTAAAAGATTGTTTTTCCCCCTTTTGACATAACATATATACTAGCAGACAATAAGATATACTTGACTTCCTCCCTTAAAATGTTATGCAGCCACGTCAGTGTTATTTGGAGCTATCCTCCCTCCATCAGCCTGCAGTTTTGAATTCTCCAGCACCTCTCATGTACAAACTTTACTGACCTATTGAGTATAGCTGAAATATTTTTAAAAGTACCTTCTGATGAATTGTGGCTTTAAAAGTTCAAAAATCAAACATAGTTTCTGATGTCTTAAGACTGATCTCAGTTCTACCAGGGGTTTAGGACTCTGTAACCAGCACAAATATAATGTATGAGGCAGAGCCGTCAGCTTTCACGCCCCTCTTCTGCTGTGGAACCAGCTCCTAGTTTGGATTCAGGGACAGACACCATTGATGCTATTGAGATTAGGCTGAAAACTTTTCCTTTCCTTACTTAGAATGCAATAGGCCTAGGCTGCTAGGGGTTTCCCATGATGCACTTCTTCTTCACTCGCCTCTATTCTCTCTCTATGTCTTTATACACCCCTTTTAACCACATTTAAACATTATTATTGATTTCTAGCTCTCTTCCACAGTGTGTCTTTTCTCCCTCCCCTTACATCACAATGACAGCAGATGGCCATCCCTCCCTGAGCCTGGTTCTGTTGGAAATTTCTTCCTGTTAAAAAGGGGGATTTCCTCCCCACTGTTGCCAAGTGCTTGCTTATTTGGAGTTGTCTGATTATTAGGCTTTTCTCAGTATTTTGAATATAAAGCACCTTGAGGTGACTGTTGTTGTGATTTGGTGCCATATAGATAAAAATGAATTGAATAGTATCACATAATTATCATTAGTAGCATTAGGGTGCAGGACGTGCCTTTGAACTTTTTTTTCTTTGTAAGGTTGGAAAAGGAAGCAGTCCTTTCACAATAACAGTGTTGTCAGCACTCCCAGAACCCCACTGGCTCCCATAATTACTTAGATATTGTGTGCCCACCTCTATTGATTTTGGCAGTCATAATCTGGACTCAAACTGAGTGTGAAATCACATGACCATGGTGCGGCAGATACCATATGGTTGACAGATTACAGCTCATCCACAGCTTACAATACTGTAAGTCTCTGTTTTTCTGAATTTTATGAAGGTCTTTAGATTTAAATGAATTTTTGTATATCCACAAAATTAAACTTTTACGTTCAGTTTAGGCAAAAGTGGTTTTAAAATATTGTAATTTGTCCCTAAATAATACCATAGCCATGTATGGCTCATGTTAGTATTTTCTTCTATTTCCTCTAGGATTTTTGACAGTGATTTCGATTTTGATGTGTTTATTCATCTAATTTTCCTCTACCTGCAACTTATCACAAGTTTGCAAAGAGCTTTTACCAATGACACTTCCTTTTTAAATGTGTCAGGGATGTTTGGCTCACATGTAGAAAGCAATGAATACAGATGTTAGCAACAAAACCCATATCCTAAGTGGATGTTCCCAGATGTAACCCCAACAGCAAAATAAGGAGAAAATAAGTCATCAATGCAGGATGTTTCATTTAGTTTCTTTAAAAATTTCAAATAACTTTGTCTCATCAGCCTTAACAGCTGAAACTGTTTAACGCAAATACACTTTTTTCACTTTTTTGTTAACTCAATAAAAGAAAACTGACATTTTTATAGTGACAGACTAACTAACAAAACCTGAAAACCAAGTGATTAGCTGGACAAAATGAAAAAAGAAAAATGTTTAATTAATTTAACACCATCAGCCTTTTCTTTTTTTTAACATTTAATTACACTTACACGTTTTAGCTACACATATTCAACTGCTTATTAATGCGCATGAGACTCATTGCATGCACTTAGGCATGCAGATATAGGGAGGAGGACTTGCAGAAGTTCAAACTGACCATCGGAATGGGGAAGAAAGATGATTTAAGTGAATTTGAATTTTGCCATTGTTGTTGTGCTAGCTTGAGAACTTCTGCAACTGCAGACTGAGACTAGGTTCCAAGCAACCTTGTCTCATTTCCAAAAAATAATCAGTTAGCGGCAGTTCTATGGGTGAAAATGCCTCGCTGATGTCAGAGTTTAGGGCAGAATGGCCAGACTGCTTTAGGGAGGCAAAAGTAATTCAAATAACTCGTTACAACCAAGATATGCAAAAGAGGAGTTCTGAATCTTGAAGCAAATGGGTTACAGCAGCAGAGGCCTCTTGTAGCCTATACACACTGGGTGGCACTCCTGTCAGCTAAGAACAGGAAACTGAGTCTGCAGTCCACATGGATTCACCAAAACTTGATAAAAGAGACTGGAAAAAGGTTGCTTAATCTGATGAGTCTTGGGACACTTTGGGTCTCTTACTGATCATCGTTTAAATGCTGGGACTGACCTGAGTATTATTGTGGACTCTTTTTATGACAACACCATCTTCTGATGGGTACTTCCAGCAGAATACAGTAACACACCATTAGGGCTGGGCCATATCATACCGTTTACGGTAATACTGGTATAATGTCGGGCAATGATAAGAAAATGAAATATCGCGATAGAACATGGGTAAAACGCGCGTGCGCAGTGTTTTCATACGCACATGGAGGAAAAAGTGTGCCGGTGATGGAGAATGAGAAGGGCGAACGCGGATCGTTGAATGAAACGGATGAACCAGAATTGGTTTGTAAAAATGCTGCAACTTCAGTGGTGTGGAACTGGTTTAGCTTTCGTCCGCCAGATACACAACAAAACACTATTTTTCATAGCGCACGCTAGCGGGGTTGTCGTTATTACCGTGTTTTTTGGAAAATACGGCACACTTAAAATCAATCCTTTGATTTTTCTGAAAATCGACAGTGCTCCTTATAATCCCGTGTGCCTGTTTGGGTTTACTGACCTCGAAACGACTTTATGTGGTACACGGTGGTCGAAAATCTGTCAAATGTTTTAGTACGACTTTGCTAAGCTACAAACCCGCACCGCTTGATGGATTGTCGGAGCATTACGGCTATCGTAGGCAGGAGCCTCGCGGAGTGATACGTACTGTGCTTCAACATAATATTACCGTATTGTGTGTGTATAACCTCTTTTTAAGTTTTGTGGATATTATACATGTTATGCTGAGGATATGTCAGCCAATTTCCACTGGAAATGCCTTTTGGTTAAACTGTCAGCAAGGAATTTGCATTTGCACTGTTACATTTTTATATAACTTTAATGCACATAATAAACAGCTGCTTGTTTAAGTGAAAATACATTGATGGGTTTTTTTTGCACTAATAAAGTTGTGGAGTTGTAAAGTATTTTGTCTAGTGTCAATTGTATCGTCAGTTATATCTAGGGATGGGTACCGGTGTAGTAACCAGACCGAAAAGCAGCGCACATTTCGGTGCTTTTTTTTCCTGAGCTGTGATACACTTCTAGCCAATCATTTTACGTTTCCGAGGATAGTGGGCGGGTCCAGGTACGTACGTTCTTTTAGAGCAGAGCTACAGATTAAAAATGCCCAAGGCGAAGCGGTCAAAAGTCTGGCTGTACTTCACAGCAAAATATGCAAACTCAGCAGCCTGCAACAAGTGCTTTAAGCTGATACTGTGATACTGTCAAAGGAGGTAACACCTCAAATCCGATGAAACATGCATAGCGTTTTTTTTTTAAAAAGCCAAGAAATGCGCTGTATTTGATAGCTTGCTGCGAGACCTCACACCGAGCGCATCTACTGCGGGTGTGGTGCCTGTTATCAGACCCGGAGTTAGCAACATTCCCAAAAACCCGAAGAGGAGAGTCCTGGCCCCTAGCCCTGCCAGTGTAGCAGAAATGATGACGGATGATGATGCAGCAGCAGCCGTTCTTCTCTGCGTGAGTAGCTTAATGTTGTTCGTAGGCTAACCACGTTATTACATTAATGCATGTAAGGTGAACTAGCAAACATCATCATAGCTACATGCGGCTGTCTTCTTGTTTGATGGCAGATACTCCCTTCACCCTGGCAAAAAAGGTTAAAATGACCAAAGAAAAAGAGGGAAACAGTTAAACATGAGAGGTTTTTGGATAAAGTTTGTGTTTTTTCCATTGTTTAAGCACTGCTTCCAGCCAAGAGTGATACCATATATGCCCCATAGCTGCAGAAAAGGCTAACATTGTTATCTTTTTACAAAAAACAGCTGAACATGAGAGGTTTTTGGACCAATTTTGTGTTCTCCATTCTTTAAGCACCGGTTTGAGCACTGTTTGAGCACCGGCACCGTTTCAAAAGTACCGATTTGGCACCGGTATCGGATAAAACCTAAACGATACCCATCCCTAGTTATATTGTTATCGCAAATTTTCAAATGTATATCGTGATAAATATTTTTGCTCATATCGCCCTGCTCTACACACCATGTCACAAAGCTCAAATTGCATCAAACTGTTTTTTCAAACATTGAGGTAACTGTATTGAAACATTATCCACAGTAACCAGATCTCAAAACTTTGGCATGTGGCTAAGGCGAGGTTCACATCATGGTTAAGCAGCCAACAAATGTGCAACAACTGCATGATTCTATCACATCAATATGGTCCAAATTCTCTGAGGCTTGCTTCAAGCTCTTTCTTTGATTCTATGATGCAAAGAATTAAGGCAGTGCTGAAGGCAAGAAGGGCTCAATTTTAGCAAGGTGTACCTAATAAAGTGTACCTAGTAAGATTGTAAACTTACACAACTACAAATAAAGTTTTAAAATCAATACCTTACACTTTCAGGGCCCTAATCATGAAGGAACAGAATCATAAGTGGATTGAAACAAACACCACTCCTAAGTTTCTGAGTGTCTCTGTGACTAATTGGGTGATTAGAGCTATTGGGATTTTATTGGCTTTTCCCTGTGGCACAAAAGGGCACAAAAAAACCAAAAACTAAACAACATAGTTAACTTCAAAAAGAGAAGGAAATTATACTTAAAGGATATGATGTGAAAAGAAAGAATATGAAGGAAACTGATGTACCACATAATAAAATGGTGATTCAGGCACACAAAATCAAGGTAGCACATGATAATTAGAAGTTGTTAAATTTACATGCATAATAAAAGTACGGAAGATGAAAAAAAAAAAACTCAGACCAATTATCACTACTGACGACATCAAGTGATTATGAGTCATTCTAGAAATCTCATCACCAAACGACATTGTCTTCCCCATTTTACAGACAAAAGAAAGTGTCACGCTTCATCTCCAGTGACAACCTGGGATTTGGAAATTAGCTTAGAAATATGTGACACTAATTGCATATACGTCATTGGATAAGTGTGAGGACTGATTTGATAGTGTCATTTAGAAACAATGCACATAACTGTCACAAAGCAAACCACTGATGCATACACTAGTCAAACAGTTATACTGTTGGTATGATGCATAATTTCCTCCATCGTCATCATCGTCATTCAGCTTTTCTTTTTTTCATCCTGCTCACAGAGATATATGCAGGGGCTAATTGATACGTCTCCTGATGTGAGATGTAATAGAGCTTGATTACATGGAGTTGACCTTCTGATAATTTGAAATGACTACAACATCAGGCACCATTACCCCCTCAATAAGCTCAAGCTTTTCAATTAATTAAATAAAAAACGTCTTTATATTGAGACAACAGGGAAGAACGTGAACAAGATGTTTTTGTAATGTTATAAGAGATTTAAAGAGTAGATATTATGCTCAACTCTAAACATTACAATATTATTGTAATCTCCTTGAGAAGCTTTACCCAGTTTACCCGGTCCTTTGTGCGAGCCTTCAGTCTAACAAAAACAATTTTATTCTCTTCTGTGCTACAAGAAAATTATTTGAATAGTGAGAAGGTGGGCAGTACTTTAAAAAGATCCTAACAAAGTCATCATTTACCATCCACAGCTGCATGCTAGTATCTAATTAACTGAAGAGGCGTCCTAAATACAATAAATAAGGCAACCCCCATCTGGTACCATCGCACTGCTGCTTTCTGACTCTGGCCTCAGAACAACCTCAATAAGTTGACCAGATTCCAAACACACTGAGTTGTAATGATTTTATCTGTGAACTTACTTTGGAATAGACACACAGGGTTGCAGGAGAGGTCTCTTTTTGGTTTGGATACCAGTCAAAATGACACATAGTCAGCCCATAAACATACAAAAACAAAAGTCAATACCACTTCTTTTGACCCATGATAAAATAGAGCTGTCTGATTTCTGTAAAAAAAACAAAAACTGTCTAAACAAGTGCTGTGTCACCACTCAAAATGATACAAAAAAGGTTGTGAAAGGATTTTGTTCTGTTCTCACTGAAAGCCTCTAGAGATAATTAACATTAGTCATACTAATTGTATTATGCAAGATATGAATAATAAGATAAGAGGTTCTTATAAAACAAAAGCATATTTGGAGAGGCTGTTTTGGGGTGTGATTTTTTTTTTTCTGTTTTAAGCTCGAAACATTTAAATTGAATTTTACATTTATTTTCTATCTTCGAGGCATCCTTTAATCTCTTTTTCCATAACTGGAAAATCCTAATTGACAGTACAGGTAAAGATGAGTTAAGTATAGGTAATCAACAAACCACTGTAAATAAAACTAAGTGCACACAGACTGTGAACACAACTTCAGTTTTGTTACATTAGACTTGTGCAAACCTGCATGAGGCTTGTGTTATGCTATGCTGGTAGAAGCACTCTCCAAAGTTAATATTATATTTTCATGGTGTCAGAAAAGTAAGGAATAATTGTTAAATTACAGTGGAAGCACTGATAGTTTTTTACTGAGATGATTGAGTTCAATGTAGAAAGAGCCGATCACTTACTTGACATATAAGAGTAGCCTTTGGGCAGAACTGACCCTCTATAGGGCGAAAAACAAGACAGGCAATAGTATGAATGGGGCAGAGTGCTGAAGCTCAAGATGAAGGGAACAAAGGTTAGAGGAGAGTGACACCAGCTACGCAGAGCAACTGATATTCAAGTCAAGTGATGATCTGGTCAAATTGGTGCTAGGAGACAACCAATGAGCTTTCAGAGTGCACTAGCATAATTTAGAGCAAAAAAGGAACGCAAGAGAACAAATAACCTTGTGCATGTCATATTATATATATATATATAAATACTGTAGGAGGTCGTAAATGTTTAATGCTACGATATGAACTTGCCCTAGAATAACTGGTGAGTTAAACTCTGTACCAACAGATACAGGATTGTCCAATTCAATGAGTACGAAAATGAACTCATTTTGATGCAGTTGCCTTTTCACCCGTTATATCTGAATCCAAATAAACATCTGTGGGATACCAAGGCAACACAGGAAGAAATAAAGGGTATGACACAATATTAGGAAAGTTCTTTTTACAGTTTCTTTATGTTGCATTTATGCTTTTAGGTTTATGACTCCTGACAGGAGTTCCAATGTGGAAAATATAAAAGGTTCAACAAGTTTGTTTTTCCATTTGACAGTCGCTGAGCTGCAATTGGCTACGCTCTCTCTTCCTGTTTGCTTTCTCCCCATGACACTGACCACCATATTAGGATGAATACTGGCCATTAACAGCAATCTGAAGTGGCACGGATACCCAATTAGAGGCCTCTTCGCCTCACTCTTTTTCATCTTTTAACACTGAAGAGCACTTCATTACCACTCATCTCCTAGTGTCAGTCAAAGGCTTGATTAGGCTCATAGCAGTTGTACTGTTCAGATTAGATGGCTACAAGGCAACAGCTGTGCACACACACAATATAAATATATCCCACGATCCCAAAATAAAAGCCCCTTCAGGTGTGTCCTGTACCAAATGAGTTAACTAGTAGTGATTTTAATTTATAATGACAAATATAGATGCAGTATAAAAGAAGTACTATTTTTCCAGTGTATCTTCAGTATCACAGTCTGCATACATCACTCCTACATTATTCCAGTGCTTTCCCTCATTAGTGGAAAACTGAGTTGTTAAGAATGAAAATATGGCCACTTTCAGATTGACAATTTCTTGCAGAAATGCCATGGCATGGCCTGCTTATTGCAGCACAACAGGATCTTTAGACTGAGGAAGATAAGCACCACCATTATTCAGAGCAATCAAGTTAATGAGTGTTTAATTGGGAACTGTGCTGTGAGCAGTTTAGCAGTAACATAAGTGTTTTCTCACTTTTCACAAAGTGAACCTCTTTGTCCAAGTGATTCAGGGCTCAACACGAGCTGAAAGTGCATTCTAGAGTAAGGTGACGGAGATACTGGTGCTCGTTAAGAGTGACAGAAAAGTGCGGGCACTGCGTGTTTGTCCACCGTCACACTCACTCACACCGACAGTACTCCTGGCTGGTTGAGAATAATGTGATGGATTTGAGGCAGTGGCACATGGCAGGGAATCCAAGAAACCCAGTTTTAATGACACACACTTGGAGCTCATATCGTAAATCTTCCCGACATGGTCCTGTGCCTCTTACAATAGCTGTGGGACAGGCTAGGTAACAGAGGTGGAGAGATGCAATTAGTCACACACTAACAATCAAAAGTTTGGAAATATGCATGTATTGAAAAACAGATATAGTTTTAATTAAAATAAATTAAATTGATTGGGAATGTTGAGTATGATAATTAATGATTAATGGAGTCAAATATGAGGCATTAACCTCCGTAAGGTTAATGGAATAACTGTGAGCATACAGAGGCTAAGCCTCATTGGCCATCACCTCTGTTTTCGATCGTGGCTCAAGAGTTCGGAGTTCGCCTTGTAATCGGAAGGTTGCCAGTTCGAGCCCCGGCTCGGACAGTCTTGGTCGTTGTGTCCTTGGGCGAGACACTTCACCTGTTGCCTACTGGTGGTGGTGAGACGGCCTGGTGGCGCCAGTGTCCGGCAGCCTCGCCACTGTCAGTGCGCCCCAGGGTGGCTGTGGCTACAATGTAGCTTGCCATCACCAGTGTGTGAATGTATGTGATGTGTAAAGCGCTTTAGGGACTAGTAAAGCGCTATACAAATACAGGCCATTTACCATTTCTGATTGACACATTGTGTTACCTGTTCCAGGTGTGTCAGTTTAAACATGATTTGATCATTCGAAAGAAAAAAAAACATTCACAATTGAACAAGGCTAACAACTGTCATGCTTATTTTAGATACAATACAACAGCGGTCCCCAACCCCCGGGCCACCGACCGGTCCATGAGTCGTTTGGTACCAGGCCGCGAGAGTTAAGGCTCGGACTTGACATTTATGGTTTTTGGGGTTTTTATCCTTAACTTGGTTTCCCTGAGTCTTTTCCCATGTGTTATGAATGTGTTATGAATAAATTTTCTATATATTTTCATGTACTTTATATTTGTTTTGTAGTTGTGTGTCTTATTTTGAAAGAAATATTTACACGTTACCATAGCTACCAGAGTATTAAGGGGGATAGAGGAGGATTTTACTCTCAATGTTGTTGGCGCATTACAGGAGGACGCTGCTAATAATGTTACACAATTACACAGTGAATTCGCATTTATTATTATATTTACAAAATGCCACAGCTTTTCTCTTTGTCGTATCATTTTATTTGTTGTATTTATCTGTGAAAGGCCAGTCTGTGAAAATATTGTCTGATATTACACCGGTCCGTGGCGCAAAAAAGATTGGGGACCTCTGCAATACAATCCAAACAACATTATTCCAACAGTGAAACTGATAGTGGGCCTTTAGATCAAAGCAAAGAACTCTAAATAAAAAAAACTTGATGCTAAATGTGGAAGATAAAATAAAAACGTGATTGCTTTTTGATGGTAAAGTGGGACATTTATGCAGAATAAACATGATCTAAGTTGATCTTTCCATTTTGCAACAGCATGACAAAAGCAGTTCCAGACTATGTAAGCGCTATTCAGACAAGATGTAGCCAGCTGGTTATCTGCTACAGGATATTAACCCTATTGACCTACTGTGTTAGCAAGTTAAATGTGTGTTTCCTATCAAATCAATCCAAATTGCTCAAACTACTTTCTAATCTAAAACTAATTTCTGCAGATTACAAAAATAAATTCACCCCAGAATACTGAAGATCTAAAATGCTGCGCTGCAAATGAATTAAACTGTATTAAGCCTTTAATAAGTAAGCCTTGCACTTGCATTACGTTTTTTAACTGATTTAACTGATCAAAATGTATAATTTCCTCAGTGACTGCAAACTTTTAGGTGGTTGTTCAGATTTTTCCAAGTATGCAGAGCTGTTAGAACAAAATGTAATGGACAAATAAACTCCTCAAGAAATCCCTCTTTGTGCCCCAAATAATTTGATAGTAAATATCTTGCTGATATCTTGCTTTCCCCCCCCACTTTCTAATCTAAATGCAGCCTGAGACTGATGGAATACACAATTGGCATAATGACTCAGTGATTACAATCACAAAGCAGTGCTGTGGATAACTAGTACCTGCATAGCCCTGCCCCAAGGCACCATTAGCATCTGCTTCAGACCTGTTTGCAACCGAGAGAAATTGAAATCCTCATAATGAGATTCAGCGGGTGTGCGAGGGTGTATTCTCCTCCAATGAGCTTGAATTATCCATGCACCTTCAATTTCCTCCTTTCAGTATTTCATCTATTGTCCTTTCCAAACTCATTATGACTCAATTTCTGTCTAATTCTAAGGCCTATTTGATGTACAAAAACAAACCAAGGCATTTTTTTGCAAATTCCCCCTGAAGAAAAAAACAAAGAATATAAAAATAAAAAATGCTATTTTCATGTGCCACATACACATTAAGAAAATCTAAATAGCATTTAGCCTAATTACAAAAAACAAATGATATTGTAAACATGTAAATGATTATTGTATAGTAAACAGTTTGTGATACTGACCTTTGTTTCCTTGGTTTAATGTTTTATGAAACTGTAAAACATTTACATACGAACTTGCATATAAACATAAATGAATCTCAATCCAGCAGAGAAACCTGGAAAGATATACTTGTGTAAAAGTGGTATTATTAATTGTTCTGAGAACTCTCAATGGCTGAGATCTCAGAGGCATGTGCTCTACATGGCCAGCTGGTATTACACACATTTTTATGCTTCCTGTCTCCTTCCATCTGTTCTTGCCCCTGTATTTCCAGCCGCACATTCCCTGTACATGCTGTGAGACTACCTGCCAAGTATGGAACATTACAAGCTCCTCTTTGATCATATACAGATGTCCAGAGTCATCAGAGCAAACAGAGTTTTCCAGTGACAATAAAATTACAAGCATATCTGTGACTTTTATAGCTAGAGAGGAAAGCAGCAGCCTTATTAGCCATTGCCATCTTTTACTGAGATCATCACTTTAATATTCTGAAATTATTAAAGTGGATAAAGGTACGTTTGTGGGTTTTTTTTTAATGTATCTTTTATATTCAAATTTTTATTGCTGCAGCATAATTGTGTTGGCCATGAAAAACTACTGCATACAGAACAGATCTATTCATGTTTAATTCTCTACTGAGACAACTGATGCTTCATATGCATTAACATTTTTGGTTGGCCGTGCTGAATGGGAAGAGAGTCGTAAAGCCTTAGTCTCCTAAGGTGCTGTAAATGCAACATTGTGAAGTGGAGTGCATGGGACCAATGAAGTGTGAAACTAAATTGTCTTTGCTTTTCATAAGGAGGGGACTTACCATAAACTTCTGGTCCTGGAAAAGGTCTTATCAACTCTAGAAAGAAACAAAGTGACAATATGTTACTTGATAATGATCCTTGATTTTCCTATGAATAAAAAAGTTTGCAAATGTAAACATGGCTATTGCACCTTGCTCTTTACTCAGATGTATTGCACTGCCCCCGTGTGGATATTTTTTGGCCACTTGTAAACACAGACTTATCAAATTGTTTATTTGTACATGGAAAATATCAGAGCTTTTCTTAACTGTACTGATTCCTCTTTAATTTCCTTTTTACTCTCTATGAATTTTGTTCCAGAGCACTTTTTCTCTACATGTTTTTTCTTTTTTGCGAAATTATTGATCATCTATCTATCTATCAATCAATCAATCAATCAATCAATCTTTATTTATAAAGAACTTTTTATACAAAAAAAATGTAGCACAAAGTGCTTTACATGGTTAAAAGCAGCCCATCCCACCCTCCAACTCACTCCCCACACTCTCATTAACATAAACGATGTGAATACACACATATTCCCCCCCCACACACACACACACACGCACACTTAAAGAGTAAAATTGGGCTGGGTACGCATGAGCCAAGTGAGGAAACACTATAACAGGGAGCCGTCTGCACCGGGAGATGGTCACAGACCGCAGTCTCCAGGCTGGGCACACAGCAGGAGGGAGGCAAAGGAGCCCCCCAGCCAGGCTGAGAGAACCCCCAGAGCCCCAGCAGCCACGGTCGATCACAGCCCCGGTGCAGAGAGCGCCCTCCGTGGAAACACTGGAGATATGACACAATAGGATATATACAGGGTAAAACGATAAAATAAATTAGAACGGGATACAATATAAATATAAATATAAATAGAGTAAGAAGATTAAAAAATGAATAAGAATAAAATCAATAAATATTAGGTAAAGCCTAAATTAATAATAGAATAACAGGATAGAATAAATAAGCATAAAATAAATAAACGTCAAGTAAAAGCTAAATTAAAAAGGTGGGTCTCGAGCCTGTTCTTAAAAACATGTACGTTCTCTGCGGCCCTGAGCTCCTCCAGCAGGCTGTTCCACAGACGAGGACCATACCACTGAAAAGCTGCCTCTCCGTGAGTATGTGTCCTGACTTTAGGGACAATCAAAAGGCCAGTACCAGAGGACCTCAGGGTCCGCGAGGGTTCATATGGTAAAAGCAGATCTGAGAGATAAGAAGGCCCAAGACCATTAAGACATTTAAAAACCAATAAAAGAACTTTAAAATCGATCCTGAAACACACGGGGAGCCAATGCAGCGATTCTAAAACCGGTGTAATGTGGGCCCGCCCTCTGGTCTTCGTCAGCACACGAGCTGCCGAGTTTTGTAAAAGTTGTACAGTTGAAATATTCTTTTTAGGAAGACCAGAGAGCAGGGCATTACAGTAATCAATGTGACTGGTAATAAAAGTATGCATCAACATCTCCGTGTTGGCCCGAGAGAGAATAGGGCGGACTCTGGCTATATTTTTTAGATGATAAAATCCAATTTTGGTTACACGTTTAATATGTGGGATAAAACCAAGCTCAGAGTCAAAAATAACACCCAGGTTTTTCACTTGTAGCGAAGGACATAGTGAAAATGCTTCTAATTTAGACAAGAGTCTCTCTGAGCCTCGGGACCGACGATTAAAACTTCAGTTTTGTCCTGGTTAAGCTGTAAAAAGTTTTCTGCCATCCAAGATTTTATATCTAAAATACAGTTAAAAAGGGCATCCATTGGTCTGGTGTCATCAGGAGACACGGAGATGTACAGCTGAGTGTCATCAGCGTAGAACAATGCTAATCACAACTATAGCATGTGGTGTAGCATACTGATAACGGGACCATTCATCTGAATCAGAATATCTTTATTGTCATTGTAACAAGTTCAACGAAATTAAGTGCAGTCCCTGCGATGTCAAGAAAGAAGAATATATAAGAAAGAAGTAATTAAATATAATTACAAAAGAAACTTTTAAAAACACAGTCACTCAGAAATAAATAAAAACTTATTGCACAGATAACACTTCATTGTACTCATTGTACTCGTTACAATGACAATGAAGATATTCTGATTCTGATTCTAAAAACCCCACTCAAACACACATTCTTATCCTAAAACACTCTTGGGTGATAATTCGCTGTCCCTAACTGTATTGTAATGTAATTAGCGCAGCTTTACTATTTTAAGTACAACACAGTGGGCCCACATTAATAACAATAACAATAACTTCATTTATAAAGCGCTTTCAAACAAAGTGCTGAACAGCTATTTGAAGATAAAGAATACAGAAAAAACAATACAGTTTAAAAACTGATAAAACAAAAGGGAATAGCAATAAGAACCGGCCTAATATCTTCATCGAGGTTGTTCCACAAAGATGGGGCACAGAAAGAAAAATCACGCTCCCCAGTAGCCTTTTTTCTGGTTTTAGGAACTTTTAGAAGGCCAGTATCCTGAGATTGGAGAGCAGGGGGTGGAACATAGAGGTGCAAAAGGTCAGAGAGATATGAACGTGCCAAACCATTTGAAGCCTTATAGGTGAGCAACAGGACCTTAAATACTGCAAGCCAAGCAATGAAGAGATTTCAGTACTGAGGTAATGTGCTCAAATTTCCCAGTTTTGGTTAAAATGCAAGCAGCTGCATTTTGTACAATCTGTAAACCTCTAAAACTTTTCTTCGGTTACCCAGAAAGCAGAGCACTACAATAATCAATGCGTGAAGACACAAATGCATTGTTATGCCCCTCTGCAGCCCCTAATCTCCTCAGTGTGTTCAGCTGGTGCCAATTGACCACACCTAGTCAGGTGTCTATAAAAGCATACCTGAAGCAGGCTTTCAGGGAGGCTCACTAGCCCTTGCCTTGGTAGTACCAGCTATTTTAGCAAACTTGCTATGCATTTTAAGATAAAACCTCTTCTCACCTAAATTCTGGTGTTCGTCTCCTTATTTATGTTGCGGCTTTTGAGCTGGATCGTAACAGCATGCACAAGAACCTCTGCAGTGTCAAGTGATAAAACTTGTCTGATTTTAGCTATGTTCTTTAGGTGATAAAAGGCAGTCCTTATTGTCTCTTTTACGTGAGACTCGAAGAGTGCATCGGGTCAAACCACATGCTCAAGTTCATTACCTTGTCGCTGCAATTTATGACATAGTCATAAATTTTGATTGTGATGTTTTGGGACAACTACTGAATTGTGACCATCAAATCTGTCTAATCAGCATTAAGAAGCAGGAAATTATCAGATAAGCAGCCCCTAATTTCAGATAAACAAGCTTGTAGTTTAGGCAAGTCAGCACAGTATCCAATGGTTAAAGCAGTGGCTCCCAAAGTAGGGGTATGAATAAAAAAAAAGAATGCTTGGACCTTGCTAGCATAATGGACAGGTTTTCTTGACAGGGCTCCCACGCAAATGCAAAGCAGAAGATGGTTAAAGCTCACAAAACTATTCCAACAACCACCAAACAGCAAAAACAGGAAATGAGAGCAGGTAAACGGATCCTGCATAAAGACGTAAACACAAAGCGCCGACCCGACCCATCAGAATCTGTGAGATGTCGGCTTTCTCACCCGATGGCAAGTCGGTGCTGAAAGCCGACATTACAGCTAACATTACAACTAACAGTCTGAGATCTCCCAGACAGGTAGGATCATAGCCGTGATGATACATTTCCTGTGTTTCCAAAATAATTTTTTATGTTTCTGTAATGGTTAATCAGAATCAAAATCAATCAGAATATATAGAAATTATGTGGTCACAGTTGCTCCAAAACACTAAAGTTAAATTAAATAATACTTTGAAGGTCTTAGAAATTAAGTTTTTAATGCTAACATATAATTATTGTTGTAATTTTCCAATGTACTGGTTTACGAAAAGCAGAAAAAGTACAGTAGTAAAACACATAAAGATGTCAAATTACAGTCATTGTGTAATAGGTGAATCTTACTTTTAATTCATTTCACTTCAGCAAATTTAGCAATTAAAACATTTTTTTTTCATTGTAAAAGTTTTTCACAGGTTTCTAAGATAACTCTGTTTCCTTGTTTTAAGGACAGGTGGTCTAATACAGCAGTCCCCAACCCCCGGGCCTTGGACCGGTACCGGTCCGTGAGTCGTTTGGTACCGGGCCGCGAGAGTTGAGGCTCAGGTGTGAAATGTATGGTTTTCAGGGTTTTTATCAGTTTTCAGTGTTATTTTGTTATCGTTTTTATCATTAACTCAGTTTTCCTGGGTCTTTTCACGTGTGTTATGAATAAATCTTCTTTTTTTCAGTACCAGTACTAGTTTTATTTTGTTGTATTTATTCGCGACACCTTAAAGGCCGGTCCGTGAAAATATTGTCGGGCATAAACCGGTCTGTGGTGCAAAAAAGGTTGGGGACCGCTGGTCTAATACATTCAACAACAACAATATTTATACACACATACAGAAAAATCAAAGAATTTTGCATGACGTGGATGAATATTTTCATAATAACACATGAACTTAAAAGATTTCATGTTGGTTTTCTTTACAAGAACTCTTTTTCATTACGAGTTCACAGTAAGAATCAAAATCAAATCACTTCACAGTCAAATTCAAGTGGACATTTGTGCCCAGTCTGAAGAAATTCCCTCAAGGTTTTCCTGACATATCATTTTCACTTGAAAGGGAGGGCTGTGTGGCTGTGCAGGCATCCTCACAACCCAGAAATATCAATCATGTCAAACATAACTCATGTAAAGCTTAACTGCATTAATTGTGGACTGTTGCTGTTATGTGTTGATATGAGGAATGGCAGAGAGAAAGATGGAGGAAATGTGGTTTTTGGTCAAATTAGTTGCCAGGGACAGAAAAGAGGAAATATGAGATAAGAGAACAAAGTGGTGCTTTTCTTCTGCTGGTTTTCTTCTGCTGGTACATTATAGTTAGTCAACAAGTCAGGTTTTCTGTGTGGTTGGTGTTTTTTTTTTTTCATTCATTATCCTGAAATCAAATGATTTCATTTGATTTTGATTTTATTGATTAGCATTCAAATTCAAATCTCAGTGAAAACAGTGAAAAACAAACAAACAGTGAAAACAGAACAAAAATCTACCATAAAGAAAGAAAGCATGAGACAAGGCTAATCAAAAGGTATTGGCTGAAGCATTTGCTTATTACGCCAACCCTTTTCACAAAATATCTTTTTGTATGCAGCTCCTGTACACAGGGCTTGAAGAAAATAATAAAACAAAGCAAAAACCAACCAACCAAACAAACAAACCAAAAAAAAAGAAAAAAAAAAAACAAAGAAAAAAAACTTTCCACCTTAGATAAGTAACTACATCAAGGCAAAAGAATCAAGAGGTTTTTTTTTTCTCCTTTTTGCTCTTTTCATTCTTGATTTATATATGTTTCTAATACTCTATTTTTAAACATGTTTTTAAACAAGGAAAATGAACTACACCTTTTTAAATCACTGTCATAACTATTCCACAGGTTAACTCCTCTAACAGAAACACATCTCTGCTTTATATTTGTCCTTATCTTGTTTTTTTTAAAGAAATCTGTTCCCCTTAAGTCATATTGACTCTCTCTGACTTTGAACAGCTTCTGAGTACTGGGGCAAAGCAAGTTATTTTGTGCTTTATACATTATCTGTGCCATTTTATATTCAACTAAATCATAAAATTTCAGGGTATTCAGATTAATAAACAAAATGTTAGTTGGTTCTATATAGTTTGATTGGTTTATAATTCTTATAGCTCTTTTTTGTAACTTGAAAATAGGAAGAGTGTTCGTTTTATATGCATTACCCCATATCTCCAGACAGTAAGTCATATATGGAAGCAACAGAGTACAATAAAGTGTGTATAATGATTTTTTGTTCAGGACATGCTTTGTTTTATAGGGAATAGCAATGGTTTTTGACATTTTTGTTTTCACGTGGTTTATATGAGACTTCCAACTCAGCTTATCATCAATTATCACTCCAAGAAATTTATTTTCGTACACTCTTTCAATTTCAATTCCATTAACCCTTATTTTAGATACATTTTTCATTTGTCTAGTGCCAAAAATAATCAATTTTGTTTTCTTTATATTTAATGATAACTTATTTACATCAAACCAGTTTTTTAATATATTTAACTCCTTTTCCGCTGTAGTCAGAAGCTGTTCTAAGTTTGTACCTGAGCAGTACAGAGTGGTATCATCAGCAAACAATACACATTTTAACAGTTTGGAAACACTACATATGATCAAGGACAAATTCCAGAACCAGATGCTAGAGGTGGACAATCAGCCTACTAATAACCACTGCTTATCCCTTTCTCCCCATGGCTAAGCCAGTCAAACAATTACTTTATGCCAACACAATCACAGGCATTCATTCCACTTATTGGTGAAGGAATGAAAATGGAAAATATCATCAGGATAATAGAAGCCGTTCTGCTTTTTCTCTCCTTTAAATTTACAAAGAAAAAAGCCAACTCAAGTTAGGTTCAAGTATATAAAAAGATGATAAAAATGATAAATGAGATTTCTGGGTTTAGGATGTGCAGGTATTAAATGCAAAGTCTAACCCATTTTTTCTACTGCAACGTATTCCAAAAACTGGTTAAATGTCAGACTCACAGAGGTAGTGCACTTCCTGCCAATGGTAAAGAAAACATGTTGATCCTTGTCTCCAGTAAAAGCAGAAATACTGCAATTTTAAAATACTCTATTTCAAGCAAAGCATGTAATAAATATTAGCATATTAACGCTTGTATCTATACATGAAAGAGCACTTATGTGTGATATGAAGTTTAGAGTGGTTTGCAAGGATGTGCAAGTATCCTCTCTGTTTTGTTAAAGTGAAAGCCTTCTATATATTTGGTAGTTCAACAGAATAGAATAGAATATTATTCATATCTTTTATATTCAGCCCTGCAGATGCCTTTAATACTATCATTACCTTTTTTTAAAAATGCAATAGGTTGATATTTGGCATGCCCATACCACTGGGTGGCAGGACAGAACTAAGTGGTAAAAATGGAGGTAGATGTCTTATCTGGGTATTTGTGCATGCCTCTGGCTATATCCCAATTCAGGGTCTGCAGCCTTAAAGGCTGCATTTTAAGGCCGATTACGTCACAGCGACGCGACGAAGGCTGTCCCAATTCGAAGGCTGCTCGAAAAGCAGCCCTCAAATGAGTCCTTCATTTCCCTAAATTTTAAGGATGTGGCGGTGTAGACTTTGTGGCCCAACATATCCCAGAATGCATAGCACGGTGGTGGGTGTGGATAATTTTGCCGAAAAAAAAACGGCGGATGAGGGGCAGCCGAAGAGTAAACTTTAAGCAAGTACTGAATATTATGTCACTTATTTATATGCAAATGTTTAATAACGAAGAACATTAAAACATTACTGTTGGCCACATGTCGGCAAAGTTATGTGACATTAGTGACGTTTGTACTAACTTGGTTTTAAAGCCTTTACTTTAAAATATACGCCGTTCAATAGCTGACCTTAATCTTACAGAGAATGATCAAAGCTCATGTAGAAACAAACAAACAAAAAAGTTTCCAGCTGTTAGTATCATGGTTGCTAGGCAACCTGGGCAGCGCGACGGAAGCTAGACCGTCCCATTTTACAGGCCTCGCACTTAGCGGTGTTTGAGTACGCGGCCCTTGTGGACTGTTAAGGCTGCAGACCCTGAATTGGGATACAGCCCTTGTCTCCACACTGGTGTCTCTGTGATTCCTCTACCTGTGTAGTTCACCAGCCTGATACTAGCTTAACCTCTGCTTCTCTCCTCCTTCAATAAGCATGTATGTTGTCAGAATATTGGATAAACTTGTGTGTGAGACGAGGGGTATGATGTAAGAAAGTGAAACACCATCACTGCAGTGTTTGATATATCAAATACGTTATTGCATTTAACATTTGCATGGCACAGACTGCTAGCCTGTGGTTTTGACATTGGATACATGTCACTTTTGTTCATGACTGTAAACTTTACGTACGCAGGACTTTGTTCTTTTTCTTTGTTTGTTGTAAAGGGGAATGGAAATATTTCCATCAGCAATATGCTTGATCGATATCAATGATGTTTTCCTACTGACTCAGCAACATGCTGTTTTGGTAGTAACAGAAGGGGTGAGAAACTAGCCATAACATAAACAATTACGCCTCCATCTTTTGTAGAAACACAAAACTTTCTCAAGGGCTGACTGATAGGAGAAACATAAGAAAACATCCCGCTATACAGGTTAGTATAACAACTCAAAGCTATGAAACAGACTGAGAGTTTCATTTTGGAGGCTTTTAAGTAGAAACACGTTCCAAGAAATAGCTTTATAATCTCCCATTTCATATAATTTTTGATCTTAAACATTAAACACTGCAGTTGGTTATTTTAATTTTATTCTCACAAACATTTTCATATAGTGTTACACAAATTCCTCAAAGCTGAGAGATTGAAAATGATGCTTAAATCATGGCATATTAACACTTCTGTCCAGAGCGAACATCTAATAATACATTAGCCTGTTCAGACAGAAAGCTCTGTGGGTTATTTCCTATAAGTGAAATAATCTAAAGTAAATAGAATGAAAGTTATTAATCACTCTTTACTAGTCAGAACCACATAACTTTACAACACAATATCAATAACCATCTGCAAACTTTCAGCTTTGTGATGGTTGTGACTGTGACCTAGAGCCAAAATTTGTCCAAACACACGTGAACACAATTTTAACATTTTGTTTTCTGGTCTCTTTTAGTATATATGTCTTTGAGACGTTACATAATCATACTTGATACTTACAGTGGGGCAAAAAAGTATTTAGTCAGCCACCGATTGTGCAAGTTCCCCCACTTAAAATGATGACAGAGGTCAGTAATTTGCACCAGAGGTACACTTCAACTGTGAGAGACAGAATGTGAAAAAAAAAAAATCCATGAATCCACATGGTAGGATTTGTAAAGAATTTATTCGTAAATCAGGGTGGAAAATAAGTATTTGGTCACCTCAAACAAGGAAAATCTCTGGCTCTCACAGACCTGTAACGTCTTCTGTAAGAAGCTTTTCTGTCCCCCACTCGTTACCTGTATGAATGGCACCTGTTTGAACTCATCATCTGTATAAAAGACACCTGTCCACAGCCTCAAACAGTCAGACTCCAAACTCCGCCATGGCCAAGACCAAAGAGCTTTCGAAGGACACCAGGAAAAGTATTGTAGACCTGCACCAGACTGGGAAGAGTGAATCTACAATAGGCAAGCAGCTTGGTGTGAAAAAATCAACAGTGGGAGCAATCATCAGAAAATGGAAGCCATACAAGACCACTGATAATCTCCCTCGATCTGGGGCTCCACGCAAGATCTCATCCCGTGGGGTCAAAATGATCATGAGAACGGTGAGCAAAGATCCCAGAACCACACGGGGGGACCTGGTGAATGACCTGCAGAGAGCTGGGACCAAAGTAACAAAGGTCACCATCAGTAACACACTACAACGGCAGGGAATCAAATCCCGCAGTGCCAGACGTGTTCCGCTGCTGAAGCCAGTGCATGTCCAGGCCCGTCTGAAGTTTGCCAGAGAGCACATGGATGATACAGCAGAGGATTGGGAGAATGTCATGTGGTCAGATGAAACCAAAGTAGAACTTTTTGGTATAAACTCAACTCGTCGTGTTTGGAGGAAGAAGAATACTGAGTTGCATCCCAAGAACACCATACCTACTGTGAAGCATGGGGGTGGAAACATCATGCTATGGGGCTGTTTTTCTGCCAAGGGGACAGGACGACTGATCCGTGTTAAGGACAGAATGAATGGGGCCATGTATCGTGAGATTTTGAGCCAAAACCTCCTTCCATCAGTGAGAACTTTGAAGATGAAACGAGGCTGGGTCTTCCAACATGACAATGATCCAAAACACACCGCCCGGGCAACAAAGGAGTGGCTCCGTAAGAAGCATTTGAAAGTTCTGGAGTGGCCTAGCCAGTCTCCAGACCTCAACCCCATAGAAAATCTGTGGCGGGAGTTGAAAGTCCGTGTTACTCGGCGACAGCCCCAAAACATCACTGCTCTCGAGAAGATCTGCATGGAGGAATGGGCCAAAATACCAGCTACTGTGTGTGCAAACCTGGTAAAGACCTATAGTAAGCGTTTGACCTCTGTTATTGCCAACAAAGGTTATGTTACAAAGTATTGAGTTGTATTTTTGTTATTGACCAAATACTTATTTTCCACCCTGATTTACGAATAAATTCTTTACAAATCCTACCATGTGGATTCATGGATTTTTTTTTCACATTCTGTCTCTCACAGTTGAAGTGTACCTCTGGTGCAAATTACTGACCTCTGTCATCATTTTAGGTGGGGGAACTTGCACAATCGGTGGCTGACTAAATACTTTTTTGCCCCACTGTATGTGCGTAGGAATTGGATACATTTGATACTGTCTATATGTTCTGATACATAATTAATACAAGGTATTTGTCTTATTATATTTGAACGTTTCTCCCAAAATGCTACGTCCAGATGAACAGAATCAACCTTTTGGGATTATATTGAACAGTTAACTGAATTTGTGTTAAAGTTGTTAACTGATGATTTTTTTGTTTTTGGTCTGTTACTGGTTTTTGCTTTATCTGCCCATTGACTGGGTATAGAAATATATTGGTTGCAGTTTTTGGGGGGAATAGTCCATGTGGCTTTTATAATTTTAGTTGGGCGCTTTCCGCAGTTTTTCTCGAAGAAGATTAATGTTTATTTCTGTTTGTACATGGTCCCTGACAAATAAAGTGAAAATGAAAATGAAATGAAATGTCTCAAACATGCTAAAAAAGTTTCTTCAAACCAGTTATTAAATAGTAGTATAGTAGTCATACTGCCACACACACACGCATACTGAAAGACACACAAAGTAATACAGTGATAATGCAAATGGTAAACATGTTACTAATATAAACAATGAATCATGTGAATAATAAATGGGAACAAGAGAATGTCAAAAGAAATTGAGTGTGCCAATGCACGTGCTGCTGGTTGAGCTGTGAGCAGTCAATAGCTTTCTGGAGGTTGCAGGAATACTGGAAGAAAAATGTAGGCTGCCTGAAATAAAGCTAGAAGCACATGTTGAATGTTTTAATATCAAGGAAATTTTATTTTAAAAAGGTCAAAACATTTCCAGGCATCCTATCTTTACCTATAACCTATCCTAAGCGTTCCTATCCCAAAAGACAAGCAGATCCCTCTCAACTCCCGGTCTTACAGATTGTTGTTAAAAGAGTGGCAAATATGTCCCTGTCTGAACTTTTCAGAGATGTGTTGCTGGGGTTATAAAATGACTACTGAAGCATCTTTTAGAGCTTCCACCCGCAGCCTTTGTGTTTTCACTTTGTTTTTTCATGTAGGCAGTATAAACACACATTACTAGTTCAAAACATGACTTCAGTAAATAGGTGGACATTTTTAAACGGGATATAGGCTCCACATGCAAAGATTTTAAAAATGGCACATTAAGAAACGCTGATAACCCTCGTGTTCACCCACTATTCACTCGCCCCTCTGAACAGGTCATCCACTTTAACTGTTTTCTTTAGTGAAGTCTGTCACCTCAATGTAATGACTAAAGAGACTCCTAAGCCAACAATCCTGCAAGGCTAGAGGAGTATAATGATCATAGTTTGCTCATGGGTTTTCATTATGTTAAAAGTTTAAAAACAAACAACAACTATACAAAAAGTATAAACAAATAAAGCTCTAATTTGCATGATGATTAGCATTTTTGACAGTTATTATGACAGTTATATTGATTTTTTATTTAAATGATGCGATGGCATTTGCTTTTGAATCTTACTCAGAAAAACCACCCTAATCCAAATTATTTTTGTGAGGCTGTTCACTTTAAACCCAGTGACCTCTCCAGGTCCATCTCTCTGATCTCTCTGACCACATAACCTTCAAAAGAGAGTAGGAGTTTGACTGTCCAGGCTCTATCATTTGGCTCTACAGTGATTACCAATCTCACACAAAGCACACACACAATCATAGTATTCTCAAGTTTTTAATTTTATATTCATATTTTCTGTGATTTTCTCTGAGGTTTAAAATGTGTAGTATTGATTTAAGAAAAGCTGATTTAGCAATATTTCCACCAGAATCCACAAACAGATTGTGGGTTGCTGTATGTGATCACTTTTTAGGGTCCTTAAAAAACAAAGCAGTAACCTCCCCATCAGATTAAGCACAGCCACACAAAAAAAACGACATTACATAATGTTGGAGGGATGAAAATAGCAAAGAACAAAAGGTGGGCTGTTTGTACAGTCACACTAGCCTCCTCAACACCATTTTCAGGTAGCTACCGTATAATACCTGCAAGGGAAATTGTAACAGAGCAGTCAGATATGTGCACAATCCAATCATCTTTCACATGGCTGAACCATTGCCATTTCTCTCTAGGCTTAAAGCAGACTTTACTCACCAGCAGGAAACCAACCATCTGTAACCTAAAACCTGTAAACATACCAGCATCATTGGCTTATTCTTTCTGGCTTCTATAATTACAATCACAAGCTCAAATTTAGGAAATTCACTCATCAGCTTGGTATTATATTGTTCAAAGTTCCCTATAGTAAAGTTAAAAATAGCTCAACCGTAACAAAGTCTCTATTTTTTTAAATCATCTGTCCTACTTCACGTAATCGCTTGCTTTAAATTTACATAGTTCAGAAAAAAAAAATATCAGCAAGGAAGCTGGCACAGGAGATAGTAAAATTGCTCAAATAGGAGGCAATTTCCAGTTGTTTTCCACCTCATCCATTTTTCCTTGCAGCTGTTTACAAGCACTTTAAAGAAATAGCCATGTTGCTATCCGCTAACAGCAATTACCCTTAAATTGTAAATTACCCTTTAATCTGCTACAAAATAACTACAAAATAACAAATGCAGAATGGTAATGTTATGGTCTAGGTCTGGGCTCCATCCATTTCTGTTTAAGAATCCTTTCAATGTTATTCATTAGGAAATTATTTCCCCAGAGATACGCTTTTCAACAACAAGGCTTTTAAAAACAGAGACAGATTTCCCAAGCAATTGCAAAACAAACCAAATTAAAATGAAAAAGCTCGTTTCTTTTCTTGAAACAAACACACACTAATTCATCTAACACAGATGCGTGCTTTTAAAGGATCCCCAGGCTACTTTCGATTGTACAGAAGCATACATAAGACTAGACTGGATCACAGATAGCTGGGAAGAGTTAGGGCAAAGTAAATGTGTAAGAAACAAAATCAAATACCAGATCAAAACTAAACTTGACTGTTCCAGCAGTGCACTGCGAGGACAAAACTGGAGTGGGCCACCTTTATCTAACAACTCAGCCAAGCTGAGTGTTACAATGCACTTTAGGAGTCAACCACTGATTTTGCTGCTTTTATTCCACAATTCATATAATAAATAATTGATTCAGTTCATTCTTGTGACACCCAGCCAAACAGAGCTTTCCAACAGATTCAGGTTTAGTTTGTGTGAAAAAGAAGAAGACTTGTGAGCACAGTGCTACAAATCTCCTGAATTTAAAATCAAATGTCTACAACCTAATGTGAGAAAACATTATAGTGGGACAAATAACTGCAGGCACTCGCTTGCTCTAACCAAATGATTGTAACAGACTGAAACAAATGCAAATGTAATGTTTATATAAATGAGATTTAAAACAGCTGAATACAGCATTTAGTTTTCAGGTGATAGTAACAATTTCATTTGCACTTGTTACAATACCAGCTTACAAAAACCAAAATGTCAATGAGTTAGTAGTTTAGCCAGCTTATAATTCAACAAAGTACTCTAATGTGTCAAGTACAGAAAGGAAGAGATAAGCTTTTCTTGTCGTTTATTGGCTTGCACACACTACTGAGGATTAAAAATCCACTTCGAAGTCAAAGAGTCATATGCCGAACAAATTAATCCCATTCATCATCAAATGAGATTAATTCGTCCTGCAAATAAAAGTGTTTGAGTTGAGAAGTATTATGACAGTAATACAATAATATGACAAATGCATCAGCATGTCTTAAAATCACATTACTGATTGTACCATGACAGTGATAGTGTCAACCAACAGGACCACTCCCTCCAAAATAATAACAGTATCTAACTTTACTTTCTGTCTTTCTTTCCTTCCTATCTAATATGACATATCAGTATCTATGGCACCCTCCTTCTGATAGCAAATGCACATTTTCCCCCTAAGGAGATGCTCTCCATTTCTGGTTTGTGTCACACTCTTCACAGTTACAGTATCACTCAGTGAGCTTGCAGTGGTTTCAAGACAAGATGTTATCTGTCATGCAAACACACAAGTCTGCTAGCAATCAAAGCAATTGCCAGAAGTTTTTCCAGAGTAACACCATGCACATTTTGTGACCACTTTCCCCATCAACAACAAGAAACCTCATGCCACCTGCCAACCAGTTGCAAGTTTATTTTTCTTTATCATTTTGTTCATTATAAATGTATCTGTAACTCTGGTCTTATGTTAACAATTTTACAAAATGGTTTCAACTGAATATTGTTCAGTACTTTAGGAGTAAGAATTTGGTGACATTTCAAATAGCATGCATAAAGGTTGTGCTGTGAAAATGGAAAAGTGCCAGCAAATATGACTTTGGCCTTAACCTTGAGCACAGCTTGGGTGAATCATAAGGCAATCATCGTGTGTAGGCCTGAACAATACTGTAGGACGAGTGGCGCTTCTTGAGAATTGTGGATGGATGACAGGCGCCTCGTCAAGGAATGAGCGCATTCAGCTGGATGAACTAACATCTAAGGTCTGTGATCATTTTCTCACTATTCATCTATTGTAATCTGACTCCTGCCCTTTATGTCTGACAGAAAAGAAACTTAATGTAAACATTGCTGTATGTTTAACTTATTTGATAATATGAAACCCATCAAGTTAAATAAAACACAAATCTGTGGTAGGCTTAATAAAATAAAAAAAATAAAATAAAAAAAGAATCTGATGAGTGCAGTTCAGGTGACAGTGAGTGCACTTTCATCACACCACTCCATATCTATTTTGGACCATTCCTTGAATCTCACTGCTCATTTTATTACAAGAAGCCTGTTGCTGTTTCAGAAATGCTGTTTCTGTGCCCCACAAATGTTTCCTTGCCTGCTATTGGTTGCCCGTGTCTGCTTGTGCACTCAGACTACCTTTCAAACTGACTTCTACAACAAAAATGTCAAATTTGTGTCTCGTGAGTGTTTTCTAGGCTGACTTGGCAGAACTCACAGGCTGCAAGACACAACATTAAAATAATTTCACTGCCTCATGAATTGTAATGCACTATTCATTGTTCATAAACCAAAGCACATCTCAAATATCCATACTCTGACTGCTTCAAAATCATCTGTCACATTAATAAAAGTGTGGAACTATACAAAGTCGAGATAATTACCTCTTCTCACTGTTTTACCCATACTAATGAAGTATTTAGTTATTCCCTGCCACCAATCACTGACTTCCTTATTCAGTATCAAGTAAGCATCACACATATTTAATTATGCACCACTTTGGTTGATGACAGGCAATCAGTGCTTTATTTGCTGGAATAAAAACGGTTTGCACTTTGAATAACCGTATCGATCACATATCTGTATGGATTTAGAAGCTGTTTAAAGCTACCAGTTATATACATTTAGACTGTTGTGTTGACTACAGTCACTTTTAAATACCTTACAAGTAGTGAGGTCTTTAAAAAGACAGATGAACAGATCACCATGACTGAGACAACCATATGCAAACCTCCCCTTGTAGCACTTTTGTAGCTTCCCCTACTAATGGTTCACGTGTAAATTAAGAGTGCACAGTTCTGCCAGTCAATGACCTTGTTAGCTAATTCAGCAGCTGCTGAGCAGATGCAGTACTAGTCCCAGAGCAGTCACACCTTCCTCTCACTACTCCAGGGCTGGCAATACAATGCAACAGGTACATGTACACTGCTGTGACAGCAGTGTCAACTGTCAACTGGCAAACTGCAAAATCAATTGATGTTCCGACAGATTAGTCCTCTATTATCTTACCCTCCATAAGCTCCAAATGTGAAACTCCTTTTCCTCTGAGACATCCTGCTGAATGGCTGATGAGGCTTCCCTGTGGTGTGCAGGATCAGAGCAGACTACAACACAAGGACTGTCATACCTCTTCCTTTTTCTTTTTCTCTTAGCTTCTCTGTGCGCCTCTCCTTCCTTTCTACACCTCTAACTCTTTCTCTTCTCTCCTCCCTCCTTGACTCAGCCCTCACTGAGTGTGTGTGTTTTTGGTATTTTATGTGTGTGTGTACACAACCCAGCCCTCCCTCTTTCTGTCTCCTCTGTGCTCTCTGACTAAGTAGCTCCTATCTCTGCCAGATTAAGAGAAAGGTGCGTCCAGCTGTCTTGTTCTGTTGTCCTGGAAACAACCACAATGATTTCTTGAATTCAAACACACCGTTTTCATTCCCACTTCTGACAGCAAGAGGGCAAAAAAATCCCTACATTAGCCAGTGTCCCACAAAAGGCATCTTCCTCAAGGTGTTAAACTAAGAATGGAGGAAACAGCTATGGACACATGTTTCCTCCATTCTTAGTGCATTTTTTTTTTTAACTCTAAAGCGCTTTAATTATATATATATATATATATATATATATATATATATATATATATATATATATATATATATATATATATATATATATATATATATATATATAAAATATTTTTTTTATTTTTTTTTTTATTTTTTTTTTATAGCTATTATGTTCACCCCCCAAGTTAGACAGTCGCTGGTGTAATTTGTACTCCTCCATTTTGAACCAAGATACTAAACCCCAATAAACTGTTCCAAGCAAATTTTTTGATTCGCTATTTAATGGCAGAAAATATTAAACAGTGTCATGGTTCTGGAGTTTAGTTTTGTCACTTTCTCTCTTATTTTCTATTCTTTCGTTATGCCAACTCTTGTTAGGTTTACTTTTAGTGTTTTTCAGGCTTCCCTCCAATTTTCTGCTACACCTGTTCCCAGTGCATTCATCATTATTTTGCCACTTGGTAGATCTTGTGTTTTTTTTCCTTTTTTAGACTCCCTGTGCTACTTATTCTTTGTTTATAGCCCAGTCATAATTATGTATCACCCTTTGGAAAGTTCTCTGGAATTTGCCTTTTCCCTGCTGCTCATCTGGTGTGTTCAGCTGACTGCCTCAGTGTGTATGACACACCTGAATCTGCGAATTCTGAGATTTACTATGTAAAACTATGCCACAGCGGGGGTAGTCACAGATGATGCATTAATAGTAGCACCTTGATTATATATTTACAGAATTTAACATCTTTTCTAATACTTTGAAGTGAAAAATGTGAAGTGGCATGAATTATATATGTTTTAATAAGGTGCTATTCCAGCTTACATCAATCACTCATTTGTCATGACTCATACTAATTTGACTGAGGTCTGACAAAATTATCCTTTGCCACCATGAAAATGATTACTTGAAAGCAAATAAACTGTTTGAGTTCTTGCAACTGAAAAAAAATCCCAAAAATCAAAGTAAAAGCTGTGTAAATAAAAAACTAATTTTGCTCAAGAATATCTTAGTTATCAAATTTCCAGGTCCACATCTGAGCTTACTCCCTCCCGAGTTAGACTTCAAAAGAGGATGAGATCTGATAGATGCAAGTCTCTCATCTTACTTGAACTATTTTTGGCCTGGCAATTCAAGCTCGAAAAAGACATTCACGTGTTTTTCTGTGATCACACATCTCCCAAAAGACAAAAAAAGTCAGATATCGTCACTAAAACCAATATAATTCTACTTGATCCTGCTGAATATTTCAAAAAGAGATAGGTGTCAAAGTGATACACACATTAGGATATGTGGAAAATTATATCTCTGCCAATCTGCTGGAACAAGTCTGCTTATAATGACTTAAAAAAAAAAAAGGATGTTCTCTGATATCTCTTCCTCCTTGTCCCCTCTCATTTTCTTTCCTCTTGACTCTCTTTCCTTCCTCATGTCTGGTCTTGATTCCTCTTACATCTTGTCATATAGCCTGTTTATCAGACTTCACACTGACTCTGACTATTATACATTTTTATTAAATAATCTATAATCAAAAATTAGCTTCTAGAGAAAAATGTTTTATAGAGGCTGCTCCTCTATTACAGTCAGCTCGCCCTACTTCCTCTGCTGATAATGACATGACACATCTCTCACAGAACAATTCTCCGGAGTCAGACTTGCGCTAACAAACTTATTACTGGTGTCCAGAAATGTAGTTTCAAAAGCTCCTTTTGCTGTTGCTTTTCCTTCGTGTCTCTCAAAAGATGCCCTTCGTGATGATGTATTACCAAAAAAAGGGAAAAAAGAAAACTATTCACTCAGACTGATTTGTGTGAGACAGGTGAAAGGGAAAGGGCAGCCAGGTGTAATTAGTCCATGTCTGTCGCTTCATTCAGGAGACATGGCAGGCTGGCTAAACAACGAGCCTGCCTTGACTTTGAGGACTTGACTGGCAATGGAAGGAGGTCCAGAGTAATGAGAAGGTGCCCTCTGTGAGATGAGGTTCAATCCACCCCATCCAGCAGTAGAAAAATATAAATCACCTTGAGAGCAGGAGACAGAGTAAGAACACTAAAGACGCTCGTTATCCACAAGGTGCAGGAACTTAGTAGCTTTGCAGTTTACATTGCAGTTAGCAATGCTGTTCTTGCTGCAGGCAAGTGTTTTAAATCACTACCTCAAATTCAAATTTTATTTGTCACGTACACAGTCATACACAGTACGATATGTAGTGAAATGCTTGGACAACTGCTCGTGACCTAAAGAGAACAAAAAAGGAAAAGGCTATGAATAAGATAGGAAATAAATATGAAAATTAAAAAGGGTAAATTTAACTAGGAAGGAATAAAATATAAATTAAGGTTAAAAATGAAATAACTGTACAACACAAATTAGAATGAAGGGTACATTTAACTGGGAAAGAATAAGATAAAATATATAAATTAAAGTTGAAAATAAAATAACTGTACAACAAAATACACAATATAGAACTATATAAGAATGTATGAAGAAATATAAATAAATATATACACAATAACCTGATGTGCGGTAGTTTACCAAGACTCGAAGTTTACTGCTATGTTAGTGGTGCTCTGAAGCTACGCTTTGCTCCAGTCGTGCTTAAAGGTAATGATGAACTGCAAGTCCTAGAATGCCATTGGCAACTGTTCAGGGTTTGATTTTCTTTGAACTTTATTGAGACTTAAAGTGGCACTGTACATAAATAATACAGAAATCAAGTTTCACCGGTGTTAAAGTACAGCTGGGTTTAATGGGAGTATTCTTGGCTTTGTGCAGGCTGTAAAATTCCTCTAAATAAGGAAAAGGTTTGACACGCTGGAGACAGTAAAATGTGAGCATCACCAAATCAGACAAAACCACTTATGTTAAGTTCTGTTGTGAAGAACCAAGCTGAGCATTTTCAGTGGTGCCATGTTATTATTTTGAAAATTGTCGTGGATCTGACCAAGTAACCAATGTTATCATGCAAGAGTCCTGCATGATAGCAGCCTGTCAGTCATAAGGTGAGCTCCACCTAAACAAAGCCCTGCTTTATCATCCTAAATGATTAAAGGATGTTCTCCCTGCTGGCCATGTAAAGACAGCAGCTTCACTTTCCACACCCACTGCTATGTATATCCTTTATAAAAAAAACTGTGGTTTTGATGTAAACTGTTTTGTTAAAACAGACATTTTTATGTTATTGAAAAAATATTTATTTTAAATCATCCCAAATAAAAAGATCATGCTTTTTTAAAATTCCATAATTTAGTGAGGGCAAGCACATTTTGCTCTGAAGCTCTTTAGACATCCAAACTCTATGGGTGAAAATATTTTAAGAGCAGCAAAAGTTCCTCTTAAATAGACTTAAAGGTTTAAGGGGCTATTGCATTGTTACAGTACAGTTCCTCACCAGTGGGAACAGCAAAGCAGGACACCAACACATTAAATATTTACCAGCTGTGCACACAACTACACCCCTGACAAGATCGTAAGGACACTTTCTGCCTCTGTGACTTGAAATGCCTATTCATGTTTGCTCTTCCTTCTTGTCAAACTTTCTGCACCAAAATTTGTACTGTTAGGCACTGTTAATCTTTTTTCCCCCCTTCTTTTTTATGTCTCTGCAACCGTACAAGGTCGGCATCACAAACACAGCAGGGAATAAAAATTTTAAAATAATAGCTCTCTTTATTTACATTTTGGAGGCAACAAGATGACAAATTTCTAAATTACAAATAGCACACATTATTCAGTACTCAGTGTGCAACTGAATCATCAACAAAGAACAGAATTTTATGCAGGAACTACACAAAGGAAAGTGAAAATAAAGGGAAGGCATAAGATTAATGAAGTTGGATTGGAGCACCACTACCCCTCACTGTTAGCCAGGGGAACTACTTTTCATCCTCTCAAGCTTCTGAGTGTCTCAGGGGCCGTTTGAGAGCTCCGTTTGACACAGACAACTTTGAATTTTAAGCAGATAGACTGCTCCCTTCAAGCAACAGTCTCTCCTGCCTACGATGAGTTTCACAGCAACGAGAAGGAGCGAGAGTAGGACACGCACTAGCTGATGAACAAAGCATTAAGATTTTATCTCCTTATATCTTCATAACAATGTCCAATATTCTGTTTCAGGCTGCGGACAGATTACTGGTCAGTACGGTTGTAAGGTTACCGAGCAGAAACAGGCAGCACAGAGGTATCCACTCTTCCGTAACCAAATGCAACAAATGAGATTTTCTCTCTACTACAAATTAGAAGAGCGAGATTATCGGAGGCGCTGACATTGAATTACTTGCTCATCAAAGACAGACTGATTCCAGAAGGATCTCGGAAGACTATTCTTGTCCTCCATCAGCCTGCCCCGCTAGATCTGAATGTCATGAATTTCACAACTTCTCTCCGGGCGATGATAACAGAGGGATGTGGGGGAGTCTCCGGAAAAAGAAAAAAATCTGGGAGATAGTCAGAGAAAAGAAAGATGAGAAAAAAAACGGAGTACATGTCCAAGATTGGCAACAGGGGTGTGGGTATATATGGCATGATTAGGCATGACAAGACACAGTTGTCTCTATTTCTACTCTGTGTCTTTTATGCAGTCCATTTATAGTCATTAGACTTGGATTGGAGAGGAGACAAAGAAGAAATGTGAAGTTACAAATCACCGTAGGAGTGGAAGAGTCTGTGAACGTGCCCTTGGAGCACAGACTGAATGCACAGTGTAGCAATTTACAGGGCATTGACACACACAATCCCACTGAACATCCCCAGCACAACACGTAACTCATCCTCCGGTATGAAAATCCGGAGCAGGAGCCCATTAGAACAAATAAAAGAAAGATGCAGACAGTGGAGGAGCGGGAGAGAAACCAAGATTATTTTTCATGTAACAATGGGTGAACCAAATGGGAGAAGCCTGCCCGTGGGTCACATCCTTGGATTAATGACTTGGCAGATGGAGAAGCAACAGATACCCCGCTAGGGCCTGACTTTGATTTATACACATGAGAGGCTTAGATAAGGACCAAGAAGAGGCAGCGATAGATTTCTAATGATGCAGCCACATCAAAATAATCATTTACTCAGACCTCAGGGTCTGTCCACTGTCAACAACACTGAAATGACATGGACAGGCTGATTGGAGGTTCCGTTCTTGTTGCCATTCAAGTTGTTAGATGTGAAGTAGTAAGAATGAAAGACCACAGATTATCAGAAATTATCATTGGTCCATTATCTCCAGTTTTAATAAAGTCCCAGCATGCTTCATCTTCAGAGCCTCTATTTATCATGGAGTCTGGCTACACAGCTTCCAAATTCAGATTCAGATTCCTCACTCTTTTGTTGCTTGGTGTTTCTCTTGATCTAGTGGCACAGCTACAAATGCTTTCACAAAGAACTCCCTGACCAACTGATCAAAGTTGTGGGCCTATCATTCATATTACATTTTTCAAGACCTTCATAATGCACAGTCTTTCTTTTGGGGGATATCTTCTTTGGCGATCTGCATGGCTCAGGAGCTGCTGCCACAGCCTAAATTCATGCTGAATGTGCTCCCGGATATTCAATTGGAGATAATTTCTCTGAATTTCAGGAGTGGGTCCACACTTTATAAACTCCCTGTTTTGGTTCTCTGTCCTGCACAACAAGCTGTTCATATTTTCACCTCTCATTAGACGCTTACTCCATCTGCAAAATTAACATGCAGATGCGGTCACAGCTACTGACTAGAAGAAGGCTGTTGTCTGTTCTGATTTTCCCAACTAATCAGACATTTATCTTTTTTTTTTTACAAAAACTACATCTATTTCATGAAGATGCTGAGACAGTCACTGACATCCTGCTTACGAGAAGCAGTCTCATACAAAGCTAGTGAAAGCGAGGATGCTGCTGTCTCCCAGCAACACTGGACTTGTAATACAATGAAGTATATTGTGCATTTGTAGTCTGTAGTTGCTGTCCACGGTACTGAGAGCGGCAGTACCGTGGACAGCAACAATAACAAGCTCCGATAAAGGACCACTTGACACTTACTGCAGTCATACTGTGCGCAGCAAAAATGTTCAAACCCACTTGATGTGATTTTAAAAATGGTTACAAACCTCTATGTATGTGGCTGTAATAGGCAGATCGGATGGATAGTTAAACTGATGGTTAAGACATCGGTTCAGTCAAAATAACGCACATTTAATTTTAGCTCCAATTCCAGCTCCAATTTAGCTCTTGATTGTGTTATAAAAGAAATTTAAAAAAAAAACCCTGATAGTTGGATTTCACTTTCTTATAAAGAATTCAATGAAACAACTTAAATGATTGAAATGTACAGCTTTACAGGCAAATGGCAGCTCATTTAATTTATTACAAACAAAGATGCGTTCCAGCTAAAAGCTACTTTAAATGATGGCCCCCAAAAGTAAAGACACACACGTCCAAATACAGACACTCTCAAAAGAACTGCGCTGCACATGGATGCTTTGCTTTTAACACACTGTGAGTTTTTATTTTTCTTACAAATTACAACCCCCTGAGTTATGTCGAACTGTAACAGCATCTGAAGGTAAATGTCCTTTTCACTCCAATGTCTCTATGAGCATTCGCACAGCTTCATGAACATTGGCCATGGCCCTCAACTTCAGTTGCAGCATCAAAGGGAAAAGCAGCTCTTTCATTTGCCTTTGTTCCCACTGTGACATTTCACCAAATCTGATGATGCAGGCGATGTCCGATCCCTGACCCTTGTAGGGCTCCCAGACTCCAGCTGGGCATTTGTACAGTTGCTCGAATACGAAAACGTCTGAGCATGACACAGTCACTGGGAGAGGTTGTCAGTCACAGGAATGTTAGTCAGATCCATCAATTGGACTGTTCTGATTTTGTGCCTGGATATATGCACCACTTATTTCCCAGTGCGAAAAAAAGTGCATATGCGTAAAAAATAACAACTCAAAGTGTGAAAATAAATATTACATATCTAGTGAGACAAAATTGGATGTATACAAATATTCAAAATTTACCACAGGAAAATGTGATTTTATTCAGTAAACAGGTGCTTCTAAAAACAGCTCGCCTGGTGGGAGTTGTTAGAAAACACAGATGTCTACAAGGGCCCTGTGCAGTAAAGTCATAAACAAAACAATCCCCTTCATTCTGCATCCAAACTCTAATCCACCAGAGGAGAAATGCTTGCAAGGGTACATTAGAGATATAGTTATAGGACTGTTAGATGAGCTGCTTTCAACATGCATACATTTTTTAATTCTGGTATAAAAACCCATCTCTCTACTGTTCATACAAAGACTAAAGCTCACCCACCATGTCTACACCGTAGAGTGATGGATAACAGACAGCACAAGGTCACATCACAGACAGGAGGGGAATAAATGTAAGATTAAATAAATTTTAAATTCACTCTATCGCCCAGTGTCTGAGTCCCTCAGTAAAAGAGCAGAATTTAAAATATCGTGTCATTGGACAAAGTCGCAATACACCAATTTAAATAAAGAGCTTCATGTAAATGAAAATAAGTGAATGACGATGAATACATTGCTTTGAGTCATTTCATACAGCATGGATGTAGCATAGATGGGTGTAACTGCAGTGCACATTTGTTCTGCATCCCAGAGATTAATGTAAAGAATGCTCATTTCAGGACATGGAATTAGTAGTTAGAACATAATTTTCAACGCATGTTTCCTCTTGGAAATAGCTTTCATTAAGGAAAAGTGAATTTATTTCTACAACAATAACACCCACATAGATTTGCATTACATGCTAAAGAGTTCTATACTCAGAGTTCTTTTTTTCTTTCTTTCTTTTTAACACCTCAGATTGGTATACGTTAGGGCTGAACGATATATCGCATTTGCGATAATATCGCGACATGATCAAGTGCAATTTTCTAACCGCAAAGGCTGCGATTATACTCTGGACATGTCCAAATTCATGGGCTGCATCCTCCTGAGGCCGCATTTGTAGACCGATTACGTCACAGCGACGTGCCGAAGGCTGTCCAAATTACTACCATATCCCAGAATTCATAGCACGGCCCAGCCAAACTCCAGTTTCCAGCAATGGCGGCCGCTACTAAGTTTTAAAATTACTCATACTAATCTTTCTGGGTCACAAAATAAACTTTTAACATATTTTCAGGCGAGAAAGTAGTTGTGTAAACATCAAATATCTGCTCGGTTTATCAAGATATCCCATATTTGCAAAAGTGCTTCGACGTTTTCAGAGGCGTCTGCTACCCACCAGCTCGACAGCTAGCCGGGAGCTCGAGGGTTACTGATGCGGCCGAGAACGGCACAACTCCCGGCACATCATTTTCAGATCACCGCGGAGTTTCGCTGCTCGGGTTAAACGTAATATATAAGTCACTTAGACAACCTAAAAATGTTATTGTTGGGCTTTTTTCAGTGTTTTGTTTGTTCGTGAGTAAATCGGTTTGGCTGAGATTAAAGTTATTAGATTAGATAAAATAAAACTTTATTAATCCCCCGGGTGGGTTCCTCCTTGGTTTTCACACAGCTGACTAAACGTCAAACAGAAAACTTATTAAACAGAAGTATGAGACAGTCGAGAATTTACACCAGTGTCTGGTTATATTTTAGATAGCAAGAAGCAGACGGCCGAGTTTATTAAACTCCACCGAGACAGCGGTGACGCTAATCAGAACTAGACCGTCCAATTTCACGCCTTTAAATTTTAAAGGCGTGTTTGTGTGTGTGTTTATACAATTGCTATTATGTTTGCACTTTATGTGTAATGTTACTGACTGCAGAGATCAGTAAGATGTGTGTATTTTTTATTTATTAGTTTTATTTATTTAATATTATTTTTTAATTTAATGACTGTCTAGTAGTTCACAGATGTCGAAAAACTGAGTGTGGTAAAGCCACTGATTTTTTTTATGTATATTTCTGCAATCTGCACATTGTACTGACTTTCATTTTAATGTTTACACCAGGGTTCCTTGTCAGCACTTTATGCTCAGATGTTTGTAAGCTAAAAATAAACTATTGTGTATGTTCAAATATACTGTTGTGATTGAAGTAGTTAAATAAAAATGTCAGTCATCAATTCATGCATCACCTCATGTCATCATAAGAGAGGTCTGTCTTCCAGGAAAGAACAGTTTAAAATTAATGTAATATAGTATTGGCCATACTATATGATGTATTGCTTGTCTTTGTTTAATAATACAGAAGACAAAGACCTTAAAAAATAATCGCATATCGCATCGCAATCGCAATATTGGGGCAAAAAAAAATCGCAATTAGATTATTTTCCATAATCGTTCAGCCCTAGTATACGTGCATATGTGATCCTACACCATAGTCATTTCTTATCTCTACCTTGTGACAGCTGTTAATACCCTCAGATCAAATCTCACCTCTCTGTGCACCCGGTAAAATATACATGGCAGAGTGAAGAAAACCAGAGACAAGAAAGATTGTTGGAATCTTTGACTAAAAAACTGGACTCTGGACTTGAATGCAGAGGCACCTATGTCACTGGACCTGGATGCTGCAAGAATTATACTGTTGTTGCACATGGAAAACAAATACAAAACACATTACAATATACTGTATGCACACAAACACCTGAAACTTAACTCAATTTTTTCCTGTCTTTTTTTCTGTGTATGTCCATGCATGCAGCTCACATTAGATATAAGTTAAGCATGTGTGGTATAGAACTTCAGTGGAATCTTAATGGATATCTATACTAATAAGTACTGTGAAATGTATTAGGAAAGGAAAGAAATCCACATCGTCTGATTGAAATGAAAATGATCAACCTACAGAGGGCTGAATTCAAAGATACCCTGAAAATCAAAGTGAAAAAATGATGCGTCAGACTAGAGCTGGGCGATAGAACGATAACGATATGTATCGCGATATAACTTTTACTCGATAGAGAAATTAAGCTATCGCGATAGACCTCGCCGCTCTTGTCCTCTTAAAAAAAAAAAAAAAAAAAAAAGAAAAAAAAAGATCAGCCAATCCAAATTAAGTAGCGCAGAGCCGAACCAATCACAGCCGCAGCGTCACGTCGCGTGACTTGTAACGTACAGCATAAGTGCCAAGCCGCACGTGTGTTTGTTTTGGAAGCAGCCAGCGGGTAATGGAGCCAGCGCATAATGGAGGAAATGAGTGTGCCGACTAGAAAAATCAACCGAGCGTGACCGAAGAGAAAACAGATGATGGTTCCAACGCCGGAGAGATTGTCGAACGGAAGAGCCATAGAAGTTCCGTAGTGTGAAGGTATTTCGGCTATTTCAAGTCTGACAAAATACAGAGTAGCGTGCACTGTAAATTGTGCCGAAAGCAAGTCTGGAAATACAATGAACTGGTGCATGCGTCACACTGTGCGCCACGTTATTGTTTCGGTGAAATGAATTTCTACAATACTGTTAATTCTACTCTCTGCAGTGTTTAAATGCTTACATATACACACAGTTACTGTCCGTCCACACATACGACTCGGTTCTGCTTCTATGCCCCAGCTTTGTTTACTTTTTCCCACCGAGGCTTCTAGACTTCTGATTGGCCAATATTTCTGCACGGTTAGGAATCTAGCGCCACCTGCTGCTTTGGCATGTTCTTAGCAGCGTTTTCCTTCATTTCTGCCTTTATGTGTGGACGGGATTATTTTTTAAAACGAAAACGGAAAATCTCCGTTTTCAAAAATACCCGTGTACGCGTGGACGTAGCCTCAGTCTCTGACTGGAAGCGCTAATTCGTCATTCGGCTTTTGTCAGACTAAAGTAACTGTTAAAACTGTTTGAAAAGCTAAGCTATACAACAAGGAGAGTTTGAGAATTTCCTTTTAGTTCTCAGTTTATTTGATATTGACAAAAGTTAGTCAGTTTTGTCTGTTCTTCTGTAACACAAACTAAGATTTATTTTTAGAATTAATATTTTGTTTCTAAGTGGAATTGACAATTTAGTCTGTTTCGTTTGTTCTATTTTGAAACTTAAACGCTTTAGCGGCTGCCTTTTGTGTAGTTTGCAATATTTGCCTTTATTTATCTGAAAAAGTCTCATGTTCCTTAAGTACATCTACCCTGTTGAACTTATTATGGGAAATAAATATTTAAATAAAAACAAGCTGCTGATTATTTCACATTTTACTTGTGAGCAACGGCACATTTAAATCTTACAAATATAGTTATTTGGCTTATATCGTGATAGATATCGTTATCGCCTGAAATGAAAAAAAAAACATATCGTGATATGAAAAAATCTCATATCGCCCAACTCTACGTCAGACTATTCTGTCCATTCTGCAGAAACTCAAAATGTTTTTTCCTGTGCTTTTCTGTATGCCTGACAACACTGGGACATGCTCCTAATGAGACACTTACTTAGGGATCTTCTCCCAGATCTGGATTATGGTGCCTGGATAGTCAAAGGTGCAACCTGGCAGCATTGGATGGACTGAAACATAATGTCCCAGAGGTGAAACATAATGTCCCCAGAGGTTTTCTATTGGTTTAAGGTAGCATGAGGGCCAGTCAGTGGTATCAATTGCTTTATCCTGCAGGAACTGCCTGCATACTCTCGCCATTTGAGACCAGGCACCGAGAGGAACCCAGAACCCTCTGTGCCAGTGTACGGTCTGGCAGTGGGTCCAAGGATCTCATCCCAATACTTACTGGCAGTCTGTGCATTGTCACCTAGAATTAGAGGTCTTTGATTCATTTACTGGTCACCCTGAATAATGATGCAGGCAGCATGATGTTCTCCAAGGCTTCCTCAAACCCTTCCATGTCTGTTACATTATAGTATTCTATAGCAAATACCCACTGGGCTCCACAGTGCCAGGCAGTGAGCACAGGGCCGAATAGAGGATGTCAGACCCTCAGGCCACCCTCACATGGTCAGAGACATTTACATCAGTGGCCTGCTGTTGGTCATTTTGTACGGATCAGAACTCAATATGTTTCTTCACACAAAGGAGCAGATACTGGCCCTGGTGATGGCCAGTCAACATAATTAAATAAGTACAAATGTCAGTGGCCTCCAACCTGCAAAAACATTCCTGTTTTAGGGGTTGTCTCACTGTTGCCCCTCCAGTGCCGTAGTGCAGCTGAAAGTGCTTAACAACTCCCTCTGCTATTTAACTGACCAGATCAATATCTCAGAAGTTTAACTAACTTCATACCTTACTCTGATTAAAAAGTGATCTTTACATTTTTTAGGCACTGTATATATATATTTGAAAACATTTTTGCTGATATCCTCAGTGCCTTACTCATTATCTGTTTTACCTTATCTTAAAAAAATGTGTCAACCCTTAAGGGAATCCAAGCAGCCATTTAGATAACTCAGATGTGCTCCCAGAATAGACTCCACAACATCAGATATAGCTGCTCAGTCATTTATACACACAGTTTATCTTCCAAGCAACAGGCAACATGCAAATTTAAAAATGATGAGATTGTTGCAATTGCTTTTAGTTGGTTGCAGTTAAGTGTGTTTTATTTAAAATATACGTTTTATTTTAAATATTACACTCAACATAATCCATGGATTTTGGCTACCTGAACTGATCCAGTGTTATTCAGTAAAAGGTTGATATCATTCCCATAATGCACCTCACTGCTAAAGAAATATTGTCTGGATTCCAATGCTTACAAAAGACTGAGGAACTGCCGTCTTTAAAAAACATCGGTCCCATATTATTACAGATAATGATATTTTCCTTTTCTTCTTTGAATTTCATTATTATTGTCTTATAGTCTGGCTGGTGATGACGCAAGGTTACGCAATCTATCTATCAGAAAAAGTTTAAATGATGGCAATCCATGGGACAAAAATTTAGAAGGAGGCAATATTCCTCAGAGAAGCCATAACCTTGCATAGTCAAGCCTGTAATGAGTTTAACTCAGACTCTTAGAGGGTCCCTCTGGGCTGCTGGCAATAATGGTGAATTATCAGTGATTCCTTTCACAACCACAAGGCTTTATTAATGACTGTCTGGGGGAAGTGCAGCATTATTGTCATGGGCACACTCAGCATATTTTGGTTAAAATAAAATAGCTCATAGCTGATTAAGAATTTCTACAGAGAATTTGTGAGAAGTGCTTATGACAAAAGACTGCAGCTGACCATTGTGCCTTTAATTTGTATGTAACAGAACAGAATAAGAAAAGCTTCATCTTTTTATTCATGGTATAATGCAAATATCAATTACCAAAGATTACTTCTCAACAATCAGTTTATGTGTGTATGTTAGGGAAGGTTTGGGTGAGTATTGAGCTATTTGCATGAATGATGGGATCAAACCAATACTAATGGCAAGACAAAAGTGAAATGCAGGCATTGCATTGTGCCTGAATATTTGTAATCAGCTTCTGCTGAAACAAAGAGCAACGCAGATTTGTAACAACCTTACACTTCAAATAACACATCCTTCAGGTACTTCACTGCTGGGTGCAGATATTCCCTGGTACACAGCCATATTAACTATTACACAACTAGATGGGAAATCTAGTACATATAGAGAAAAGAGCTGTCCAGTGATCTCCTATCATTTCAATGCATTGTGAATTAATGTTTTGTACTACTGTTTTTTTGTTTTATATTTGGTCCTGGAATTTATGCAGACAAATAGTTACACATTAATATTTGAATACTGGAAAAGTCAAATGAATAAGTGCCAATAAAAGCCAGAATGTTATTCAGAATTGCACTTTGACAATGTTATTGGATTTTCTGCACATATACCACATCTTGTAATGCAGCCCAGACAAAGAATGTGGCTGCAAATGTGTGAGAAAGCTTTACAAATGAATACTGACAACAGAGATTTATTCAATAACCTGATAGCCCTCCTTGCCGAAATGCCTCGTGGTGGTTTATAAAAAGATAAGTGAAACAAATGTGGCTGCCAAAGCTTTAGCAGAAAGTGACAGAAACACTTGATATTACCTGACTACTGATAGAAAATTGTCCTAGTGGAATTAAATAATCTATACTAAGATGACGCAGTGCTAATCAGCTTGATTATTTAAGACTACTCAATTTTTAAACTAGAAGCATACATTTTCCTTAAAAAAATACATCTGAAGGATGTTCCAATTTTGTCTACCTTGGCTCTGCTCAAGTCCTTGATTAATATTAATTAATATGAAGTTGTCTTAAATATGAATTTGAAACAGCGACCAAGACAACAAACTCATCAGGGAAGTGTTTGGTGAGGTCACACATCAAAATACTGTAGCTTAAAAGTTTTTTTTCCCATATACTTGAATTAACCAAAGATGCTGCCCCCTACTGCTCACTCAGAGGAATACAGCAACATAATAAAACTGTGTTGCTCTAATAGTAGTCAGGGTCATACATCATCTCTTTCTCCTTTACATTCTGGGGATGACAATAGATGAATGGTTACTCCTTAAATAAAAGCAGCTTCTTAGCTCAGAAAATTGTGCAATATGTACATCTGCACAGTCTGGTGTAACTGATACTAAGGCAGTTAAAGTCACCCTGGACTGAGACTGAATCCCAGAATATGCAACATATTCTTGACAGGCTCATCTATCACACCTGTGCCAGGTACAACATTTCTTGACCCAAGTTCCAGAATACTTGACTTTACCTTAACAGAGGTCATAGCCAACTGGGAGAAGTGAGCATTGCTGAGCAAAAATATAGAAGATAACAAAAGATAGAGGCAACATTTCTGGACATACAGTAGTGCCCTCCGTGCACAAACTGCCAACCACAGAGTCTGCTGGGCTCCTGGCAGATCAACTCATCTCAGAGCCAGACCGCATTATCTAACAACTGAGTTGATATTGTTCCACGCAAATATCTGGAAAATCTCATATAGTGTGTTCTATTTAAAGCAAAAATGAGTTGCATTCCTATTCATAAATGTGATTTAACAACGGTAAAGGGAACACATTTAACCTGTTTTGTTTATATTACTTGCAAATGGGATGAAGTAGACATCTACTGAGAATTTTAACAAAAAAGGTTTGAATATGTTGAATTATTAGCCCCAAAAGTCCACCAGACCCAGCAAGACTCCCTGTGTAACCAAAAAACAAAGACCATAGCAGGGTTAAGTTTAATCATTTGAAATGATGACAAGCAGTAGAAGAAATTAGAGTTTGTCATTAAGGCTTCAGCCTCATTAATCCCTACAAATACATCACACAAAAAATATCCTCCTTGAGCCTGCATGTGGATGCTGGGGAGGTGGAGGGGTTGAAAGAAGCAAGCACTGTTTTACAATTATAGTATATTGTAAAACAGTGGTCAGAAAAGCAGTTAGGTTACTGTAGATTGAAAAAATAAATCCATATACAGAACATCAATAAGTAAAAATGTAATGAAATAGAATACAGTTAAATCCTTTGGTACAAGTTGAATGTAACATGTTAAACACACAGTAAAATACCTCAAATTTAATAAAACAAACAAAGATAGATTAAAAATGGTTTACCTAATGTAGCAGAAAATATCTCTTGGTAGTAGAATTGCTCAGTATACAGAGTGTAACGTGTTGAGAATGGTCCAGGTTTGTTATGAAACTACTGGGATGAGAATACAGCTGATACCAGTGGTGTCTGTCAGTTCATCTTGTCAGATCTTTCATGATGACGTATGTCTGCTCTGTTATGCTGAGGATGTATTGTTTCAGTTCTGCTCACCTATCGATTTCCATGTATACACATGGCAAAGGATACTATATACTGGGACATTCCATCTGCAGCAATAGCTAGTTTGGTGCTATATAAATCAAACTGAATTAAATTAAACTGAACTGAAATAACAGTCTCAATTCTAATTGGGTTCCCATAGAAACAAAAGATTCAACAGCCGCAACAGTATCATCTAAAAAAAAAAAATATATATATATACACAGATCATTTTATCTTTCTCTTTCAGTCTTATCCGTGTGCCCATTTTGTTCAAGATCATTTCAACCAATGCAGCAAAGGAATACATTCTTTAACTGGAAAGTGCAAAAAGTGGCAATTATCAAGATGGGAAATACACAAAGAAGAGGAAGCCAACACGTGTAGTGCAAGGATCACAGCAATGTAAATAAGTACTGTCGCTTTAATAAAAACCACAAAAAGAAGAAAACTTACAATGCACCCTATGAATATGTCTAAAGTAATGGTTCAATCTATTTAAAGTTTTTGCTTAAATGAAAAAGCAAAGAAGAAATTGAACGGTTCATGGAATAAATGGCAGTAAAAGCTCTGTCTAAAGACAAATGTACTGCATAAAAGGCTAGGCAGTGTTTCCTCCCTAATCAGCCACTGAATGGCTCTGTAATTATAAGGCTATGCACCAAAGCCTTTATAAGTATCACATCTTTGTCAAGGTAATTCCAGCACTGAAGCACACATTTTGTATGAACACAAGATGGTTTAAAGAGCTGTGTGCTGCTTGCACAGGCAATAATCTTAACAGATGTATTCAACAGCCATCTCAAACACCATAGGAAACTACCTGAATCATTACCACGATATTGTAGCTCTTCAAATTCTACTTTCCCTGTTTTTTTCTGGAGTGAAAAATGTAGATGTTTGAATGGCTTACCTGGAAACTGCCAAATCTTCTGCTTCTCTTGTCAGCCGATCCTTTAACAAAGAGAGAGGAGATATCTAAATCAATTATGCAAAATAAAACAAACTTTTTTATTGTCAGTAAGAGTAAGCAATGTTTTCAGTTAGAGCGCTCCATGTCATCACTATGCAGTTTGCTGGCTGAAACTGCCCATTTCAAATCAATTAACAGCACATTACTTGTCAGTATAATACACAGTCATTTAAAGCCTATGTGCTATAAAGATGTGTTCATTTCAAATATCACTGCAGTTTGGCTGAGGCTTGACTGATTTGTTGACTTAAATATGGCACACGTTCCCAAGCAGATTAAAACACCCACCACGCTTGAGTGTGTACACTGTGCTTAACTAGCAGCTGCAAGAACATACATCATGAATATCAATTATTACTAAAGTGGAGCTGTGAAAATTAGTAGGGTAGTTCCATTGTGTAGGTTAATGGAAACTCAGACAGGCATTTAACTGGAGGGTTAATGCCAGTTCTAAGCCACCGTGGCATTTCTGTCCTTGAGCTTGAAAAATAAATTGAAAATGTGTGTGAATTCATGACTGACTGGCAACATGCAGGAAACATCAGACTCGATAGAACAGAAAAGCAACAAAACACATAATCTTTTCAAAATTATTTATCTCTGAAGAGTTTTGCTTCTAAATTAGACATCGGTCATTTGAAAACCAGCTTGTAACCAACTCCAAAAAATAAACTGAATCTTCAGGTACTGCTGTTCATGCAGGCTAAACAAACTGCAAACTGAGCCACTTTAACCCTGTCATGCATGAATTATGACAACCTCAATCAGGATTTTTTCTTAAGCATTTTTATTCATCTTTTCATGCCTGAAGATGAATAAAAATACTTAAGAAAAAAAATCCTGATTGAGGTTGTCAAAATTCATGCATGACAGGTTTAAATAACAATAATTACAAAGAAAGCACGTCATACATCTATAGTAACATTAAACAATCAGTGGGTGGCAGGGTATAGAGTGATACATCAGTGTCCAATGTAGTTGTTTATGTGCAAGTATACCATCAACACCGACACAAATACAAGAAAACAGCCTCTGAATAGCGGTCCACTGTAGTGACCACTATGTGTGATAGGGTTAAAACATATTATCAGGTAGGGCTGGGCTATATCATACCGTTTACGGTAATACCGGTGTAATTTATCAACGATAGGAAAATGAAATATCGCGATAGAATATGGGTAAAACACGGATGTGCAGTGCCTTTGTTTTCATACACACATGGCGGCGACGCAGAATGAGAAGGGTGAAAGCGGATCGTTAAATGAAACGGATGAACCAGAATTGGTTTGTAAAAATGCTGCAACTTCAGTGGTGTGGAACTGGTTTAGCTTTCATCCATCAGATACACAACAAAGCACTATTTTTGGTAGAGCATGCTAGCGGGCCGTCATTATTACTGTGTTTTTTGGAAAATACGGCACACTTAAAATCAATCCTTTGATTTTTCTGAAAATCGACAGCGCCCCTTATAATCCAATGGGCCTTATGTATGAATTCTGGTTGTGTTTACTGACCTCGAAATGACTTTATGTCGTACACGGCGCTCGAAAATCTGTCAAATGTTTTAGTACGACTTTGCTAAGCTACGAACCCGCACCGCTTGATGGATTGTGGGAGCATTACGGCTATTGTAGGCAGGAGCCTCATGGAGTGATATGTACTGTGCTTCAACATAATATTACCGTATTGTGTGTGTATAACCTCTTTTTAAGTTTTGTGGATATTATACATGGTTATGCTGAGGATATGTCAGCCAATTTCCACTGGAAATGCCTTTTGGTTAAACTGTCAGCAAGGAATTGCATTTGCACTGTTACATTTTTATATAACTTTAATGCCCATAAAAAACAGCTGCTTGTTTAATTGAAAATACATTGATGGGGTTTTTTGCACTAATAAAGTTGTGGAGTTGTAAAGTATTTTGTCTAGTGTCAATTATATCGTCAGTTATCGTTATCGCAAATTTTCAAATGTATATCGTGATAAATATTTTTGGTCATATCGCCCTGCTCTATTATCAGGATTGTATTAAATTCAGAAATAATCCATCTGTTTAAATTTTTGCTGAAACACAAGTCCATATTACATTTTTTTAATGAAAAGACGCCGACCAACAAAGGGTTTAAAGTCTGTAGTCATATAAAAAATATGGAAAACACATCAGTGACCCTTTGTTACAACAAACACAAGTATGATAGCTTATTTTGAATTCTACATTGTTGTGATCTGAGGGGTTTTTGCTGTTCTGGTAGGCTGAGTTTTGTATTCCTATTTTATTTCTTTATTATTCTCACAGTGAGTTTGATTCATTGATTGTGATGTCTGTCTTTACCACATGGTGTCATTAGAATTAGTTCATGAAGTTCACTGATTTGTAGATGCCAATGTTTGATTCACTGTTCTGGATGAGTTTTGAATCTTTAGTCTTTATTTAGCTGCAGTTTCTATTTTGAGTTTATTTGTCATCTGTTTAGTTCCTTCAGTGCCTTCCCAACTCTTCTACCTGCTGCTCGTCATTCTGTTGTGTCTTTGTGCTCCAGTGTTTCTTTGTCTGAATGTGTGTGTCCTTGTCTTTGTCTTTTGGTTAGTTCCTGTTTTTCACACCTCGGTGTATAAATAATCTTGTCTCTTTCCCTTAGTCTTTGTCAGAGTTTGTGGTATGTTTCTAGTGTTTGATTCTACAGCCCATTTTACTTTTAGATTTCTGTTGGCACCTGTGGATTTGGTGTATTTATAGGATTACTCTGGCATTAAATAAACATGTGTAAAACATTTACTTGCGGTAAATGTTCAAATTTTTAAGAAGTACATCATAATCTGCAGCTAAATATACTCCACAGAGCAAATTAGCCCTGTTTAAGTAATGTTAACTAAGCCTCGGTGCACTACTGCTTTTGGAAATTACAGAGTCCTTCCAAAACTATTCAGAACATGATTTTGAATAAGCAAGTCTTCGGCAAGAATCAGACAGCTTAGGCCACTGGCAATTTAAAATAACACAGGGAGAGACCTACAGATACTGTATGTCTACAGACATGTCTCTGTTTTCATGAAATTTGATGAAAAATAAATTAAATAACAGGAAGGTTGAAGATTTGGACTGGGATAGTTAGAAATGAATGGCAGAGATAGTTTGGATATGTGCTAAGGATGAATGGTGGGTATACTGTACTAGGGATGTTGAGTATGGAGCTGACAGACAGGAGGAAAAGAGGAGACTGCAGAGAAGATTTAACAGACGTATGAAGGAGGACATGCAGAGGTTTGATGTGACAGAACAGGACGCTACGGAGAGCGTAAGATGGAGGCATATGATCTGCTGGGACGACCCCTAAAGGGATCAACTGAAAAAAGAAGAAAGAAGATACTAGCTTTAACCTGTCAAAGACAAACTCAGAAGTAGGTGAAACCTCTTATCCTTTATCCCCTCGGAGTCATTTGAAACTTTACCATTATATAATTTTGGATTTGAGCATTTATGGTTACTTTATCCATATACAGTATGCAAGCAAACCCTCACTATGACTTTAACAAATAAAGTCACACTTTCTTAATTCGATTATATAGGGCTGTGCGATATGACCAAAATCTCATATCCCGATATAAGAATTCCATCGTCCCGATAACGATATATATCACAAAAATGTAACATTTTCTGTAAATTCTGTGGCAGCTCGTCTTGCATGAAGTGTTTCCAGCTGCACGTCATGTAGCTGGAGTCGAGTGTTTTAACCGATGCATGAAACTATACATTTTTAGACATAAGTTGTAAAGGCCGCCGTTTTCTTTGTGAGTATTTATTGCACGGCGTGCTGCGGGGAAAAGCCTGTTCTAACGTTTGAGTCTAAGGTTTATTTTTTAGCACCTGGCGGCTCTTTTTTAATTCTCATCCATAAATAATCTGCTCTTTTACGTGATTCCGTTTATTTTGAAAAGTCTCAACAGGATCTTGAGCTTTATTGTGAAAGGTTTATGTGGAACAGAAACAAGCGGACACGCGATGCTGTTACCGTCGTTGTTGCTAACAACAACGCATAAAAACAGGCGCTTGTCCGTCCATAGTGTGGTTATATAAAATATATGAGAAAGAGAGAACTTTAAGAAATTAATATAGCCACTACAGTGACCATCAAAACGATGAAAAAAAATATTGCAGTAAACAGTTTATTTTGCGACACCACGAAACAAACGATAGCGTAAAATGAAACGATAGACGTTTTTATATCGTCATCCGATATATATCGTTATATCGAACAGCCCTAAGATTATATTTTATATTTCATTAAATTATTAACTGCTGTTCTGCATTTACCCCAGACATACATTCTCACCATTGCCATCATCAACAGCTCTGCTGGGCACACTAATCCGAATTAACAGTAGGCGGTGATTCTGATGACCCAGTCCAGTTATCTAAATGTACCTACTGAGAAGCAAAGAGCATAATTACGCTAACCCCGACTATAATCGCACTTTCTTGATGAGAAAAATGGGATAATCATCTCTCTTACAGCACGCTTTCAGGCACAGGGGGAACACAGTAAATGACTTAAGTGTGAATAGTGTGATTTAACAAATGAACAAAATTACACTATTTTGGAAGCCAAATCTTTGAGCCTTGAGTTTGAGAGAATATTTCAGAGCAACTTGCAGGAGACAAACTGACAGCGCTTCTAGCCATGCAGCTGGGGAGAACTGATCAATAGCAACAAAAATATTCTGCTACCTGCACCTCAAAATACATCTAGTGAACAGTGTTTGTTTGCATAAACAACTCTCCTCCACAGTGCATTAAAATAGCTTTGCTTTATTGGATTTCACCCGCGGCTCTCACAGTCTGAAATCAATACATCTGCACCATCTAAACATATAAATATAATAGTTAACATGAGAGACAGTGAAAGTATTTCTAAGATGTTTTAACTGCCTTTTTAAAATCTTAACACTGACTAACACACAGTACTAATATTTCCCACTCACAGTAAAGGAAATTCATGCTCACAGGAACCAGCTTGCCTACAAGAATCTAACATCTCCAGGTAGATTTTCCTAACACAATGCAGTGTGTGATGCAGCAGATAATCACTCTTAGAAGTGTAACAGTGTGATAAATGGATGATGTCTGTAGTGGTCTGTCAGGCGTTAGGGGTAGTCTTGCATTAATATGCACAAGCACCACTTGATTTTCTTTTTAGCGTCGCTGTATTCGCATCACACATTAAAGCAAACACCGATCAGGTCAAATCATTCTGCTTAGCTACTCTTGTACTTGCTATAAAAATAATTATTTTTCCAACTTATTGGACAGCAACGTCTGATGTATGATGCTCATTAACTTATGACACACAAGACACAAATAAAAATCCCACTGTAAACCTCTCCACATAAATACCACCTACACTAAAGCACAAAGCTCAGAAAGCACCGCTCACACATTGGAGCTTAGCAGAAAGCTGTTCTCATCCCGCTCAGAAAGAAACATATTCACAGAAGAATGGAGGATGAGGATAAGAAAAGCATCCCAAAGACCCCAAATGCTACAGTCAACATAACACAGGATCGGTGCAACTGTCTCTGAGACACAACTAAACCATAAGCTGTTAATCTAATACAGCACAAAAGAACAAAATGAGACACACAAAGCTTCCTTTCTTGTGTCTATAGATACTGGGTTACTGAGTATGTGTTTCAGTAACCTCACTCAACTGCTCAATTTGAATAAGAAAAATCAAACGTTTTCATGTATTTCTGACACTAAGCCGTGTTAATCATTCCCTGAGGATCAGCAGAATGTAACAACATGTTAAAGCATTGGTTGGCAGGAGCAGATGTCCCTGAAAGCTGCAGGCATGGAAAACATTTGGAAGATGAGAAGGAGAAACAATAACTAGCCAGAAGGTAGACAACAGAAAATGGAGCACTGGGAACTAAACAAAGTCTTCACAATGTAATGTTCATATTTGCAGAATGCAGGACCTGAGGGTCTTATGGAGAAAAGATTCAAAAAAATTAATGTAGCAAATGTTGTACAGATTGCCTTTTTATGTATGTTTTAAAGTGGAAAATTATTATAATTGCTTATATTGTGCACTATATCTATTTATATTCCCACTGATAATATGAATATAATATTCTAATTGCAAATTTAAATAAAACCCGAAGAACTACCAGCAAGTTTCCCAAAACAACATATTATATCCTAAAATGCATTTTACAAACCCTCTTGTGGCCAGTTTCTGATCCAAACCACATGACCATGTTTATTTATAAGTTTGTTTTGCGGCTACATGATATCATAATTATATTCAATCAAAAAATTTGATTTGTTTTTCTGAAGTCAGGAGCTGTCCTGCTATTGAAAAGGTCAGATTTGAAAAAAAAAAAAATTACATTATAGTTTATTGCTTTTTCTTCTGACTGACAATTTCGAGTCAAATGACATGCTTGCCTGCAGCAGCTGTCACAGCCTCAAGTTGTCACTTTGGACAGACAATCAGGAGACCAGAAAACATTAAAGACATTTTATAGCCATAACTCTGGACTCATCTAGCACCTTCCTGATGTAAATGCTGTCTCATGTAATCTAAATAGAGGCAGGGTTTGGCAATGAGTTTTCTAAGGTAGGAGCTGGAAGCTACAGATGCCAGACCAAAAGGCTGAAAGCAGTTCAGACAGTATGAATTTATAAAAAGAAATGTTGGTAGATGGTAGATTCTATTAGCTGCTGGTATGAGTTACAATTAGGGCATGCCTTCTAAAAAGGACATTATTGCACATTTAATGTAAGTGCACTATTTAAGTTTTCAATCACGCAGCTATTAATGGAGGTCTACTGAATTATTCAAGTGGATTTTTCCAGAAAGACTTGCATAATGTGAAGCAGGTCTGGTTAAAACACCAACATAGTCACTAGTTTATCAATTCAAAGACCTAATACATACACATGGCAATTGTCTCCGATTCTGTTTCATCGTCTAATAACTTAATTTGATGTTTCTTTGCTGTTGTTTTTTATTTCTTTTCTTGTTAATCACAAAAAAAGAATTTAATCTCTGGTTAAATGCATTCACCAAATCAGGTTTTAGGACACCTGGCTGTCAGTGAGACAATCTTTCTCTTGGTTTTCTTGAACTCTTGAACTGAATGTACCTTGTCATGTTAGAAGGGTCTCCTCGCCGGGAGGAGAATAAATTACAAGTAGTGGTACTGACTTGAAGTACTCTGCTGGAGTGAATCAGACGGCAGGTCATTGAGTTCAAGCTGAACATCACTGAGTCCATTATTCACTTTGCAAGTCGTGATAAAGAAATCATGCTCTCACTCTTCAAATCTTCAAACTGTCTTGTAAACGGACCATGCACATGGATGTGTAGATGGTGGGCTGATGGTGCGATATCGCGCAGCGTTGGGATGTGGGTAAACATGTTGTCTTCATTTGCCTTCAGAGAAGCTCATGAAACCTCTGGCCAGACTATGTATTTCATGTGCAAAAAGCCCCTTGCCTGTGTCCTTGGCCTAAGGCTAACCAGGACACAAGATGAACTGGTTGCTCTTTGCTCTGCTTCTAACCAAGGGTTATGATTCTCATATGGGATGTGAAAGATCCCGTGTCCAACTGCAGAACCAGCCACCAAATTAGTAAATTCCTGGTTTCCCCGGATAAGGGATGGAAAATCTTGCAGTTATGAATATTTAATTTAGCAGTGCTGTTACACCAATAGCAAATGCAAAATCTGCCATCCAGTCTGTATCAGAGAGCTCAGGGAATTTTTTTTCACCTCACAAAACACCCAAATCTCTGGGTTTTGGTCTTATATTTTAGTCCTCTGCCCAGATTGAGCCATCTGTAGTCTATATCGACATTCTCAGTCACATCCTCAATAAATCTGAAACAAACTATCTGTCATCCAGTGCTCTTTTCTTTCTCTTTATCTTAGTTGCAAGAACAACAACATGGTTAACTTGCACAAAACCTCAAGCAATGCCAGCAATAACCATGGGACTACCAGCATTGATGACAGTCTCATTCTTGTCTCAAAGTCTTTCTTCACGAAGACATAAGGATATAAGAAGACAAGTAAGTGGACTGAGTTAAACATCATAGCATTTGTTCAGAGTCAAAGAGGAAAAGAGAACGCATACTCTTCATCTTTCATTTGATGCTCTGGATATTCTGTGATGTCCTTGTTCGATCTTCAAGCATATCAGCACTGCAGAGTCCACAGAAAACACTATGATAAACTTCCACTCAACTTGCTATTCTTGCAATTTCATTGGATGTTATGCTATGTTAGTCATAGCTAGACCCCATTCTGACGACTTAATGATGTTTCCTTGTTTTCCCTTTCATATTCAGCAACTTTCCTCTGTCTGTTTTTTTCTCTCATATTTTGTGGATCCTTCACCTGGCTCCCAGTTCTGCTCATTCTGCAAACCTACCAGTAATCAGCTCATTAACCTCCCAGCCAGCTCACCTGCCTTCCATCATCTCACAATAATTACAGTATATCTAGCCTGGCTCTCCACCCATCTCTCTCCATATTGTATTTTCTACTTCAGGCCACTCTCAGCCCATTTAAGGAGTTGTCTCTAGTCTAGTGTTTAACCACTCTGCCTAACCATTCTCTCTTGTGCCCTGTCACTTTCCTGTCCATCTCTGCTTTCTCTATTTACCAGCTCCCCACTCTGTAGACTCATTCCCCAGGCAACCCAGCCTTAATCATCTCCCTCATCATCTAAAGTTAAGACTTCTAATTTGCAAAATCTCTTGTTTCTGTCCTGTGTTTGGATTGCAGCAGAAACAAGCTGCACTATTCCAACTACAGATGTGTGAAGTTTAGTAAAGATGCTTTGCTGCTTATGCAGCTTATTTAATAATGCTCAGGATGAATTTGATTTGATAAATATTAAAAATATATATATATCCTTCTCTATGGTCGCTAAGAATATAGCTGCTATAAAATATAGTAAAAAAAACATAAATCCATGTTTGTTCAGTCTTTAGTGTGAGTTCACATATTTCACAAGTAACTAACCTACAATCACTTGTGTCAATCAATGCATAATATTGCTGCATTAAGCGCACAAGAAAAGAGAGTTAACTCTCCAGTCTTGCTTTAAACTTATCCAAATGTTATTAAAGTTTGAAGCTGTTTCATTACTGACTTGCCATTGACCTAACAGGCCAATCAAAGATAGCCTGAGGGCTGGATGTGGCCTGTGGGCTGAACAATACCCTGGCCACGATAAAGGTCTACCTGCTGCCGTGAGACTACAGTGCAGACAACCCAAACCCACCATTAACGTAATTGTGTTTTCATCCCCTCTTTGCTCTCCAGTGAGCAGCAGGCCAGCGTTGCTTATCTTGCTGACATTTCACAACAGCCTTGTCTCTGCATAGATGTGTGTGTGTGTGTGTGTGTGTGTGTGTGTGTGTGTGTGTGTGTGTGTGTGTGTGTGTGTGTGTGTGTGGTGAGAGAGAAAGCAGGGTTCTGCATGAAGTCTGACAGTTCCTTGAGACACAAATGCATTCTTACTACTGCCACTTTGCGAGTTCTGTAAGTAGCTGACAAAAAGAAAGCTGTATATACAAACACTAATTAACAAACAAATCACACTATATCCCCGCTGAATACAGAATGTGAATATGACTCTTTATTATCCTGTTAGCAATTGCAACCTTGCTGCTTGTCTTGTTAAACCAGATTTCCCACGTGGGCTCTTTATTTATGGATAGAGACGCTTGTGTCCCTGCATAATTTAATTATGTGATTTGGAAGTACAAATCTTCTGGTCATTTGAGTTTGCTTTTCCTAATCTTTCACAAAAGGCAAGCTTCATCTTTTTACTTTTTCCTAACACTAAATGCATTGGTTTGATTATGCATATCAAAGCATATGACATGCATATCAAAAACATTGTCTTTTCCTACGGTTTCAAGATTAACATGGTCTAAACTGTGCATTTTTGTGCAAGTGAAATAGTAACACAAGATACTGAGAAGTTAGAAATGTATGTAGCGATTGCCTGAGATGAAGGAAAACAGGTCATCACAGTCGTGGGTTCTGACTCATGTCTCCTGAAGGCTTGTAAGCAATTCACTGAAGTCCAGGCTTTCCAAACCCAAAATGTATCTCATTACGTCATCATAATGCTGCATCCCCACGCTGGTCTGGCCCTGGCCTGGATGTCGCATCCATTCTGTCATTTCATTATTTCTGACAAGCTGGGGTTTCAAAAAAAAAAAAGATGGGTTGGATTTATACCACTGGCTTTCCCTTCTGTTCATTAATCACTGCACCATGGAGGCTTTGGCCCAGCTTCCACCAGCTCTGAAATCACTTTGTCACAGAATTAGGGTTGAAGTCTTTTCTTACAACAGAATGACATCATTTTAGTTGTTGCTTGCCTTTGCTTTGGGGGACACAATAAGTTCAGTGTCTGGCTATGACACTAAGTATTCCCATAAACTGTATATAAAAAATCAGATGAGGCTTACAAGTCAGAACCTGGCAACCAACAAGCTGATTCAAGAGCTGTGTATATGGCTAATCTCTGCACAGACAGGCAGACCAGCTGCACTGCCCACTTACCTGCTGTTGCTTTGCTACTTACTACAAAAGCACGGTCAGGCCATATTAAACAACATTGGAGGTTCTAAACAGTCAGAAGGCAAAATGCTCCAAAGGTTTGAAGACATGACTTCATGACAGCCCAGAACACAATGACACAATTTCTAGACATTTTTTGAAACATCAAGAAAGTGGAAGAAGGGACGGTGAAGTTCAAATACAGACACCAAACACACCTGTGCTCTCTGATGGCTAAAACATGTCCGAGTGGTGAATACCATGTCTTTAGTTACAATTTTTCTCCTTTTGGTGAGTGATAAAACTATTTCTACCCATTCTTTTTCTTTTCCCCAGCAAAGGTGTGTTAAGATTAATCACCTGAAAGCAAAAGTACAGCCTAATTGATCAATCACCTACTAATCTGAATCAGACAGACCCTGACATAGCTCATCTTGTTGTCTTTACTAGATGGCCGCTTAAAACAATTATTCATTAAAGAAGTGGCCCTTTCTGTTTGATGTTGTGCCGCTGCTCTTTTTCCCTGAACCATGACAAGAATAATATTATTTTTGATAAAAATGTTAATTTCTTCTGACATTAACATCCCCTGTTAAAGGCAAGGTGGAGTGCTGCTTCTATAACTTGTTATGTATTACAAGGCGCTTTCAGAATAAAAGAAAATAATTCTACTTTTATTACCTTTTCCTGCACCTTTAGAGTTTTCTTTGTCAACACTTTAGTGGTGCCATAGTGTAGTAGTTTACACAGTCACCTAACAACGTCACAACTCCAGCATAAAAAAAAAAAAGGCGGCCAAATCAAATATGTGGCACCACGTGCTGTGGTGACCTCTTGTGAGTAAGGCGGCAGCTGAAATTGACTTTCTTTCATTCTTTGTTTCTTTTATTTACTTATCTTTGTGTGATTTTGTTCCAAGTGTTCCATTTGGCACATGTAAAATGTATGAACTGCTTATTACAGCCAAGGGGTCCATTTCTGAACGTATGTGAAAAACATTGCTTGGAGAGTGAGGGGTGGTTTTGATGCTCTGCAGTGAGTTTTCGTCTGCTGATTTGTTTCATTTTTGCTTCACTTTCTGGTGTGTATTTAAAAAAAAAACAAAAAAAACACACATTTGGCATAGCTTGCATAACTGATGCAGCAAAATTATGACTGATCTATTCAGGAAGTTCACTTTTTAATTGAAGAGCTTTTTTAACTGGCTTTATTTGCTGTATTATGAAGTCAAGAGGGTTAATATTTGCATTTGTTTTCTCTGCATTATAAATATATGCAATAATATATTGTTATACGTATTTTTTTTTCCCTTGGTGTGTGTGTGTGTGTGTGTGTGTGTGGAGCTGAAGGTGAATGTCACGTCACACCAGAGGTGACAGACCCGAGGTTTGTGTGCTGTATGAGTAATGGGAAGGTTCGTGCCACCAACGATGCCCGTCAACCCCTCAGAGCACGATGACTCTTATCACTAAACTCGTTTCTGCTTCCTGACCTTTCAACAGTCAACCGCTAACCTTTCTCAACCCCCACAGAACCCCAGCAAAAGAAACCATTTCTTCTTTGCATATGAGGTATGCTGCAGAGAATTGAAGAACAGAAATCTGCCAGATCGATGGAAAAACTAAGGATAAAGGAGCGGATCAATCACTGTTAAATCAAGAATGTCTAGCTGTTGAAAATTACCACCAGACTCTCTTCAGCTCTAAAAGATTTCCATCATATTTCTGTTATTTGGGTTTCGTCACTCAAGCATGTATTGTTTGCTTCTTCAGCATCACCCCGGAGCATCAAAGGCCTGTGTATTCAATGTATAGCTTTGATACCACCTCGGTACTACAATGACAAGTGTTTAACTAGCTGGGGGAAATGCCATCAAAACCAATACTGCTATAACAAGTAATGAAAATGTGATGACATTTGTTTGTTGTCATGATGACAACATGGTAAACAAAGTGGAATATTTAGCTCTTTCAAAACCAGATATTTTTCTTAGGAGTTGGCAAATAATAGCCTGAAACACAATTCCAAGTGTCGCTTCATGTCCACCTCAATTACTTTAAGGTCAAAACATATCACTCCATTGTTGACAGCTTTTTGTATTTCCCTCAGGTTACAACAACCATCTTAAAATTGTGTTTTTACTTACTTTTACTTCCCTTGTAAAAGGGACATTTATAAAGAGAAACTTCACAATTATAATTTACAACTGAGGAATGCAAGGAGGTCCTACTTCTCTGACATCATCACTAAAAACAGCCATAATGCTCGGGTCTTATTTTCTACAGTTGACAGGCTAACAAACCCTCCTGTGTCAGTGGCAGCTGAACTTCATTCGACCATGGCCTGCAATGACTTTGCCAAATTCTTCACTGAAAAAATCCAAAAAATTAGACAAGCAATTGGTACATCAACAGCAGATCCAGGATATGTACTGTGTCCACCGAAAAACTGTTTAAACACCATGAAACAGTTTCAACCTATTAACAGCAAAGACCTGGAGGACATCTTAGGTCAACTGAACTCCTCCTCCTGCTGTTTAGATGTCCTGCCAACAAGTTTTTTCAAAAAGGTCTCAAAGACTTTAGAGTCAGACCTGTTACAGATCGTCAACTTTTCTTTATTATCAGGTGTGTTTCCAGAATCACTAAAAACTGCTGTAATCAAACCTATACTGAAAAAGGACAATCTTGACAAGACACAAATGAACAACTACAGGCCGATCTCAAATCTCCCGTTTTTAAGTAAGATCATTGAAAAAGCAGTTTCTCAACAGCTCAGTTACTTCTTAAAACAGAATAATTGCTACGATGCCTTCCAGTCAGGTTTTAGACAGAACCACAGCACTGAAACCGCTCTGACCAAAGTGTTTAATGACATATGTCTGAATACAGACAGTGGAAAAATGTCAGCCCTAGTTTTACTGGATCTCAGTGCAGCATTTGATACAGTTGACCACAACATATTACTCAAACGACTGGAGAACTGGACAGGTCTTTCAGGAACTGTACTAAACTGGTTCAAAACATACGTAGAAAACAGGAAATACTTTGTATCAATAGGTAACTTCACATCTGAGCAGACAAGTATCACATGTGGAGTTCCCCAAGGTTCCATCTTGGGACCCCTTCTGTTTAACATCTACATGCTCCCACTGGCACAGATTATAAACAACAACAAAATAAACTATCACAGCTATGCAGATGACACACAAATATATATCACAATGTCACCAGGAGACCGAGGCCCTGTACAGGCTCTTGGTAAATGCATTGAGGAAATCAATGACTGGTTGTGCCACAATTTTCTCCAGCTAAACAAAAACAAAACTGAGGTAATAGTCTTTGGCGCCAAAGAAAAACGATTACAGGTCACCAGAGAACTTCAATCTATACATCTAAAAACCACAAACCAGGCGAGAAATTTGGGTGTAGTGATGGATGCAGACCTAAACTTAGAAAAACACATTAAGACAATAACAAAGTCAGCTTACTATCACCTCAAGAATATATCAAGGATAAAAGATCTGATGTCTCAACAGGACCTGGAAAAACTAGTCCATGCATTCATCTTTAGTAGGCTTGATTACTGTAACAGCATCTTTACAGGTCTACCTAAAAAATCAGTCAGACAACTACAGCTCATTCAGAACGCTGCTGCTCGAGTCCTCACTAAGACCAAAAAAGTGGACCACATCAGTCCAGCTCTGAGGTCCTTACACTGGCTGCCTGTCCGTCAGAGGATAGACTTTAAAGTTCTGATGCTGGCCTATAAAGCTCTGAATGGTTTAGGACCAAAATACATCAATGACCTCCTGACCCAGTATGAACCATCCAGATCCCTCAGGTCATCTGGATCCGGTCTTTTATCAGTTCCCAGAGTCAGAACCAGACACGGAGAAGCTGCATTCAGCTTTCGTGCTCCTTATATCTGGAACAAACTCCCAGAAAGCCTCAGATCAGCTGAAACACTCAGTTTATTTAAATCCAGGTTGAAGACTCACCTGTTCTCAGCTGCATTTGAATAAAGCACCAAATCCACACTTTAAGCTTAAATTTCAAAACTTACATTTAACTACTGATTTTATCTACTGTTCTGATTTTATCTGTTTTGATTTTATATACTGTTGTTTGTTTGTTAATTAGTTAGTTAGTTTATTTGCTTGTTTTATTCAATTTTAAATCATGCTTTTTATTTGTTCTTGTTTCTAATGTCTCTGTAAAGCACTTTGAATCACCTTGTTGTTGAATTGTGCTATACAAATAAACTTGCCTTGCCTTGCCGCTGTCATGAAGAAACTGACTTCAGATTGTTTAAGTGTATTGAGACAATCATCATTTGATGTAATCAAAGTTGCAAAAATGCTATTGATATTACTCCTACTACTACTACTACTACTACTACTACTACTACTAATAATAATAATAATAATAATAATAATAATAATAATAATAGGTTTTTATGGTATTAAAAAAAATAAAAAATGAAGTAATTAATTTTAAAAAAATCCCAGGTTATTTCTGAAACAACTCCAGCTGAGACTGCATTTTTGCAGTTTTCACAAATATAGATGACAAGGAATGTGTCATCCTCCACCGCAGCACAAACCCCAGTCTGCAAATGCTTGTGTTGTTTTATAGGTCCAAAATATAGAGACCAAAATGACAGTTTGAAGATAAATATTGTGCAGCAGCAAACTTCAGAGAATAAAGTCCCTCTGTTTGTGCTCTAGTTCAAGATTCTCAGTCTTATGTTTTGGTAGCCGGTCCAGTCATGCATGTGGGTTCCATTTATGCAAAGACAACAGTTAAAAATATCATAAAGAGAAATTTTCAGACAAGTACTGTATAATTTGTATAATTATGTGCAATATCGTCAGCTCAGTGGAGAGTCTCTAGTGCATGTTTGCTGGTATCCTCTGCTCTTCATTTAATATTGCCTCTTGACAAGCCTTTATTCAATCTGCAGGTATTAAAAATGTACAGACAAGAAACAATTATATTTTAAATAAAGACAAATATTTAAGTTGGAACAATAACTCCAATATTTCCAATATTCTCCATCTACACTTGACATGATCACATGACAGCTGTCCTAATCCACCAGTTGATGTGTGTACATGTGCGGGTCATTATAATAGCTTCTACTCAAAAATATGCTGACTTTATGGCCCAGCTAGTCTTTTCTTCCCAGGAAGGTGAAACACCAATACCAGGAAATGGTTGCCAAAGTTGAAAATTAATAAATTTTTTTGATCATTTATTTTCCTGGCATCGAAAAGGTGCCGCTCTTGGCAGCAAAAATTTCCTCCTCAGTTGCCATATCACAATGGTGAGCGCAGGAACACCAGAGTGCCAGCTTTTAAAACTAGATGACGTTCAGCTGTTCTCACTTTTCAAGCCGCTGGGCTTCCAGAGCATGAGCATCATTAACATGTTTGAGAAAACCAGCACACATGGATTAATACTCAGGTCGATCATGGCACAAAGCAAATTGCAGTTATTTAAACGGGGGTTCCAGGCAGCTAAATTCTGTTTGCTTTTCCTGTAAAGTTATCATATCCCATAAAGTAACTAAAGCTACATTAATGGGAAATATGAAAGCATAAAACACATTTTCTATCGGATGAGATGTGCATATAGATGACCTCAGCAGGTTAAATGGACTCCACTTCTTGGCTATTTTATTAATGAATTGCTGCTGCTCCTATTCCGCTGGTGCCTAGCACTGCTCCTCTAAAGCTCTAAACACACCATCTGACATCATTTAAAATCTGGCTCTCTCTCAGTGCATCAGGGCTGATGCTTCTCAGGAGGACAGAGAGGGGGATGACTTGGCTGCCTGTAATTCAGGATGAAACTCATTCTCAGTAATTTTCCAGCAGAGAATGTAAAACCACAGGGTTTTGTTGTGCTTGCAGAAAAATGTGAAAGTGTGATAACATATTCTATAATGACAAAAGTGTAAGTGGAGGACGTTTTGATAACATCATCAGCCTCTGCAGGGGTGCGGCTGACACCTGGATGCTATTGGAAGAACAGCGGCAAAGGCAATCAAAGAACAAATCAGTGGCTGAAGGAAAAGCGAGCCCTCCCAGATGCTTATCTCAGACTGGTCTTTGAGGAAGTGCAAAGTTGACTGGTTGGTATCCATTACATGTGCAGACAAGAGGTGAATGATCAGAGTGCTACAGCACTTCTAGCTGGTTATAAAGCAGCAACATGAAATGGGATCTGTGATAGCAATAAGGAATACTAAACAAGATTCCTATTATAACATCCCACAAAAACTATATTTTACAGTTCTAGAATCAAAAGAGTACAAGGAGTTTCTTGACCAGGTAAATATGGACTGTACTGCTAAGCATTAAGGTTTTATCAACAATGGCATAAGTTAACTATGTGAAAAATAACTATACAAATGTTACTATATCAGACTTCCACGTGAAAATGAGAGCAAATCAAGTTATTAGCTTTAGAGAAGCGGCTGTCTGTGGTTTGTGATGACACTGAACTTGAGTCTTTGACAGAGCTCCACAGATAGCTAATATACCAGCGTCACACTCAGACACCTCATTAAGGTCAATTACATGTAGGTGTCTGTAATTATGGAGAATAGAGGGCATTTTTTAGAGGCTCTCTCAGCTTTAGATATTCTCTTCATTTGCCTTGATTCATACTGGCATGAAACTATTCTGCTTATGAGGAAAATTTTAAAAACACCCAGTAAATTTTGGAGTGGAACAGAATCACCTCGTTTAAAAATACGTGATTAGCAGAGGACGCATTCTCTGAGTGCCCTTACAGCTCAGTCACAGCTTCAGTCATTTTGTTTTGTAACTCTGCAGTTTCAGAAAGTGTTGCTCTCATCTACCTGCTTTCCCAACCAGTAGTGTCACCTGACACTGTTCCTCTTTCCACTCACCTTTCTACTCAGCTAAAAATCCTGCAGTCTACACAAAGGTTATATATTTGGTTTTTCCACTAGTTCAGCATATAGTCTCCTATACAGTGAATCAGCTAATTTCAGGTGCTATAAATGTTATCCACTACATGCTGCTCTAAACAAAGGCACATTACACACCAAAAAGTAGGGCAGAGAAGTTGCACACTACAGACATCAAACAAGACTTCTTGCACTTACATAGAGCTCCTGTCACTCTTCTACCAGCTTGAGAAATGTGAACAGATTTGTATTTTTATTCTAATGTTGTGGAACGAGATATCATCTATAGCACTTGATTATCCAAAAAATGATGGCACAAAGCGAGTATGCAAGTAGAGTCTTAAATGTAACAAGGGTTTCCTAGGGGGGTCCAGTTCAATTCAATTCAGTTTCATTTATCTAGTGCCAAATCACAATCGCAATCTCCTCAAGGTGCTTCAAAGTATGTAGCAAACATTATATTGACACATTTACACAGACCAATAACCATGTTACAATAATGTGTCTACTATTTTGGATGCGTGACAATGTGCCATCAAGTGAATAACACTCCAATCACAGAGGCTTAGAGACTGGTCAGTGGCCATCTGGCAACCACCTGTTGCTAGGGAAAAGCATATATTCTGTCTTTGTGATTGATTTGGTTGCCAGCATACTGCTGCAATTGAATGGATGGGATGAACTTGTCAACAAAAAGTAGTGAAACTGTGAGAAGTGTGACACGAAGCAACAATAGAGAAGTTTTCCCTTCAAAGTTTCAGCGCAGTGCCGCAGCCAACATGTTTCTTTTACTTTGAAGGTGAATCTTTTCCATTGTCAGTTTGTGTCACACGCTTTCACGTGTTATTACTGCTAAGGTGGTAATTAGCGAGTTGAGACAAACGTGAAAAACTACACCCAACCACATTATGTGATATACATACTTTAAAAAATGAGTGTTATACTGTATGGAAAATAACCTTTGTTCTGTGAATTGGTTTCAGGAGTGGGTAAGACTGAAATTTTGTTCCATTAGGAAGACCAAGCTAAATACAGTCTTGAGGCAGTTTTATAAATCCATTCGGAAAAGCAGCAACTGCTGCTTTGGGCTTTAAGTTTGGTCATTGAGTTGTTATTACTTGTTGGAGATTCAAGGAATTTTGCTCACAACCTGGAATTCTAATCTTCTAATGTTTTCAAAGAGGTTAGAAAGGCTGAATAAAGCAAATATACCACCTTGAAATATTTCCCAACAACTAGTCTAGGTGAAATCTAAACAGTTCACTGCAATAGTATTTGATATTCAGATGTACTGTACTTTGGATACAGGAGAGGGATGAGCATCTTAAACTTGACTCATTCATCCTGAAACGTCACAAGAATAAAGCTTTTTCATTAAATGAATTATGACAAACTAGGGGCACTGTGTTTAAGAAACAACAAATTTACACCTGGTGCAAAAGTCCTCTTGCAGCCCAGCAGACTAAATGCTATGACAGTTACTGCTCCCATGGAAGTAAAGCCCAGAGCCACAGATGTTACTCGGGATACAGAAAGAGGTAGGGACACACAAGGCTTACAACTAACAGAACCTGAGAGCTACTGGTGTTCAGAAACTGTGACGCAGCACTCGAGGCAAGGAAGTTCAAGGCAGTGAGTGGACATTAGTGAGATGGTTTTTTTGCTGGGAATTCTGATTATTATTTTAATGGGTTATTTGCAGAATATAAGAAAATTAATTGTATTCCAAAGCTTATTTGTCTTTCTCGTCTGTAAGCCCACTAAAAGAAATTTCTGCAGACGAAGAGGAGAAAATGAATGAACAACATTGTACACACAAAAAAATGTCAGTCAACATGATAGAAAGCAGTTGGGCAGCAATGTGTAGACATACACCACAGACAGTGTAAATAACTAACTTGTGATTATTAATGAGTTTCATGTTTTAGTTAATAATATTAAAAACTAGAGATTCACGATTCCTTTTGGTGCTCAAATTGTTTAGGTTACATTTACACTAAGGAAAATGAACTGATGACCAGGTGTTATCAACTTGCAACATCCATCCCTTTTCCAGTGGTTTCAGGTCTGAGACCACTAACCAATCAGGTGCCATCTTCAAACCAACAAAACAGCCATAAAATAGGGATAAAAGAGCAACAATACAGAGTCAACTTTGTATAACTTTTTAGTTTAAATGGGTCAAGTTGGCAGTTACATTCAATATGTTTGCGATAATACCGCGATTAATTGTGATAAATCACAAATCCGTTGTCGTCTGTTGCCAGCCAAGAGTGGACTCGCAGAATCTGCAATGGTTGCGACTTTCTCAACCACAGACTGGGTCAGATCTAAAGTGATCTAAAATACTCATGAGAACTGAGACTTGGGTGGAGCACAGGATTCATCCGGAGAGTTACTTTGTTACAAACTATTCTACTGTATAAACCTGAAGTCTGTAATAATAATAATAATAATAATAATAATAATAATAATAATAATAATAATAATAATGGATTGCATTTATATAGCGCTTTTCGAAACCCTCAAAGCGCTTTTACAATTCCACTATTCATTCACTCTCACACACTGGTGGAGGCAAGCTACAGTTGTAGCCACAGCTGCCCTGGGGCAGACTGACAGAAGCGAGGCTGCCATATCACGCCATCGACCCCTCTGACCATCACTAGTAGGTGGCAGGTGAAGTGTCTTGCCCAAGGACACAACGACCGAAACTGTCCAAGCCGGGGCTCAAACCGGCAACCTTCCAATTACAAGACGAACTGCCAACTCTTGAGCCACGATCGCCCTTGTGTGTGTAACAGATGACGTGTACGATGTGTAGACGAAGACAAAGCAGTATTAACAGATAATGTCAGATCCAAAGCCATCTGTGTGTTAATGAATCGTGTGAAACTGAATTGGAGTTATGCACCAGGGCTGCTGTCCCACTTTGTGAAGTTTGAAGCTCTTGCAATAAAAAAAATCTTTGCAGAAATGTTATGCACACAGTTTGTTGGTTTTGCTGTGATGGGCCAATAGAGAGGAGAGACAGAGAGAGCGAGAGCAGCCAGCCTCGTGAGTGAAAAGATCTTGACCTGATTGTCATTCACTGCATCATCAACAGTTACAACTTGCAGTCCATGATGCTGAAAATACATTACAGAGCAGAGTCATTTTTGCATATTTTAATTCTGGTAATTCTAAATCATTTGTATTGTAGCATTTGACTGCATGTGTCTAAAGGGGAAAGCATGAGACTGGGAACACTAAGCGTATGAATTCAAGTAATGCTAACATCTTATAAAACAAAGGTAGAAACATGAATGTTGTTCTGTGTTTGCACACTGCTGAGAAAAGAGGGAAGGGGGTGTAGAAATGAGACTAAAAGTGTGAAACACTGGAAAATAAGGCTACGTTCACACTGCAGGTCTTAATGCTCAATTCAGATTTTTTGATCAAATCCGATTTTTTTGTCTGCTTGTTCACACTACAAATAAAATGTGACAGCAAACGCGCTCTAGTGTGAACCCTCAAAGCGGCCCACATGCGCAAAAGAAGACGTCACACAACGCGCTCTGTTTAGACCCAGACCAAACAGTATTGTTTGACTGATGGCCTTAATATAAAGACTTGTTTCGGACTTTACGTTTCCCAATTTGCTTTAAGTTATAAAGTTATTTTGTTATTTACATATGGCCTAATAATTGTCCTTATTGCTGTTTTAGAGAGGAGCGGTGCTTCAAAGGATAGTTGCAGATTTCTGTCAGAATCTGCAGATTATACAGTACAAATAAAATGGTCACGTTTCTCCAATGTTGTCTTCCCAACAGTTTCACTGACATCTATACTGGATGGCCCGAAAGCGTTCGCGATGTCTTCTCCGGCGCTGATAATTGCCGTCTGTCTTGTGTCAGAGACGTAAAAGACGGATTTAATGCAACATGACCAGTCTATCAGCAGTCGCTTTCTAAAACATCAGATATGTATCGGATTCAGTACCACATACGAAAATGACCCAGATCGTATTTGAAAATATCAGATTTATGCCGTTCACACTGTCATACCATGATCAGATATGGGTCGCATAGGGTCAAAAAAGTCGGATTTGATGCGCTTTCGCCTGCAGTGTGAACGTAGCCTAAGATGCACCTTGCATCAGGATTCCCCTGCTCCCTCTTTCATTTCAGTGCTCCGATAAGTTCAGCTCAGTCCTGCTCCGTTTCAAAAAACACCAGTGTTATTGCAGAGTAGATTTGTAGGGCTCTAAATATTCAGTAAACAGTGACAGTACAAAGAGTGACAGTACACTGTTTACTCAGGGCAAAAGTGTTGGCACAGAGCTCACAGCTTTGAGCCATCCACGGGTGCCAATTATGCACCTCTTCGGATAACACCCCCCCCCCTCAAATCAAGCAAGTAAAAAACTCCTAGCAGCAAACTCACACACATACCAGGTGCAAAATAAGACATGCTTTTCTGCATTCAGTTTAACACAATTTGCTGTAAATTGCTAGTTAGAAACCTCAGGAACTTGGCTTTGTGTTTTCTTATCTGATATAGCAGGTATTTCTGCAGGGTACCAGTTTACACATTTACTTAACAACTGCAAGGATGGTGGTTCGAACTGGTTAAAACTAGCTGGGGACACAAATCCCCTGGGGGGTTGTGTGGAAATCTGCCGAATCATACATGAGGACCTACCCACTGCGGCAATCCCCTTGTGAAAAAGGAACAGCCAAAAGTAGTTTTTACCACATGATGGACCAGATGAGTTGTGGTCATTGGCATAGACTGACTGACTGATTGCAGCATGTTAGCAATCTGTCTGCATTTAATTCTTCGTCTAACCTTCACCAGTCTGAGAGTAGTTGCAGTCAGATGGGGTGACTTTTTTTGGAGGTAGCCTGAGTTTGAGGATTCTGCACGCTCAACCTCTAAGTGATCACAACTTTTGCTATCAGCCCTAGAGAGACAGCAATTACTTGCCAGTTAAGGATTTTCCTGATCACACTAGTGTGACCGAGTCCTTACTGAGGTCACACAATGAGAGGGATGAGGGTCATAACATTTTATCCAATACCAAGTCTTTTTACAATCAGAGTCACCCCCTGCTGGCCATTAAAGAATGCAAGTTTAAAGCATTTCCTTCAATTTTTCAAATTCAGGAGTTACCTCCATCTTTTATACATTTCACATCATACATAAAGTATCCAACAAGCTAGTGTTCAAGAAAATGTTTGCTTAGTAACAATACAGTCATAGTCCAGTTTTGTACTGGCAAATAAATGAGACAAACTAGCTATATTATTGCTGGTGCTTAAAGCTTTTATCTAATTAATGCTGTTGATAAAATAGCACAACCTAATGTGTGATAAAGTCATTATAGTAAATATGAGCACAGCTGTGATACGGGCATAAACCACAGTTCCACAACAGCCCTTAATCTAGGATTAAATCTAGCTCAAAGGGTAGCCTGATGTTAGCTTTTTGCTCCCTTATGTAGCTTGTGTCTTTGAAGAGACATGAAATGGATTTTTCATATATAAATTGTTGATTTTGCTTTACCTTGCAACAAAAAAAAAAAAAAAAGTGGCATAGACTAGCAAGCTTTTAGTACTGTGTTCTCAGTCAAGATTCCACCGTCTGTGCCTCTTCAGTACAGCGGGAGCTTGTTCCAGGGATCAGTGGGATAACTTCAACGGCATTTTGTCTTGCTATTGTTCACTATATGTTCATCTTCCTGCAAAAATGGATGCAGAGATGATGGTCTTACCGAAATGCAAAAACAAACTAAGCACGCCATGCTTGTACTTACCATGTCATGTAATGTCACTTGACACATTTACAATTCATAGTACTGCGACTTTACCTCCGAGCCATAATTCTTTCCCCCCTCCCATTCCACTTGTCTTTCATCTATGGTTTATAGGCTTTACATACTTAAATTTTCCTTTCATCTTCCGATCCTCTGAGGAAATCAGTGTCAGCCGACAGAATGAGGGAAACTGTGAGATTCATCTGATTCAGTGTAGCATGAATCAACCTGAGATTCAAATTGACACTTGTGTATCTGCAGAAATGCACATGAGCATGTGTGCGCAAGCGTGTGTCTGGATGTGTGATTGGAGGTAGGTCATTTCTTGGTCATAAAAACAGACTCTTGTTCAAAGACAGTTACAGCATCTGACAGGCTGTGTCTAACATGATAATGTGTTTAATGCCCCCGATACATGTGACAAACTACATATATTTTCAAGGAACAACACTCAGCACTTTGAATGCATCAAACAAACAAAAAAATTAACTAACGCTTTATCTCTTTCATTCCGTCTCATTTTTGAGATGTAATATAAAAAAAATAAAGTGTCTCTAGTTTTAAGCTATTTTTCTCATGTCACAGAAATCATTGAACAGTCACAAAGACAGACAAAGACTTGTCTTCATCGTCATCAGAAATGCTTTCACCATTAAAATTTATTCAGGTTTCTCACAAATATGGGAAAAATATAAAGCGGTGTCTCTCGAAAGCTTTGATTTTGATCTAATTCTTAGCTCTATGTTATAAGGGGAAGGGAACTAAGCCATACCTGCAAGCGATTCTTTTTGTTCTTTAGCCCAAATCTCACTCCTGCCTTTCCAACAGGTTGAAAATTTAATGTGTTTTTAGGCATCCTGGAATGTAACCAATGTGCACTCCACTGTGTAGAGAAGGAGAATGTAACCCAGTTTATTTTCTGTAGCTGTAATTTATATATTTATGCTAAGTGCCTCACACGCAGGCTGCCGATAGATGCTACAATTTACCAATGTTCCCTAAACACCTTACAATTAGGCTGTTGCTAGAAGGTATTTATTTTGGATGAGCATATAGAAACAGTCAGCCAAATGGTGAAGCTTCATCAGGCAGTGAGCAACACAGGAACAGACATCTGTTTTTAGAGGGGTGGCAGGAAACAAAATAAATACTTAAAGTCACTGAGACTGAAGATTTTGTTTGTGCATTGGTGCTTTGGATTAGGTGATTCGAGTGTGATTATATAGCTTCCACACTCTGGCACGTCTTGCATTTGGGATCGCTTGTGAATAATGCAGGAACCCCTCCAGCCGGTCTATAACACCCAGCACCCTTCCCACCCTATTCATTAAAATCAGACCAGCAGTGCGTCAGTCATGGTCTCGCAGAGTCTTAAAATTGGATCTTTATTAATTGCATCCTTAACCTGCTGGTCTGTGTGATTTTTAAACAACAGAGCACTGCCACTGTCAGAGAATGGTGTGTTGTTAGTCCAATAGCTCTGCAGGTTTTCTACTTTAATAGAACAATATACACAGCAGCAGAGCCTTTAGCATATATGTACTGTTTACTGTTAATATGTACTGTAATATCTTTCTGAATTTGCTTAATCCTGAAATATTAGTAATGGTCTTTATTGAAATAAATGGCATCTTGCTTAATTGCAGTGTAAGCAAGTGCATGGAGTTCTGGGTCATTCAAAGAATATTTAAATAAGATAAAGTCGTGTAAAAGTAATTTTCCTGGGTTGCAATTCAGTCTGCTTGCAGTTTAAATGTGTAGACATATCTCCGTATTTAAAACTGCAAGTGAACGTATCTGAACAACATGGTAAAGGTTTGACGATAATAGCAGGGAAATGCCTGCCGAGTAAAAGCTTTTCAGAATTATTGAAAACACTATCAGAGCCACTTAAGTAAAAACCATGTCAATAGAGGGGGTTTTCAGTGCAACATTGAAGTGGAAGAACAAAAGAGAGACTAAAGAAAAGGAAGGCAGAATTATGTCTGATAAAGACTTTTGTTTTTCACAAAAGAAAAAACGCCTCGCTTTGAAATTGTACAACTTTTGGTTTTGTTTACCCAGTAAATGCCAATGAAAAAGGACTAAAATTAAGTGTTTCAAGTCTGCCTGCACAGATTATGTATAGTTTTTAATCAATACGTTTAGGCCAAAAGAGTGAAGGGGGGTAGAAATATTCCAGATATATCTGAGGTGCTCTAATTATTAGAAGATTGATTATTATCATTATTTTTATGTGAATGTTGTCTAACACAAGCCTCAGACTAACCCTCACATCCAAAAAAGATCATCTTTAAACCTCAACCACTTGTGGAAATTGTCATCTGACTAAGGGAAAAGTGGCTTTGATTCTCCAAGGGTTTCCAACACTAATCAATCCACTCTGCTGATTGCATCACTCAGTGCAAAGATGGTTCATTGCACCTGTCATCATTACTTGTATTTACTTTCAGCTTCACCATCTGGGTATAAGATTATTTTAAATGTGTTTCTATAATAAAACACAACTCCCAACATCAACCAAGCAGCAGCAAACCTTTTAATTCACAGTGGTTTGAGGACTTATTAAACATTTATGATACATCACAGGGGTGAAAATCTATTCTACAACAAACAAACAAACCACATTGTTTAATAGCTATGAACATGTAAGTTAGTTTAGCATATATCCTAATATAGAAACATTTTGGACAATGCATTTTACTATTTGCATATCAGAAAGGTGTCTGGAAGTGGCGAAAGCAAAGGCTCAGCTATAAATGCAACAATTTCAGTACAGCCCAAGCTGTACTGCTAATTGTGTTTACTGCTTTTTTTATTTCCTATCTACATATCAACTGATTATCAAACTGAATTAAAGCTGGGGTGTAACGGAAAGAAAGTTAGAAGTTCTGCACATAGGTTATTAACATTTTAAAATAAAGGACTATGTATTTGTTCCCTTTTTTGGAACATTAAAAGTGAAAACTTTAATAGAATAGGACATAAGATGATTTACATTATTATGTCAAAACACAATTAATGGAAATGCAGTTTAAGATGGAAAAATGCACCAAACTTCCTCATTTATAGCCCTGCTCTGACAAAAAAGAACATGCACAATACCCCCACAGCTATTCTTCATTTCTGGACAGAATAATCCAGTTTTTTTATGCTTTTCACCTCTTTGAATGAAGGACAAAGAACTTCATTGAGCATTAACTGAGTAAAACAAAGCAAAAGTTAAGCAAAAAACACCCATTTAATGAGCTTTCTCTATTACATAATCTATAAAAATCAACATCAGTTATTTGCTCCTTAAAATCATTACGTGAGTTTACATTCAGAATGCAATCAGGTTAGGTATGAATATATGATAGTGGCCAGCTGGGCATCCAGGATACCCAATACTGAGGTTCCATCACAGGCAGGTCATTGTTAAGACGCAGACCCATATCGGCCAGATGGACTGTGGAAGTAGTTCCAGTAATGCTGAACCAACGGAATCAATTCTCCTTCATGCTGTCAGCTTGCACAAGCTGCTACTAGAAACCTACTAAATTTCTAGCCTAATGCTGTTGACAGATGAAAATATGAAGTGGAGTCCTGAGGTGAGAAAGTATTGGTTGTTATGTTTTTATGTGCCAGTGCAGTCAAATATCTAAATGAAATAACCGATTTCCATCACATTACTTCACCACAGAAGCTCCCCAGCACTCCAACAGCCTTTTAGCAGCTGGTTAATCCCTTGTTCAGATGCCCAGTATGATGACAGAACTGTGCAGTTTCCCTAAAAATTCAGTAAGGTTCTTCAAATACTTTCTAAACAGAATCACCGTTTCTGTAACCAGCAGACTGTTCCATAATCAAACCACCAGCAGTGATAATTATCTAAACAAAAACACAAATAAAAATATGGAAAAATATATCGATCATTTCCAAGCTTTCTTTTCTCGTGCTGAAAATTACTATAAAAATGTAAAAGAACATAAAGTTGGGGCGTTCAGTAGGCTAGTAAGCAAAAGCTTTAGAGCATTAAAATCAATTGCATTCCCATGCAAATTCCCATGTTTAATCAAGCTGCTTGGAAATGGAGATTTTCAATTTACTGCCGAAGCCTGAATTGATTGCACATCAAATGTTTAATTAAGCCTGCACGAACTGACAGAAACTAACACTAGTGTCTAAAGTCGAGCGATCAATAAGCATAAGCTGCGATTTGCAGCACTGTTGATGCAGTTTCATGTGTATCACCCTTTGTCAGGTGCGCATACAGTACTCTGCACGCATTTAAATGACTACAACACAAAACAAATACATTTTTTAAAAAAATAGTCTAAACTAGACTTTTAATCGGGTGTCGATGGCGCAGAACAACGCGACAACACAAACAATCGATCAGCCAATGCAACAAGAATCAATTGTGCTGCTCCGAAAAGTTGTAGCCGCTCTCTTACCTTCACAGAGAATTATAAGGCGGCCGTCTTTACGCGCTTCCTCACTTCTGAGGTGGAAAAGGTCGGTCAGTGCTGAAATTCTGCAGAAGCGAATCGAGCAATTTCTTACTAAAGCACGGGTGTGGACGCGGTTTTAAAAAGCTGTCCCTGTTCCGCTGCCAGAGAAAGGAGGCGGCGCAGAGAAGTGCACGGATTCTCTCAGACCCTCATCTGATGCTCAAGTCTCTATTTTCCTTCCTTTCAAATCGCACATGCTGTCATTGTCACGTGACCATTCCCCGTTCGCTAATACGCTCCCTTCTACTCCTCCGTCCATGCACACTGGATAATGGTTCGGCGTACTATGCAGTCTTTAACAGCTGGGGAGAACACACATTTGCCCTATATGCACTATTATGTATTCTTTGCATGTGATTAGCGTCTGTGAATGCAGCGCAAGCAAAACCGCAAAAGAACAGAAGTAAAAGTAATTAAATGGTTAAGTAATTAATCACACCATTCATTAGATACTCACCTAAAGAGTAATACTGTTCAAATTGTCTCCTGAGAAGCAGTGTCTTTACTTAAAAACTGAGAGAAAACTAAATCACAGACAGCTCATTTCCTTCAAAATGCTTGATGGAACCATTTTCCTTCTCCACTAAAACCACTTTTGAGCCTCATCCTTCGTTCTTGTCATCTGTGTCCATCAGTGATCTGTGTTATGTTTTATTTTGTGCCTGAGGCACTGCTGATGTGAGGGAATTGATGTTTAAAGCTGCTTGGAGCCACATGAATTCAACTTGTGAAATTATGGATCCCACGTGGCTATGAATCAAAATTGCTGTGGCTGACCCACCAAAGCTTCCATCTATTTTCTTAACCACTTATCCGACCAGGGTCAGTGGCGCTGGAGCCCATCCAAGCCAATGTTGGGGAAAGGGCAGAGTATCCCTCAACATGTTCCTAGCCTATTTGAGAGCTGACACAGAGACACAGACAATCACACATATGTATTTATTTCAGAATTTGGAGAGGCAAAGCATTAAATCCACACAGTGCACAGTGGGATATAGTGAAAAGAGACAAAACAAAATGAACAGTTTCATAAAGCTGCTACAATGTATGTAAGTTCTAACTTTTACTTCCTACCAGAAGCAAAACTGGTGCCATTATAAAAAAAAAGTTTAATTTCTTCCCCCGATAATTTTAGCAACACTTTTGCTCCTTTTAGTCTCATATTTCTTTTTTTTCCAAAGTAGTATCTCAGTGACAAACAACATTTTATCTGCACTGTAACTATCATAAATCTGTGGGCAAGATTCCAAATCTGGGCATGGATTGCAAATCCGTCGGATTATGAATCCGAGAGCACGGTTTATAAACTAACAGAACAGATTTCCACGTGCCTTTTTTCATCAGTCAAATCTAGGAGTCAGAGGTGCTTTAAGACTTCCATGCCCACATTTACAGATGGGACCACTGGCTAGCCTTTTGTGCACCATTTGTGAACTTTCTGTATTAGTGCAGGAAAATTCATCTGTGTTTAGCTTCATTTACTTCAAATAACTGAAGGCTTTAATGTCTGTTCCAAAAAGGTGCACACACTTACAGTTTGATATAGGCAGCACTTTAGATATGCATGATAATGAAAGTCTTGCATAAAGACAAATTACACACACATGGCCCCCTTAAGCACAAATTAGCTCTCCTCATAGTAATGTGACCCTGCAGTTATTAGATTTGCTGTAAGTTCACATTTTGATAAGATTGTGTTGCAGGAGGAAAACAAAGAGTCCAAAATGAAAATGAGTTTATCCTCTGGGGACAAACTTTCATGTTAAGGATGCAGGCATCCAAAACATCAAATGGGTGATGCTGCTGGTGCTCACCAAGAGTCACACAAAAACATGAGAATGTGCATTAAATAGAGAATTGCATGCAGTTACATCATTCACAGTAATGTGGCAAGTTTTTGTTGTAATACTGTGCTCCTAAAGGCCCTGTCTAGAAAAATGCAAAAAGTGAGTGAGTCCTTTGTTGGTTGGAATAGAACATCTAAGCAGGAGACTGCAAGTATTGTATTGGTTATTGCTCTTGTGCAACGTAAAACTCTTGGCTTGTACAGAAAACCCCAAAAACACAATACTGCAGACAGCAGTACAACTACACCTGCAAAATGATTCAAATCACTTGCATCTTTTTTAATGAATAAAAAGGGAGTAAGATTTGAGAAGGGAACTCTCTGTTGACTATGTCCTCTATAATACATGCAATACAGCCTGCAGTAGGTGAGCATCTCTTGTGTAACAGCATTATTTTTGATGCATTTTAATGAAGAGCGTATTACCTCAGCCCTCAAACCTCAGTTTGTGGTAACGACTTCTGTTGATAGTCAAAGCCTGAAGGTCTTCTCTGTAAAGTCCCAAATTGAGTTTTTGTGAGGTAACTGGCTTGCTCTTCAGTGTTTAGATTGCATCCTTTTGGCATCGTGCAGATGGTGCCTTTCAAAAGGCTGTGTGGAAATTAGATTCTAACTGAAAAATAAGGAGCTGCAGTAACAGCTGGAGTGCTTTTTGTGCAGATGTGGAGCCATACTGTGTCTGGAGAACTGCTGCGCTAACGCTCACCTCTGCATGTCTTCTGTGGCTTTAACATTCTTGTCTACTTGTTGGTCATAACAATTTTTTTCCCATGTGTTTTGTTTTCTCTTATTTTCCCTTGCAACAGATAATCTCAACTTAAACTTTCTCCTTTTTGAAGCACCTTTAAAAACTTATTATTCACTTTCACCGGAACTGATCTTCTTAACCGTAATCTTCTTAACAATTATGCAAACCTATCTAAAAGCAGGGACTGAGGGAACTTTCATACACATCCTTCTACTTCCTGCCACAGTTTGACCTTATAATCCTGACCTCTTATGGTTTTAAAATTCTGCTGGGGCTTACTCTTTGCTCTAACGCTCATACAGTTTATAGCAAACATGACAGAAATTTCTTGGTTCCAACTTTCAAAAGCTGTTTTCACGGCACAGAACTTTAGATGTAGCCAGTGCAAATCATTTGAAAATTATGTTACTGACATAAATTCATACCAGATAGTGATAAATACTGACTGAATGTAGAAAACGTGATTGTCCATTGATTAATGGAAGCCTAGTGGAGCTTTTCTACCTCAACACTTCTATAAATTTTATTATTTCGACTTTAATTTTTTGCAGTTTTTCTGTGCTTTTAAACAAGTCATATTTCATGTATTGTATTTTACGAGCATATTGCGAGCACTTTAAATGTCTTCAGTTTTATTGTGGTCATATTTTTCAATATTGCAGCTTTTATTAAGACAGCCACAGAGGAGAAAAATTCGGATTCTTGTTTCTTGTAGGAAAATGGTCGATCTTAAAATCATGTTCATACTGTATGAAGTCCAGCTGGTCTGAGATCAGATATTCGGCAAATTGATATTGACTTTTTGGAACACCTGAAGCTTATTGAAAACAATTCACTCATCTCTTCTGACTCAACTGACATTATCTGGGAGGTTATTAGATTTTTGTGGCCTTGGAAAATTGAATCTAGGAAATCACAGTGCAACATTGGGAGCACAGGCTGCGGTTATGGATGAATGTCACTTGAAAGTTGTGAAAGTAGAAAGGCACTCTGTCTTAATATTGCCCCAGTATGTATGGAACATACACTTTAACATGGTGACAGATTACTTTGTGAAAATTGTATTATACTACTATACTACTGACATACTGCAATCTTGTATAATTCAAGGAATTGCAAATCAGTTTGTCATCCTAAACCGTAATACTGAGAAACTGCTCATTTGCAAAAGGCAATTTCCATTATAGTTTTTTTTTAAATTATTGGTTACTTCCTACTTCCTTTTGTTACTTTTGTTCCTTTTATATAAAACCGAACTCATTCGCCATTCAAAGCAGTGCACTGTTGTGATTTTCTGTGACGATGTAAACATTGTGCAGATTGAAAGTTATATCCAGGCTGAACAGGCTTGTTCCTGCCTTGGGCCGAGTGAGGTCACATTCTGCCTGTCAGGGAAAAGAGTGTCAAGGCCTCCTAATAGATCTGTATTTATTATTCAGACCTTGACTTCATGTTGAACAGACACATTGCAGGGAGATGTCAACATCATGTGCCTGTAACAAGCTGGACTGTCATTCTGTTTTGGAGATCGGGTTAATGAGTGGGAAGGTTTTAGTTTTGCTGTCAAGTAGAACAACCTGAGTGGTGATTTCCACTCAGGTCTACAATCTGATCTAGAACATATCATTTTTTATAATGCAAGATTAGAGATAATTACTTCTCTCTCCAGCACATTTTAATACACATGTCATCGGTCAAATGCTAGGAGTAATTCAGCTAAAAAAGATTAGATTACTCACACATCTTTCTGTTAAAGCAGCACTGCCTAACTATTGTTGAACAATCCCCGGTGTGAAAACCAGCAGTAAGGCCTCATTTCCACAGACAAAGAGAAGGGTTGGCATCCTCCCGGCAACCGCCAGTTGCTACAGAAAAATGCATATTCACTAACCAGTTAGTGGGTAGCTGCTGGAGGTTGCTAACAGCTGCTAAGCTGCACTGAAAACCTCCTTGCAATTGCTTTGGTCACTGGCAGACTGTCAGTGTTAGTGAACTCTTTACTGGGAAGTAGTGAAACTGTGAAAAGTGTAATGCAAAATGGAAACAGACCATTTGCCTTCAGAAAACCTGCACCTCTCGAAAGCATTTTAGTTGCAGGAATGGGGCAAGTGGTTTACTTTAAAAACAAACATTCTCCTCTTCCAGGTTCCAGGTGGATTTCACTACTGCTCAGCTAGTTAGCAGGTGTTTGCAGACATGCGATTCTGTGCCATGCAAGCTACACTATCAGCAATCAAGGCAACTTGGTAGCAACCAAAGCAATCACAAGGAGGTTTTTGGTGCAAAGAATGATTATTACAGTTCAAACCCAGTATCTCCTTTTTACCAGTTAGGGTACCAGTGTTTTTTTCAAAATTGATGCTGATATTTCTAACAAAATATGTGCATGTTGTCAAGTCAAAGTCAAAGTAAACTTTATTGTCATCTCTGCTATATACAGTACAGTATATAGAGAGACAAGATGACCAGTCTCCAGTTCCATTCAGTGCAAAAGAACAACAATAAATATAGAAAGAGTAAGAAATAAATATACCCTTTAAGACTAAGGTAAGGGGAGTAAATATACACTTTGAGGTAAAAATGGTTAATAACAGTCTAAAATTTACAATTTAGAATTGTAAATTTAGCTATGAAGCAAAGCTGAGACAGTTAGCTCAAAAACGAGAAACAGTGGGGGAAAATCCTTTATCCTTACTTTTTTTAGGGACATTATCATCCAGTGGGATTAAAAAACCCATCATTAAGATTGCTGGAAAACTGATGGAAACATGAAAATAATAAAAGTTGCTGTCTTTATTCAACCATCCAGCACAGGATCTCCATCCTTATTCTTTTCCAAAAACAAGAATATTTTCTTTGTTTCTTGACATTCTCTTTTTAGGGATTTAACATGTTTACAGCTACTACAGTAACAGCTTTTTTGCATCTCCCACTCTGGGATACTATAATCAGTTTGTTTTAGTGGCAGTGTTTACCAGCCCCATCTAATGAGAGCTAATCCTCTTATTTAGGTAAATTGGAGATGCAAGAGGGCATCACGACTCTCCACAAGTGAGTCCGGGCTCTTCTCTTAACCAGAGAACATTATGTCCCACTCTGCACTGGCAAAGTCAGTATAAATAGACTCTCTGCGTGAGTCAGGATGCACTTGCATTTCTGAGTGAGAGACAACATGACCCCGGAGGATGGTGAACGTCAAAACGCTGGTAGTGGTTGTTTTGCTCCAGCTTTTCGATAGTTGTGGAGCGCAGTACGTCTGCCTCTCCACATGTTCTCTCATTGGTGTTTGTCACCCCATTTTAGAGTCATAATGCCTGAAATTATGTGTTTGATGATGGACCTTTTAAGGCTATTGCCTAGTAGAATAAGTGTATGCTTTCATTTGAAAACATGCTTTTGGAAAACGCTTTTCATTTTCTAAATCCAAAGTAATTACTCATTCTTCCGATTATTCTTGTCAGCATGTGTAGTGCCATTGACTTTTCCCTCTACATGAGTCATAATTTATTCGCATGTAAGAGTGGGAGACTGCACGGCGCTGGAGAACTGATGACAAAATTTGATATGTGCCAGCTTTTCAAAAAGCATGCAGCAGAACTGCATTTCTACATGTGCTTTTCTTACATGTGTTGTTTGCTGTTTGGAAAAGCACTTCAGACGTATTTTAGAGATCTCCTATTCAGGACTCAATTCATCTATGAATGTGAAAGTATAAAGCTTCACCCACTGCCGTGTTTGATTTTTGTCGTATAGATGAAAATATTTATTTTCAGCACTGCTTTATGTTTACAGAGAATGTAGGAAACAGCTCATTTAGAGCTATAATCATCTTGGTGATTAGGTGGGTGTGAATTCTTTGATATTTTTCTTTCTACCTCCAGTTTCTCAAAGCTGTATGAATTAATTCCTTTTTTCAATGTCACGCCATATTTTGTCATTAAAGATGATTTTCTTCTGCTGGGACGCACGAGCAAATTGATTTGTCTGAAAAGGTGTTTTAATTTAAGCCCTGCATGATGCTGCCATGTGGGTGATGCTCTTCAGGATAGATGACAGACAACAAAAGAGGCTAAGGCATCGTGTGGGAGGAATGTCAATTGTGCATTTGTAAACACAATTGTGCTTGTCAATAAGATGCTCGGGGCAAAATATATGGCTAATTTTAAAATATGCCAAGGTTATCTGTACCACTGACTCCTCAGCTTTGTGAGGGACCTAAAGGATCTTGGGTGGAATTTTAACTAATGCTGGGTGACATGCAGTGCAACTACAAATATATATGGGTTCCTCTGCTTCACAATTTCACTGTGTCTAGGGTGTGTTGTTTCCTCTTGTTTGCAGTTGTTCAAAAGGGTCCTTATTCTTTTCTCTGTGGTCAACATGGCTGGGTAATCTGTGTCTGCTAGTGCTTTACTTAGGATCGATAGAACCCAGTTCAATCTTAGAAATAGGGTAATAAGCCAGGGCATTATTGTTGGGAGGCCTTGAAAAAAGACCCTCAGTCACTGCACACAACCCCCTCTTGAAAATTGAAAACCAAATGTGTCGTGAGAGAGCACCTTTAGGGGAAAGGGAGGTGTCAATGCATGTTGGTGTGTTAGAGTGGGAGAGTGTGCATTGCTTGTTTGCATGATAAATTAACAGGCTGTTTGTTGAAAGATGTCTAGTGAAGGCACTGAAAGTGAAACTATGTAAGACAACATAATTCAGCTTTGTCGAATGTTCTTTTTGCAGAGACAGTTTCAATTTTGGTTCTGAATTAAATTTACTAACCCCTGTGTCGAGCCCATAAATGAGCCGCTCCTGTTGCCTCCAAGGCTTCTTATTAATAGAAAAGCAAAAATATTTCTTTTGCTGCTTCTGCAGTTCATTTCCGCAGCTTCTTTCACACTGTCATACAACATAAATCCCCTGCCTTTTTCAGGCACATTCAGCATGTCATATCTGAATTTTCCAGAACTGTCCAGCCCCACACCTCACCAAGTAACAACTGGGATAGGGTCCGATTTCCCAAAGATCCTGAACTGGAAAAGCGGTTAACAGGATGGATAGTTAAATTCAAAACAAGTAAGAAGAACAAACAGACTAATCCTGTTTGTTCACTCCACTTCTAGGAGCACTCTTAAATTAAAAGAGACAAGTATGAAGTTGGATTTTTATCTAAGCTAAAGCTGATTGGCAAGGCTGCTATTTCATCTGTAAAGGGCAATATTCTGGAGTCAGAACCACTCATGACTAGCAACGTTACTGTATACCATTCAAATGTTTGCCTTATATTGATAATCAGATTGAATGGTTCAGCTAAGAGAATGCACTTAAACCTAATATAATTATACATCTGCTCTTTATAATTATAAACTGGTTCTGAGAGGCATTTCAAGCAGATATTACAGAGAAAAGCTTCACTTTTTACTTTACTGTCTGTATTCCCTCAGTGGATATTTCAGAGCTTTTCCTTCATTTACTTCTATTAACAGGGGTACATATAGCAACTGTTTCATACAGACTGTGAATGAAAAACTAAAATATGCTTCTGATAGTCTTTTATTTATCTGTTGGGTCTTGCTGAGATAGGATTTGATGCTGGCAAAGGACAGTACGTTAGGACAAAGCCAGACTTAAAGGGATCATATAGTGGCGGGAGCTAAAAGGCTTATTTCAGATGGTGAAAGAAATTAGGGGCTGAATCAAGGTGAAATATAAGTTAATCAAGAATTTTATTATCATTGAGCTACAAATGAATTTTATAGGTCAAAACTTGGGTCAATTAAATTTTCTTGCCCTTGTTAGTTTACATGCTTAGTGATAACACACACTTTATGCCAGAGTGACCTTCAAGCTGTAGCAGCACATCTGTAACTACTGTCCTCAGAGAACATGTCTGAACAGTCAGTAGTGCTATCTATCAAGTTGGGATATATGTCAGGATCATCAATCATATATGTAGCATGGAACTTATTGATCCAGAGAGAAGGCGGGGGGTCAGGCAACACACTGCTTTTAAAATATAATTGGACGGATTAAGAACGGGCAGTTCAGGAGCAGGGTCAAGGCCATGTTTGTGGTGTCAGAAATAACTGACTGAAGATCTCCTGCTTGTCATTCTCACATTTTTCCATAAACTCTGCACAGCATGTGAATTTATTTTCAGCATTTTTAAACCAGCTGTTTGCCCTGAGCAGTGGGTTCCTAAATTACTTTTGTTGGAATGATACGATGCATTTGTGTTTATGCTCCTGTCACTGGTGTGAGGATCTGGTGCAGGAATGTGATAAAATCTGTCTTCAGCCTAATTTGATCACACCACAATTCTTGATGATGCTAATAGTTTTTGACTGTTGAGCTCCTGATAAGGGAAAAACAAAATCAAAGCTAAAGAAATCAAGACAACTATCTGTGGTCATCTAACAGGGTTAATGTCCAAATTGAATATTTAAAAACTAGAAAAGTAAATATTAACAACACATCAAACTGTGTAAAACCTTTGCACTTTGTCACATCTCACTTTTGTCAGCCCACTTTTCTCCACTATTTTAAATTAAGGGTGAATATGAGGCAAGGTTGAGTGGGACAGTACAACTACAAAGGCTTTATTTTTATGCCAAATGTTGGAAAACAAAAAAGCCGCAGCTGTGAAGCCTGTGCAATTAAAGTTGCATGTACTCATTGGTGTAGCATGCTGTATCTGACACAAAGATGACTTCGCAAAGCAAAGACAGAAAAAAATGACTTAAGCCAATATATTTCATAAACTATTGATGGCTCTTGCAATTGGGTTTCTTAATGTGCCTCCAAGATGAATAAGAATACTTAATTTGGGTGAATGGAACAGTTCTAAAAAGCTTCGCTAACGAAAAACAGCCTTACAAAACAGAAGCATTGTGCATGTTTTGTGTGTGCCAGCAATGTGGTTTTAACCTCTTCCTGTGTGAACACTCCTGATCAACCACAGGTGAACTGTGAGATGTAACCACAATCTTTTGAAGAGCCTACTACTCTTCATAGGGTGGTGCTTTGCACCCTTGGCTAACAAGTGAAAGGTTCCCCAGTCTGAGCCTGGGAGGAGACACAAATCTATCGGGGTTGTGTCAGAATGGGTATTCAGTGTAAAAGTCTCTCAAATCAGATATATGGAACTACCTGCTATGATGAGCCATTGTGAACTAGAGAGGTTTCCAAAAATCTCCCTGGAAACCTTCACTTGATCCAAAATGCTGCAGCGAGAGTACTGACAGGGACTAAAAAGAGAGAGCACATTTCTCCTACAATGGCTTCTCTTCACTGGCTCCCTGTTAAATTCAGAATCTAGCTTAAAATCCTTCTCCACACATACAAGGTCTTTAACCCTCTCAAGGCAGGCGTTGCCGATTTGCAACAGTTAAAAACTAACAACCTGATTACCCACATACATATTTTATGAGTTTTTTTTACTCAGAAGTACCACTGCAGGACTTGGTTGTGCATTAGCAACAAAAAGTTTAATTTGAGCATGAGAGGGTTAATATTCAGGCCCCATCTTATCTTAATGGCCTTATAGTAGTGTATTATCCCAAAAGAGCACTTCGCTCTCAGACTGCAGGCTTACTTGTGGTTCCTGGGATATTTAAAACTAGAGTGGGAGGCAGAGCCTTCAGCTTTGAGGCTTCTCGTCTGTGTAACCAGCTCCCAGTTTGGAATCGGGAGACGGACACTCTCTTTTGTTCTAATGTTTGGATTTAAATTTTACTTTTTAATAAAACATATAGTTAGAGCTGGATCAGGTGACCCTGAGTCCTCCTTCAGTTATGCTGCCTACACTGCTGGAGGCTACCCATGATGCACTAAATGTTTCTTCTTCACTCATCTTTTTTTCCCACTATCTGTTCATACACCACTCTGTATTTAATCATTTGTTAGTATTAATCTCTGGCTGTCTTCCACAGTATCTCTTTTGTCCTGTCTTTCTCCCCTCACCTCCAACCAGTCAGGGCAGATGGCTGACTGTCCCTGAGCCTGGTTCTGTTGGAGGTTTCTTCCTATTAAGAGAGTTTTTCCTTTCCACTGTCGTCAAGTCCTTGCTCGTAAGGGGTCATCTAATTGTTAGTTTTCAGTATTTTCTCTGTATTTTCTTAGGGCCTTTTCCTTACAATATAAGGCAACTTGAGGTGAAAGTGGTTGTGATTTGGTGCTATATAAATAAAACTGAATTGAAGTTACTATTGAAGACTAGTAGTTTTTGAGGAACCCAATACCCGAAGCCTCTGAACTTCAGACAGGGCCGTTTCTCAAGCAATGAAACTTTTATTCTGGGTCATAATGTGACACACGTGACGCAGTCAAAAAAAGACCTTCCAAAAACCTTCACCTTGTCATCACTGGGCAAGGTGAAAGTTTTTTGGAAGGTCTTTTGTTGACAAATAGCAATAAACATGCTGCAAACATATATCAATGATAAAATATGTTGCCTCAGGCACCCAATTGCCCTGTCCCGATTACTCGTGTTGTGGAATGAGGAATTTTACTCAAAAGGGTATGACCCATGTCCCTGATCATATTCGTGCACTATAACGTGTTTTACTCTTATTTTAGTACGCTGCTGTAACATCAACATCCAACTCGATAGTATTAGTCATTCACTCTAAATCGTCACTTTACTCATGTAAATGTCTCTAATTTGAAGGTGACCTGAATTTAAATGCAAGTTGGCATTTTCACATTTAATGCATCCGGTTTGTCTGAGTTTGTTTTCCTCTCAATCATTTATTCATGGTCACACCGGACCACCGCGTGTCACCCTCTGCTTATTTTCATCTAATCTTTGCACGGCTCCTCTTTTCATTTTCTTTCCTTTGGACAGCAGACCCTCCCTGATTTTCACCTTGTGCATGCTGGGCAAGCCTCCAGCCTTACGTGACACATTAGAAAGAAAACCTGACTGTGGAACACATAAATGTGTGTTCCTTTTGTATAGTAAAGCGTTATACAAATACAGGCCATTTACCATTTACCATTCCTTTTCGACTTAGGTTGATGCATATTAACAAATGGCAGCAAGCTGTATCATAACAGAATACATGCAGTCCCAAAGGAGCGGCAAACAAATGCTGTCGATGAGGCACTTCATGTTTAAATAGAGCATTAAAGCCTGTCTCCGTATCATCCCTCCAGTTCACTTTGCATATATCAGGAGACTCTTTGTATGTGTGTGAGACACTTGGAACACAAGAGATTAAAAGAGAAGGGATTGTGCTTTGCTCTGCAGCTGATTTATGGATATTGGTAATTACTTTGCAAAAGGAACTTGGTTGATGATAGCCTACCTTGTTAGTTTCCTTTTTAAAACACAAATGAAATAAAGAACATGCCTTTGAACAGGGTTGGTGCTTCCACAAAGTGTTATTCATTTCACTGTGTGATGTCCTGTATCGGTAACTCTGTTTGTCTGTCTGTAACTCTAACAATATTTTTGACTTTTGCTTGCTTAGCTTAGATTTTGCATTAAATTAGCATTTTTAGCATCTCACTGATGTTCTCATCCAAAGCTGCTTACACTCAGGGAAGTAGCAGAATACATTTCCAAACTTTCTCTCATGCCAATCACCGCTCTTCCCTGTAGTGAGGTGTTTTATAATTTTATATCCCAAGTTCGTGGCTTGCACTTACGTATGAGGACCTTTATCAGGTTCATCAGGATGACAAACAACAACAATCTCTGCTTTGAGCTGTGAGTTTCTGCAGCTTTCCCCCATCACCTGAACACCTAAGGTTGCTCTGCAATCTTTTCCACTGTGGAATGTGACACCAGTGGGAATGCGGTTCCGGCTCAGCTGTACTACAACCCCACTATGGTTCCTCTGGGATTGAGGCTGGTGGAGTGGAGGATGGGAATCCAGGGCTCAACGTGCCAGAGCTGCTGAATTATTCATATCCCCAACCCTGCTTGCCTCCTTTCCTCTCTGCAGTGCATCAACTGAGACCTCCATAACAGTGTGAATGAAATCTCTCTGTCTCTCCCCTTCACTAAATCTTAAATGTGGAGTTCTTTGTTGGTTTTTCACAGCAATTTGTGTGATAGCAGCAGCTAGATACACCCATTGCAATACCGCAGAATATTCCAGGTGCTGAAACTGGACTGAATTAGCATGGAAAATGTAAGCCCAGAGGTTACATTTCCTTGTTTTTCCAGTATAGTTTACTGTGTTCATTTTAAATCTTCAAAGGAAAAATGTGAAAAAAATACCACAGAGGGAAAAGAGAGAAACCTCTCTAAATCAAAAACATACAAAGTTTCTTTATTATGTTGTCCTGTTCAGCACTATGACAGAAATAGCAACTTAGCAACTTTCAGGACACAATTGAGTTTGGACACATCAGTAAAGGTTAGTAAAGACAGTTTAACCTCAGGGATGTCTTGGTTTATTTAGTGAGCTTCTTGTTCTCCTGGAAGCTTTCTCTTCTTTCCAAAAGAGAACGCTACCTTAAATTTAATATTGATTTTAAAATCCTGGTAATGACTTTTAAAGCATTAAAGGGCCCTGCTCCAAGTGTGCCTGGGCATGCACTTGCATCATTGCATCATTTTCACCACTTTGTAACTTTGTAAGTAAAAGTGCTACATAATCAAGTTTATTATCATTGTTATTATTATTTAAAAAGCTGCTTTTCAGTGTGCTATCTTTATATAAAAAACTGAATTTATATGCAGATGAACAAGCAGACACAGAAATGAGAGGTAATGTAAAATAATGACCAAGCTATGCTTTGTATGAATATGGGACTCTAAATTTGACTGACCTTAGTTACTGTGGAGAAAATGGATCTGCTTTAGGGAACACTTGTTCCTTCCCATCAGCCCCTTTCAAAATGTCAAATTTGCTTTTCACCTCGCAGACACAAAGCTTCGACTGAACGAGTCCACCAGCACAGTATTAGGCCGACTAATGAGAAATACTTTCGCTCTTCATTAGTATTCACCAGAGTACCGAGAACTCCTACCTTATTAGAAACACTCACCAGGGGCTACTGTTTCCATTTCTATGCTGGATTATGATAGGCAGACAGACCTAAAATGAAGTTTGACTACAAACCTTATCAGCACAGGTCGTTCCTCATATTTTCTAGCTTACGCCCTGAAATTAAAGTGCTAAGCAATAGGTGCTGTCTTGCTGTGCTTTCAGTGCATAAACATAGCTTTCATATCCATACGACTGTGTTGCCATCCCCCAACAGCAGCATCCTCTTCACCCTTTTATGTCCACTTCACCTCCTCGTGGTTCACCCAGTAATGCCCTGCTGATGTTTAGCTATTTGCTTCTGACACTTTGCGGTCTTACTCTCCCCCTCTCTCCCCCTCTCTCTTTATCTCAAGGTTCATTTCGTTGTCATGTTCCTCGCACTGTCAGTCCTGAATGTCGCAAGCTGTCACAGTTTGTCACAGCTGATGTGCAATGTCAGAAGTAATTGCTTAAGATAGAAAATGAATAGCAGCATGTTCTCAGGCCATGCCGTCATCTTTCTCTCTCCATCTTTTTACTTTGAGAGCAAGTGTCAATAAGGTACACTGATTTGTGATCTGTTTTATCATCTTTTTATGCATATAATTAAAGTGCGAGAATTACTGACCTTGTTAATGCCTTAGACAATATTTGACAGGGTTTTTTTTAATTGCTTTGGTGTATTTCTCAAAATACTTTTGGAAGTTCTCAGCATGCATGATGCATGTCTCTAAATAGCTCAAACAAATTCATCAAAGGAGTTGCTCAAACCCTTCAAAATGAAATTTTCAATCAGTGAATAAGCAATGGGAAGCACTGTGGAATAGTGGGTATTCCTATTGCCTTACATCAAGAAGGTCCTGGGCTTGAATCTCACATCTGGCTGAGCCTTTTCATGTGGAGTTTGCATGTTCTCCCCAGGTATTTCAGTTTCCTCCCACCTTCCAAAGACATGCTGTTAAGTTAGATCAATTGATGATTGTGTGTGGATGTGAATGCAAATAGTCATCTGTTCCTATTGGTGGCAACATGCCCTGAGTGTACCCCAACTACTGCCCTGTGGCCCTCTCTACAGGGAGTGCAGGATTATTAGGCAAATGAGTATTTTGTCCACATCATCCTCTTCATGCATGTTGTCTTACTCCAAGCTGTATAGGCTCGATGTGCATCTCTGTAATGAGAAGGGGTGTGGTCTAATGACATCAACGCCCTATATCAGGTGTGCATAATTATTAGGCAACGTCCTTTCCTTTGGCAAAATGGGTCAAAAGAAGGACTTGACAGGCTCAGAAAAGTCAAAAATAGTGAGATATCTTGCAGAGGGATGCAGCAGTCTCAAAATTGCAAAGCTTCTGAAGCGTGATCATCGAACAATCAAGCGTTTCATTCAAAATAGTCAACAGGGTCGCAAGAAGCGTGTGGAAAAACCAAGGCGCAAAATAACTGCCCATGAACTGAGAAAAGTCAAGCGTGCAGCTGCCAAGATGCCACTTGCCACCAGTTTGGCCATATTTCAGAGCTGCAACATCACTGGAGTGCCCAAAAGCACAAGGTGTGCAATACTCAGAGACATGGCCAAGGTAAGAAAGGCTGAAAGACGACCACCACTGAACAAGACACACAAGCTGAAACGTCAAGACTGGGCCAAGAAATATCTCAAGACTGGTTTTTCTAAGGTTTTATGGACTGATGAAATGAGAGTGAGTCTTGATGGGCCAGATGGATGGGCCCGTGGCTGGATTGGTAAAGGGCAGAGAGCTCCAGTCCGACTCAGACGCCAGCAAGGTGGAGGTGGAGTACTGGTTTGGGCTGGTATCATCAAAGATGAGCTTGTGGGGCCTTTTCGGGTTGAGGATGGAGTCAAGCTCAACTCCCAGTCCTACTGCCAGTTTCTGGAAGACACCTTCTTCAAGCAGTGGTACAGGAAGAAGTCTGCATCCTTCAAGAAAAACATGATTTTCATGCAGGACAATGCTCCATCACACGCGTCCAAGTACTCCACAGCGTGGCTGGCAAGAAAGGGTATAAAAGAAGAAAAACTAATGACATGGCCACCTTGTTCACCTGATCTGAACCCCATTGAGAACCTGTGGTCCATCATCAAATGTGAGATTTACAAGGAGGGAAAACAGTACACCTCTCTGAACAGTGTCTGGGAGGCTGTGGTGCTGCTGCACGCAATGTTGATGGTGAACAGATCAAAACACTGACAGAATCCATGGATGGCAGGCTTTTGAGTGTCCTTGCAAAGAAAGGTGGCTATATTGGTCGCTGATTTGTTTTTGTTTTGTTTTTGAATGTCAGAAATGTATATTTGTGAATGTGGAGATGTTGGTTTCACTGGTAAAAATAAATAATTGAAATGGGTATATATTTGTTTTTTGTTAAGTTGCCTAATAATTATGCACAGTAATAGTCACCTGCACACACAGATATCCCCCTAAAATAGCTAAAACTAAAAACAAACTAAAAACTACTTCCAAAAACATTCAGCTTTGATATTAATGAGTTTTTTGGGTTCATTGAGAACATGGTTGTTGTTCAATAATAAAATTATTCCTCAAAAATACAACTTGCCTAATAATTCTGCACTCCCTGTAGAGTAGGCTCCAGCCATCCCACAACACGGAATTACGTAAGCATAAGAACATTGATGGATGACTGGAATAAACAGCTGCCACCAAAATGATTTATGCAATGAACTGTGTGAACCAAGGTGAGCAAAATGTTTAGACATTTAGTGAAAATGATGGTGGATTTAAGAAGTTCCATTCCCCATCTTCTGTTTCCATAACCATGTTTTCAATGACAGTGAATACCTACTGCTGCAGTAAGCCATGATTTTTCTAAAGATAACTGACCTTCTCCTCATATGCTGATTTCACACAACAACGATTTTACATTATAAAGCAAAGGAACATTTACAATTGCAACATAGGAAACAGAAACACAAAGAAGGGCTAAGCCAAACAAATCATATATAATATCAGTACTAAAAACATGTATAATGTGGAAGCAGACATAAAATCGTGCTGGGAATTGTTGCACATCCTGTCGCTCTGTTTGGCCACAGTGTTTCATAGACCTCACATTGAATGTACCAGGGGAAGAACTGCTGTGTACAACCATTTTCTGCTTACTGTTGCATCTTCTATGTTCTGTTCTTTTCCCCTACACTGCCACACATTCACACAGTCCTCTTTGTCGTCCTGTCGCAGCCCATGTAAAATGTTTATTCCAGTATGCTCCTCCATTATCACAATTTCTTGTAATTTTGTTTCAACAGTAAATGCATTTTTATAACACAAAACACCCCTACTTTTGTTCATGACTTGGAGTTTTGACAGTTAAAATGATTCTCCATGTAATGAATAATGTTTCATAATTTTGTATAGAAAAGCTGTGAAATAATATCATGGAGTTTGATTATAAACATCTATTCAACCAATAATTGTGCAGATTGTAGATAATTATACTATTTCAATTACTTATGTGCTGAAATATTTGCAGGCGATGAATGCTCTTTCAGTTGCGCAAATAAAACAGAATATTGTGAATGCTTTTTAAAATTATTTCACTATCAGGACTGAGCCTGTGAGAAAATTTGGGAAATGTTCTTTCTTTACAGCCTTTATAGATTAGCTTGCTTATGTCTCATCTATAGGCTGGAAAAATGTACAAAGGAAACAAAGTAAAAAAGCCATAAAGTTGTTTTTTTAAACATAGAAGAAAAAAAAAGAAAAGTATCAACTGGAGGAACATTTGCAAACATTTCAATTTTTAGGACAGTAATATGATTGGACATCAAAAGTGTTACTTAGTAACTCCTCAGAATACCTGAAGAATAAAGATGGACAGTGCTTAACCAATCTACAAATAAACAAAAAGTGTCTACAAATTTTGGGAAAATTTCACAATAACCTTCCTACATATAACACTGAACAGACTTTTACCTACTGTAAAAAATATAATGAAAGGATTCTGAGAGTCTGGAGAAATTTCTGTGCTCAAGAGTCCAGGTCGAAAATCAATACTGGACACCTGTGATTCCCACAGGCAGCACTGCAGTAACAACAGGCGTGACTCTGTCGTGGAAATTGCTGCACAGACAAAGAAGAAGCCATATGTGAACCCGATCCAGAAAGGCTGCCATCTTCTCTCACACATTTAAATGATGAGTCAAAGTGAAAAACTGTTCTGTGGTCATCGAATCAAAATTAGAATTTTTTTTGGGAAAACATGGACACCACGTCCTCTGGACTAAAAAGTAGATGAACATCCAGCTTCTTATTAGCAGTTCAAATCATTCAATCCCTGATGGTATGAGGGTAAATTATAAAAAGATGCTTCTCAGTCCTAAACAGGACCCTGCACCAACTTTTTTGAGATCTGGGTTTAAATTGTGTTGATTTGTGAATAATATTTATGAGATTTTTACATCACTGCATTCTGTTTATATTTACATTTTACATTTTGCTCTAACGTTGGTAGAATTGGGGATGTAATTCTAGGCAGTAATGTAATTTTATTCTTTTGAACGTCCTAGAGAAATTTCAGTGTTTCCTTTCTTTTCTTTGGTATCTTAATATTTATTTGACATGTTGATTATGAATGTGTTTTTTGTCATAGTTATTTCACAGGCCAAAACAAAATTACTCATTCAAAACATGGTGCAACCTGTTATTTCTTCAATTTGTATATGTTTGTATATGGTTACCTTTATCAGACTTCCATGATAACAGCAAAAGTATGTCTCTGTGAAACATTTGCAGGGATTGATGAAATCTGATCTGCCAAACATCTTTTAATGTAATAAATTATGATTATTATTTAATACGTATAAAATAACACAAGCAATCAAACTGAGAATGCAATGCGTGACTTTCATATGCAGTAGGATCCAAAAGTATTTGGACAGTTACAGGAGATTTGTATTTTTGCCTCTGTACAAACAGTCACTGTCATAGATGTGATTGAACTGCACACTTTTAACTTTAATTCAAGCGGTGCAAGAAAAATGCTGTTAACTGTTTAGAAATTACAACTGTTTTCATACAGAGTGCCCCATTTTTAGAGGCTCAGCAGTAATTGCACTACCAAAGATGACAAATTAAGATGATTATTGATACAAGATTTTGTGTTTTTTGTGTGAAAATCCTTTCCAATCAGTAACTCTGCATATGCATGGGCTGCAAACTTCAGGAAGGCGCTCGTGGATGTTGGTTTCTTCCTTTGAGATCCTCCGCCAGACTTTTACACTTTGGCTTTTTAGCTACTATTAAAGGTTTTGCTATCTCTTGAAGTGAATAAATACATCATATTGACAGCTATAGTGAAAAGCTGCCAAATGTTCAACACTTGCAACAACTCAGTCAACTCTAGAGATTATTTCTGCTTCACTTGTAATGAACTAACAAGGCAACAGGCCTCATCTGGCCATCAAACTCTCAGACCATTGACTTTCTGGAAATTGGAAACTTTTTCTAAAAGACAAAAGGCTGTAATCCCTGAATAGTAATGCAATACTTTTGTTAAACACCTTGAAAAAGCGAAAAATCCGCACCTGTCCCAACTGTCTGATGTGGTTGTGTACAGAGGCAAAATTACAAACATTGTGTCACTTATGGAACTAACTATAGGAAACCTTTGAGCAGGTTTCAGTTTGTGTCATATCATTTTGTTTGCTGGTACTAATAACTGGCCAGTAGCTAGAACTGTCCTGTATTGTAAGCCTGTTTTCAATATCAGCAGCAACTGCTGTGAATCTTAGATCATGCAGAGTCAGGTCTGAACTCAGAGCAAAGTATGGTCTGTACTCCTTATTTAAAAACAAACCTTTTACTCTAGCTTGTAAGGATAAGTCAGTACGCTGGTGTTTTATTTCTCGGAGGGATTTTATTATAGTTGGAGTTTATCTGTAAACAGCATCTTATGACAGTCTTTGTGCTTAAAGATGTGTCATATCTGCCCTGCTTGCATCTGTAGATTCAATAAAACCGAAGGAGTAACTGCAATTTGACTGAGCCCATTGATTCATGTGGCTGCATGACCCTGAGGAATCAAGGATCTCTTGGATTTACACAAGAGTGTTTTGCGTGAACACACTGTTTGCTTTTGTTATCATGGGGGTAGATTTTGATAGGATTTTTCCCTTCACCCTTCCTTGACTGCTCCCTGAACAAACAGCACCTGCCTACTGTATGTTGCTATCACAGATGATGGAGTTCTGCAGTGCAGGGGGTCGAGCAGAGCTGACAGAGCTACGTGTGTGACACACTAGTAATTTGTTCTTTTTCTTTTTTCCTTGTTTAATTTGTTTGTTCAGTGCAGGTATTGAAAAACATAACTGGCATAATTCATTATAGCCTCGGGTAGATTATTTCTATAGTTTTCAGCCATCGATTCAAATAGGCCACCAACCATCCTCGTTAAATTTTAATCTACCTATTTCTATTGTTGTTTGAACACACATTATAAATATTTAGCTATATATAAATACTTTTAGAAGGAATCAGTTCAAGTTTTATATCTTAAATCTTGAACCCGTGTATTTAACCCTGAGTAAAGGAACTAAAATAATAAGACGAACCAGTGTCCATTTTTTCTCTGTCTGTAGTGATTCAGGCAGTGCTTCTGGACTGCAGAAAAATAGTGAATCCCATCTCATAAAAGTCATAAAAAGTAATAAAATTTGTTATTAAAACTATCAGACGTATCATTGTTTCACATATGCGTTTTCTGCTAGTTTTTCTTCACTTTTATCTTCATCTCAGGAGAAAGGTATTTTCCAAGGTTTTCATCTTCCTGCTTTATACAAAGTCGTACTTACACATTTAAGTACTAAATTAAAAACAAATTACCAGCAGAATGTACTTAGAAAAACAAAACAAATGACAAACAGTAGATTTTTTTAGGAGACATGGTTGCAAGTGTGGGAGAGTTTTTTTGCACATTTAAATTTATCCTTGGTTCTGGATGCAGTTTGGGGTCTTGCCCAGCGATGTCTCAGCACATGGTGAGGGGGAGTCAGAGAGCAGAGATAGCAAATCTCTGATTTGAATTCATCTTTTTGGAGTACTATATTTTCCAACAGTGTTTTAACACTCTAAAGCATTGCAAATATTACAATATGTTGTATATTATTATAATAAACAATGATTTCAGTTTAAACAATTTTTGTGATAAACAGCTGTGTGGCTTGTGGATAGCTTGTGGACAAAAGTTATAAAGTCAGATCCATAAACTTACAAAGCCCTAAATCCAAGACATTAATAAAAAAAAATCCAGTGAATTCAAAGGCAAGGAAACACAGAAAGCACATGGATTACATGAGTAAGAGACTATGAGACACAACCAATGAAACAATTCACTGGTCATTCAAAATTTAAAAACAACTGATCCTGAAAAACAAAAATGAATCATAAATTCACAAAAAACCTTGGGTCCAAATCCCAGGGACCATGACGAGTACTTACATTTAGATTTAATATATTAATAAATGTGTTTCTGTTTAAAATTCTTAGTTACTATAACTATCTTCATCATTCTAATTCATAATGTTTACTTCAGCGGATTAAGTAAGTAGAGTACACACACCCACTCGTGCATGAGAATCAACATTTTGACTTAACAATTTGAATTATGGGTGTCTTATAATGAAAAAATATTAACCGCATCAAGAATATGTTATTAAATCCTTTAATCTTAAAACCCTGTTCACAATTTGCATTGTTATTCCTCTGGGACCACAGACATCTGTGCCGAATATAGAATACAGTAATCTTTTAAACCTTTTTTATATTACTTAACTGTTTATGTCATCCCCCAAACTTCATTGTTTTTTCTTTACTTTGCACGACCAACAACTCAGTTTTGAACAGCATCCCCCCGGGTCACAGTGATGATGGCAGGGTGCCAAAGGGAAGACAGCGCCTGTGGTGGAGGAGAGCAGGGAGGAAGGAAAGAAGACTCAGAGCTGGCATAATCACCAGGGGCATTGAGCTAATGAACACACCGCAGGAGCAATAACAATAACAACAGGAGGGACCAGCTCCTCAACTCCTAACAGGAGGGAAGACGACCTACTGCACAACTGTCATTATGGTCTTTTTCAACAACAGCAGAAACAACAGGAGGGCTGAGCTCCAATACCAAGCGCGAGGGAAGAGAATATATTCTGTATAACTGTCATTAATTCATATTTAGATGTTAATTGTTTAAGTCAACCAACAGGTATCATAATTGCTTTAAAACACCAGCATTTCTCCAAGCAAATATTGTTGAATTTCTCCCTTTCTATGAATGTTTTGTAAAAAAAAAAAAAAAAAAAATCAACTCTTGTTTTTTATTATTACAGTAAATTTCTAAATTCAGTGATTTGCACATTGCAGTGTTAATACAACTAAAGAAACCTTGCTTGAAAATCTAGGGATTATATTATGTACGGTTTAGCCTCCTAAAAGAATCTATGGACAATGTTCAAAGAACTTCTAAAAGAGCTTAAGAGAAGCACAAAGCATTTACAAATGCAGAGCCAGCAAAGCATCTCAGCTTAATGCAACTTCTAAATCCTCTTTATGTTGTGGTGAGTCAAAACTTGTATATTAGAAGGAGAATTATATTTAATCCCCCAAGTGTTACAAGTGTACACCTCTCTGGAAAGACAGACCCCTGAAACCAAATGCAATGACATGAAATAATTAGGGTTTTTTTCAGTTACAGCCAAAGTACATTGATCGATTGTCTTTATTATCAAAGAAAATTTGGTTTTAAATGTAGCAGGAAACTTATATAGAAGCCTGCACCCATTATATGTGCTATAATAAACTACATATAGCACTCCCCAAATCCATAAACATAATAATTCCAAGGCTGACTGGAAATGAGAGAGAACTGAGAAAATAAAGCACGCAGTTGCACACTTGCATGTTAAATATAAAAGACTGACCATGCTGTTATTGGATTCTTTTCTCACAATGCAAGGCAACACAATCAAGGAGGTGAGAGAATTAAATCAATTATGTAAGATAGTGAAAAATCTTCAGAAAGATCTGCAAAACAAACAATTTTGCAGATCAGTTTTTCCCTATTAAAGTATTTCATAATAATTGATTAACCTATAGTTCTAGCATGATAACTACTAAAAAATCATACTGTGGCAATCGGCACAGTATATTGTACACACAGCACGGTATGTGATAGAGAGCACACAGCTCATGTCAGTCAGATACTCATAATAAAGAGCAACTCCTGTGCTTATAGACTGCAAAATGAAAGTATACATCTAAAAGTTCTGCCTGAATGCAAACACCTGACTCTAAAGACTTTATGTAACTGTGTCACGTAGCCACAAGTTTCTTGTCTGAAATTACTTCCTGCAGCGAAAGATAAGATAACGCAAATATTGTAACACAGCATGAGATGAGGAACGCCTGGAGGAGAAAAATTTGAATTTTCCTGTTTCTGAGATACGTGTAAGAAAATTATATTATAGAATCAGGGAGGTAATGATTTTATTTGGGGAATTGTTCATCTCAAGAACTGGTAAACAAAACACTAACTGGATAAGCTTTGTACCCCACTCGGGATGTTTGCCTTGAGTCACGGACACAGATTATTCCTGCTTGAGCCTGAGGCTATTATGTCCACCATAAAATAAAATCAGTAAGAGCTCTGCAACTGTAAAGCCAAAGTGGAACAAACATGAGCTCCAAAAATATAAAGGAAATAAAAAGTCACCTTGAACCCATCCAACAAAAGAGGTTCTGCCTTATAAAAAACGTAAAACTGAGACCGCTTTAAAACACTGAAGTCAGCATTGATGTTATTGAGTCTGTTCTCAACATTAACTGCAACTCTATAAAATTAAATAGCCAAGAGTCCTCCATCCACTTCAGTCAAAGTAGGAAATCTTTTCAGTAAGCCCGCCTCAGTTGCAAATATTAAAAGAAAACATTTTAAAACGCAGATGGCAGATCTTAGTTTGTTTACAATAAAACCTGCTTGTACAGTCAGGAAATATAAGGTATAAGAACTATGTTATTTTTTTCTAGAAATAGGATCCAAATAAAAAAAGTACACTCCCAACCTGCCGGCTGATCAGTCACACTGCTGCTGGATTGGATTTTTATGGGGTATTGAAATGGACTGACTTGACTGCTGTGCTGGCCAGAGATTGGATACTGAGCTGTTGCTATGAAGAAACAACAAAAGAAATTAAAAATAATGGTTATAGAACCATGCAATATTTAATATTACCATATAATAGAAAATACAACGTATATTAGTCAATGTTTACGTACATACGTACAAACAATGCATTTGTTTGTACGTATGGTCTCTTCTAGATTTACTTGTTTAATACAAACAAATACAGGTATGGAAATTTAAAAAAAAAAAATCACTGATTTGTGAGGGAAACCTTCATGTGCATGATTTGCACACAAATTTGTGTGTGCAGGTTTTTTATAACTGCTTCTGGTATGAAAATTACAACCTGCAGAGAGAGATAAGATGAAGAAAATACTGTAACACAGCATGAAAAGCCTGGAGTATCAGGAGTCCTGCTCCCAAAATAAGTGTAAGATTCCTGGAAGTGGAGCAATGATATTTTTCAAAGTTACAAAGTGTAATTAATCTTAAATCTTTAAGGATTAAAACTGTTTTTTGGAGAATTGTTCACCTCAAGCACATCTTAACTAAAAAAATGAATGAATGAATTTGTCCCCCAACAACAATACTTCCCTGAGGCAAAGGACAAAGCTTTTTCCTCCTTGAACCAGAGGCAATTCTTTTAAATGTCCACCCGAAAATAACATCAGTAACAGCTTCACAATTGAAGGGGGCTTTCTTTAAACCTTTCATGCATGAATTATGACAACCTCAATCAGGATTTTTTTCTTAAGTATTTTTATTCATCTTTAGGCATGAAAAAAAGATTTTTGAACTTCATTTTTTTTAAACATGTACTTTTCAAAGAGTTTTTTTTTACATGTCCACTTAGGTGGACAACATACATTTTGACTTATGAATTTGGTATGGAGTGTCCAATGTAGTGGTTTATGTGCAAGTATACCATCAACACTGAAACAAATACAAGAAAAAGTCTAGGAAGAAGCTCCATACAAAAACATCCTACTTCGATCCTGCAAGCTAATCGGTCATACTGCATCTGGATTGTTGTGTGTCGTTAAAACCTCTCTTCATACACTCTCTCAGCTGTCTCTCACCCTGACATTTATTTCTCCGGGGAAGAGCTGTATATCTCCTTGTCCAGATCCACCTGTTTGATGTCCATTCTCCTCTGAAAGCACCACTGTGTTAGTATTGGCTGCTGAGCAGTTTGCCTCAGAGCAGCCAGGGGTCAAATATCTTATTTAAAGCCAAATCAACACAACATGGTTCTTGTTGACTTTCTAGGTTTGCTGATGATCCCATTCTGCTCACAGCCAAGCTTTTATTCATTTTAAAACAGCACCAGGCACCCTTTAGAAACCTTTTAGGACTACTGATGCGGTGAGATCACAGAGAGTTTGGCGCTGTTGGCCTACAGAGACACCACCCTTGCCTCTAATGGTAGCTCCACAGCTGATCTGATTGTCTTGTAGTACTCCTGTTGGGTCGACTTTAAGTCAACACCAATTCCGCATTTCTCTCACTATCCATGTATCAATTTCCTTTGTGTCTCATTTTCATAATCAGTTAAATCCTAGTGATTCATCTCACGTATGTGAGTTTATAGCTTTTGGAGATAAGTTATAAACCATCTGCTGCCTGTTATTGATTTGCGGTTTGGTTACATAAGCCACATGCTGCTGATTCAAAACTACAGTTTGGGTTTTATTATAGTTTTTTTTTTCAAGCTTTAGTTTTTACCTGGATTCACCTCGGTAGTTAAAGCCACAATAATGTTTTGTAAAGATATGAGCTGAGCTTAAATTTCCAACCATCTGTTTCTGTCTCACTGTGAGAGCAGGTTTTACAATAGATTAAGACATATAAAGGATATAAATATGAATAAATACAGTGGATTAGGGAACAAAGAAGATCATCAAACACAGAGGCTGCTAACAAATTTGCATGCACAACTCTGATCTGAGGAAAAGTGTAAATTTGCTTACAACAGGGGTCAGCTAACCCTGTGTGCAGAACATCTTCTAACCTCTGAGGATTTTCCTACCCTCCCTTCTTCCCTCTCGCTGTAATCAATAACAGCGGGACAAGAAGCAATGTCATAGTTTTATTTACCCGCAAACATGTCTGTGAACTGGCTGATCTAATCCATCAAGGAGTGTGAGGGATTTATATTCATAATAACAAGGAAGGTAGATATCGAAGTTGCACCGAGAGTCCCGTGGACTGAGGGCCCCTGTGCTTTGTTCCACCTTGAAGGTCAGGCTGCCTAGCTGCCTGATAGGCAATGAATGCCCATGTGCCAGGGCATGATCAAACATATTCAAATACTTGTATTTTCCAAGGCCTCTCCTGTATCTCATTAGTCTGTATTTGACTGTGAGTGACCTTGAGAATTGTAGAAAACATTCACAGGAACAAACCAGGATTTCAAAATGCATTATTTGTTCTCAAGTTCTTTTTGCTGACAGTTTAAATGTTAAAGGTCAAAGATGATTGATAATTATCACATTTTAATGTTTGTGGGTGTGTGACTGCAGCCTTGGAGAGAAACTATATCTGATAAAGGTGAAATAAGCGATGTCTCTGAAAGGCACTAAATGATGAAGTGGTTCTCTCGCTCTTTACAGATGGCTAGAAGAAATGAGTGAAGTCAGGCATGTCGCAGGTAATCACAAATGTAATTGCATCCATTTTGAGGTTAGCCATGGCACTTAGCAGCAGCTCATATCCTTTTCATTTATCTCACTGTAGAGAGAAACGATGAGACTCAGGCCAACAAACAAGTAAATCAAATAACCAAACAAGTAACTTTCCTGTGTAACCAAGGGGCAGGGTTTGGGTAAAGTTGGGGGGTTTATGGGAAATGAACAAGCCTCAAGTGGCCACTAGAGGAACTCCAGTTTTTGGTATCTCTGCCTCATTTTTCAGCCACTGAGGTTGCTGCCTGGTTAAGTCAAAAAAGAGCTAAAAATTGAGCCAAAAAACTTCAGTTTAATACTTGTGATTTCTTTTATTAAGCCAACACTATTTCATCCATTAAACTACTCACTGCACCAACCACCACAATTTATATTTCTCCAACAAAAGTAGCATTCCAACACCATCACTATTACAAAAATTACATTATGCTCTGTGCTCTAAAATGCAACCACTAATGAAAATAATCCTAACATGTAAATTCTGGAAAAGTATGATAGTTTCATGAGGCCACAACGGTATATTCAGCCATCAAATCAAAATAATACAGATACAGTAAAAGATATCTAGGTGCAAAACAATGTTCATCACTATAGTACTAATAATTTAACTATCAAAAGGTCTTCTAAAAGGTAAAGATTTCAGACAGTAGGAGTGGGTGAAGGTTAACTGAGTGATATTTACAACATCCCATGTTTTCAGTCCACCAACCTGAGCCACAAGATTTTTGAAAGGCCACATAAAAAAATTCAATGCCCAAGCAGATATGTGACTATGTACATAAAATACAGTTTTTATACTTGCAATAGGCATCTGTTTGCGTGGGGAAGTGCATCTGCTGGTGCCTTTACATGATTTTATTGCTGAAGATGTGTGAAAGCAACACAAAGGCACACAGTGAATAAAGTGAATGCTTTCTATGTGAATGAAAAGGCAAATGTGTGCTTTAAAGAGCTACTATATACAACAACTGACAACGATTTATGGAATGATTTTCAGGATTTTGACTACTGTGTTTGAGTTGGATCAGTGTTCTCATCTACCAATGAATATTATCATATTTACACACAGGTTTTCTAGGTGAGTACACAAAAACTGTAATGAATATAAACAAATAGTACAACAGCAATTCTTTCCATTCACATAACATTGAGCAGTCCATCAGCAGTACTTCAGTCTGTTTTTAGTAACAAAGACTCCACCCTGTCAGAAATATGTTGAAAGAATCTCATTATGCCTGATATATATGATGTAAAATCAGGTATAATATAAATGTGAATAATAAAGTGCTGCTAACGGGTAATTCTCCTCTAATTATGCATTTAAACATATGATTCAGCAGTAATTGACAGCAACTTGGGAATTTACCTAAGCTGCACAGGTAAGTTAAGTAAAATAGATGACCAAAAGAGAGTTTGAGCTACTCAATACTGCAGAATTCAGAAATAAAAGCAAAAACACAGACCTTGCAGAAACACAGACCATAATGAAGTTGTTCTGAATGTTTGACCCAAGAAAGATGAAAGCGGTTTTTGAACAACGAAAGACAGACATTCATTTTAGGCCACATTTTTTCTTTTTCTTTCTTTTTGTTTTTATGAAAAAACGTTTGTTTGTCACTGAATAACAGCATGTAACACTCGAATGCATGACAGCTCTGAAGCCAATTCACCAGACTATGTTAGCTCAGGAGGTAATCTCACCACAAAGATACAGAGAGAGAAGATCCTACACCGAGAGAGAAGAAGCTCTCTGTCTGGATCAGGTTAGTCTAACCTGAAGCTGTACCAAAGTGATAAGGCTGAAAGACTGATGGTTGTATTAGACAGGCACTTAAACGGACACATTTTCTGGGTTTTGTGGGGCAGACTTTTGGTTTTGTGGCTGCTGATTGCGAGTGGGCACTTGTGTCATGGATGGATGATTTATGTATTCAACATTACTGCCAAGTTTAGCTCTCTGGTAGTGATCTGTGTAGATACTGTTCCCTATTTCCAATTTCTTCATTTGAACTGTGAAAAAGGAATGGTGTAAAAAGATAAATAAATACAGGAATGGAGAATAAATTTTGGTTCTTTTTGCATATTTATCTAGATATCATTTCCTCATGAGCAAAAATATTGTACAAAAAAATACATTGTTCTATAGTTTTCTACCAACAAAGAGTAAAAAGAGTAGTAGTTACATATATGTATAATTTGTGAAGAGTTGTTGCTAATTTAAATTTCATCATGCAAAAATTAACATTCTCATCATCTCACACCCAAATATCACAGTTTTTGTATGCAGTAACGTTCTCGGTAAAAGATACATAAATAACTTATTACTTTTCAGCAGAGTATTGGGACTTTTTTCTAAGGGCAGTGCCCCATCTGGTGGAGTGACATAGTCAAGTTGTACAGCATCAACAGTGCCAGAGTGTACAGTAACACAGCAATACAGTATGATCATTTAAAAAAGACATTTTTTGCACAGTGAACTTAAGCTACAGCGCTCTTTAACCAGATAGTCGCAAAAAAATCACTGTAACAGGTGACAGAACAGCACATATCAGTAAAATATTTAGTGAGGGGGAAAAAAGATGTTAAAAGAGGCCAGTTGATTGCAGATTCGGCTTTTCCTTCTGTAAAAATATCTTTAAAAATATTAAAACCTTCCCCACCATCTAATCTCTCATCTGTATATTTTCTGCCAGGCGACGCGGTGCCCATCGAGTTCTCGTTTCTATGTGTGACATGAAAGCAGCAGCAGAAGACGTCGTGGCAGAGCGAATCACACAGGTCTGTTCTGTTTGGTGGTGAGGACACCTGAAATGTGGTGACAGTGTGAAGAATATACTATTAGTGTATCCGTCTACTTCTAGTCAGCAGACTCTTCTCCTTTGCTGTTGATCTGAGAAAGAGTTTGTTGGAAAGTTCAGTCCCAGACGCTCAGAGCTGCGAATCGGCTCCCAGGCTGTTGAGCTCCTCCGGTGTGTGCTTCTCTGCCATGGCAGCAGTCTGACGGAAGCCGGCCGCGATATCATCAAATGTCCGGCCCTTGGTCTCTGGCACTTTGAAGTAAGTGAAGATGAAGAATATGACCAGTAGCACAGTGAAAATGACAAAGACGTAGGGACCGCACGCGCTCTGCGAAGAGACACAAGAAGCAAAACAAAAGATATTAGATTGATCAACTTATTTCTTAGTACTTGGAAGCAATTCATCTTTCACAATTCTGTTTTGTATCTTGAACTCAGTATCATACATAAGCACTGATTGATTGAATTTGAACGTGACTAAAATATCAACAAAATACACTTTAACAATAACGAAACAAAGGAGGAGTTGCTACAAACATAGACTTAAAGGTAAACTCATTTGATCCTACCTCAATATACAATATACATGTATAATTACATACAGTTATATAAGTCTACACACAAATTTCAAGCATAAAAATCCTAATAACCATAAAGCTAACTTAACTGTGCCTGTCTGTAGAACGAATGAAATGTTTTGCTTAAAAAGGGCTCAACTCATATCTCAAATCTGGCTACAAAGTATGTGTTTCATTTACAGTGACAGACTCTTGGTATAAAATAAGGAAGTCATCATAAAGAAGAACCTAGTTCAGCTTTACTATTTGACACAACCGGTCCAATAAATTAAGTCAGTAACAAATGCAAGAGCCTATGTTTTTGTGATAGTTATGTGCTTTTACTCACCGCACCATACTGGAAGCCCATTCCCACTATAAAGTTTGCAGTCCAGTTGGAAAAACCAGCGACAGCAATGGCTGAAGGCCTGGGTCCCTGTGAGAACAACTCTGCCACGATGAACCAAGGGATGGGACCCGGCCCGATCTCAAAGAATGCCACGAAGGCAAAAATGGCTACAATGCTTACATAAGACATCCATTTGAGTTGCTCCTGCAAAAATAAAAGAGGAAAGTTTTTGAAAGTTGCACGTCAAAGTCATAAATCAGGTGACACTGAAGTGTGCCTTTGTCAGGAATACACCTACCAGCAGAGCCATAGCAATAGTCATGAGGATGGCTGATCCAGCCATTCCCAGCAGCCCCAGTAGGTGCAAAGACCTGCGTCCTGCTCGTTCTACGACAAACAGCTACAAACACAAAGAAATGAGGAGAAAGGTCAGTGTACCATATACATGCTTTGTATCACAAATCTGATTACAAGGGACCAGAATAATTTTTGAATTGTGCTTTGGTAGAACACAATCTGATGTTTTTGACACCTATAATGCTATTTTGTGTACTGCTGTACTCACCGACACCACAGTGAAAGCTGTATTAACCACACCGGCTCCAATGGTCGCATAAACGGGCTGCTCAACTCCAGCTTTCGCAAAGATACTAGTGGAGTAGTAGAAAATCTAAAAACAAACAAGTTGACATGTAGGTTGGTTCAGGATATCACCTCCTGATATCAACTTCACAATTTCAGTGGCAGTCTTTAGAGGGAATAATCTGAAAAACATGTAGGTCTTGAAACTTACAGCGTTAATACCAGACAGCTGCTGGGAGAGCTGCAGCATGACAGCAATGAGCAGGGGCTGACGGTAGAGGGGTGAGCGGAAAAGCTCCAGGATGGTCACCTTCTTCTCCCTCATCATCTGCCGGCTCTCCTCCTTCATTTCCTGCATGTCAGCACTCACATCAGTGGTGCCCCGGAGCTTCTTCAGCACTGAAACATGTAAGAAAAAAAACAACAGATGATTTAAAATGAACTTATGTTTACACATATGCCAGCTTGTATGACTTGTATGTATGTGCTCACCGCATTTGGCCTTGTTCTCTTCGTTCTTGTTGATGAGCAGGAATCGGGGGCTCTCTGGGCAGAGAGGCAGCAGGACGCACTGTATCACAGCAGGGATGAAGAGGAAAGCCAGGAGGAGAGGCCACAAGTTCTCGTTTCCCATGATCACTTCCAATCCAAATATCTAAAACCCACACAGACACTAATGAACCACCTGCATAGCTCCTAGCAACCACCAGTAGAAACAATTTATCACAGGATAAGACATATCACAAGACAACGAATGCCACAAATACATATTCACCAACCTGTGCAATGAGGATTCCAATGACAATGCCCAGCTGGTGTAGCGTGCCCAGGGCTCCTCGTAGGGCTGTTGGGGAAATTTCACCCACATACATGGGCACAAAACCTGTGGAGAGGCCACAGTACAGCCCAACCACAAAACGGCCAACGATGAGCATTTCCCACGACTTTGCCATCTTTGAAAAACCCATCAGAACGGCCGAGATAAAAGCCAGAATATTGGCCATGAGCATAGAGTTCCTCCTGTAGACATCAAAGAACAAGATACAATTTAGAAAAATTAAATGCAGGCAGGCTCTCAGCAAAGGACTAACATGCTGTTTAATACTAGCAGTGACTCAGTATGTTGTTTACCTTCCCAAGCGGTTAACAAAGAGTCCTACTGAGAATGAACCAAAGATGCCACCGACAGAGAAGACAGAAACAGCGATGGACCACACAGCTGTCAGGGAGCTTTTGGGAATGGGCTCATTGTAACGGTGATACCACGTTTGATTGATGAAGTTCTCAATAACCTAAGAAAGACACATTTCATTGTTACTTTTGTTTCCAAGGATTATAAACAGGATAAAATCTATCATACAGAATCATAACTCTGTAACTTCTGTCGGTGCTGTGCTTTTTTGGAAATCGAATTTCCCAGAGGAACCCACCCGAGGGATTAATAAAGTTCTATCTAATCTAATCTAATCATTTAACACATCCACAAGTCCCACTGTTGTCATAGTTGTAATGTGATCATTCCATGTCTGCATCAGATCACACGCTTGAGATTTTCCTCTTCTGAACCCTGCCACATAGCTGAAATGCCACTTTACAGCCAGCTGATGGCAGCACTGTATAATCACCAGCATTTCCTGGCCACCAGGAAGTTTATTAGACTCGGGTGTCAGGTTTCACATCCCCTCCCTTCACTGTGTCACCACATCCCAGACAACTTTGTTGACAAACACACCCAGGAGTGCGGGTGACGGTGCTTAAAAAGCAATGCCTGCTTCTGTTTCTGTGTGTCACGCTGACACCTCTGGCATGATTCAAGAAGGTCACTACCCAGTCCACAACGCCCCGTAAATGACTTCACCAGTATAGTTCTACTGCAACCAAAATCTAAGTCTGGATCATCTGGATCATGTGCCTTCGAGCTCGTGCAGCACATTTTTTGAGGCACTCTGCAGTTAATCTAGTCCCGGAGATCGTGATGTACTAGAGATCAGTGATGGCATGTGGAAAAAAAAAAAAAAAAAAAATCTGAGATGTCCTTATTAGCAGTTATGAATAGGAGGCTTTGGCTTGTCAAGGGCTTTTCTGTAGTGGAGGGATACATATTAAATGACACTCTGACACTGTTAACACAGAGCCTGGGTCACATCCACTATCAACTTACACTCACAAGACCTTGTTGGTGATAAGTATGTATGGTATCATATACTGTACTGTCCCCCTGGCCTTCATCCCATCACGTCTGCCCTTTAAAAAGAACACGTTCACAGAGTTTATGCAAGCAGAGATCGAACATAAATAAGTACTTTACTTAAGTGCTGTAGTTTAGCAAAGCTGATGGAAAAGAGCAAAAGTGTGAGGAGAAAAGTATGTATTTACACATGATCTCCATCAGCTTTTACGTTCATATGAAGCTGGTTGCACACAGTTGTTTACTTATGCATTCAGAATTACAGAGCAACACAATCTCTCATTTGGTAGTAAGACATTTTAAGGTAAGACTTTATTCACTGTCTTAAAAGGAGATGTACTATGCAAAGTCATCTCTTTTTGGTTTTTTCATTACATTCGCAAGTCAAAGACCAACACAGTATAACTTTTTTTCCTTTATCCTTGGATTAATAAACGAATATCTTAATAAACTGCTGCTTTTGTAAAATTCCTCTGAAACGTTGTATTCCAGTTTTGTTTCAAGCATGGTTGTGTTTGTATTACCAGCTTTATTAGCTCTCCTATTTCACTGGTCCATGAAATAGGACACCATGACACCATCAGGGAAGGTACTGTTCCCTAAAAGGGGGTGTGGCCAGCCTATCTGCTTTTAAAGCTACAGACACTAAAACGCAAAACCTGTGGAACAGAAATAAAAACCAGAGGTAAACTGGTATGAACTAGGTATGAGCTGAAGAGTGAAAGGCACATCCTGGGCACAGGTGAATCTTACATTAAGTTGCAAGGCTCCCGATTTGATCTCTACCAACTCCTAAAGGAAAGCATCTGGCTCATTAGGCTCCTAAATGCTCAAACAACTGTCAACTAACTTTGTTTTGAAATTTGTGCTGGACCGTGTAGTTTTTCTGTGGGTTTTTGAAGCTTCATCACTGCCTGCATTAACAGTTTGATCTGAAAAACCAAAGAAAGAGCTCTGCAAAACTAAAAGCAAACTCCAGGTTTAAGTAATGAAACAGTGTTTTCAACTCTACAAACAACATCTTATACATGTTTTTCCACTGCCATCTTTTAATGGTTACTTTAAAACTCTCACTAACTTTAACTTGTTAGCGACAAATTACAAGGTGGCCCTTGAAAAGTTACATAATTGGTTCTTGTTCTCTAATCTCAATAGGCTACACAATCCAAACCACCAGCTGGCCTAAAGTACACATTGTGAAAACTGTCTATTCATACTGACTGGCCTTCAGCCTTGGTGATGAAACTGGTTGGGGACCAGGCTGTCAAGGTAAGCAATGTATTCAGCACACACAAAAATACTGAAAAAGGCAACAATAATATAGTTTCTCTTGTTTTAAGACCTTTCTAATTAAAAAGCACTAAAATAGATGTGAACTACATAGTTATATTGTTTCAAAAGGAGAAATCTTTAAAGAAAAGTGAAGCACCCTCCCTCCTGCAATACATCCAATGAGCCTACATTCAAGTGTTGATCAGGCAAACATTCAATGGCTGGAGCACAGGACAGCCTGAACAAGGCCCTTGAAAAGGCGTATCTAATCAGAGACACTCCAACACAGTACAAGGCTTTAGGTGACACGCTGTAGGTGATTATATGATGATGAACACGTGTTGCTAATAGTGTATAGAAAGATTTGAATACTATTAGCAACAATTTGTGACGTTTTATTCTTGAAAATAACATAAGACTGTGTGCAGGTCTAGATCACTTTTTAGCAAATAAGGACAAGCTTGCGTCTGTCAGAGTCAATCAACAGAAGATGAACTCAGGCAAATTTTCAGCTAAAATCCTTCACCCAGCTTCTTAGTTGTGACGATTTAACACATTTTATAGTTTATGCGCTTTAATTATTTTTCTTTTACATATTTTAGACCACATTACTATCATGATAACCTAATATGATAATCAGACTCTTAGTTTTATTTCACGTCACACTTTTATTAATATTAAAGGAATTTAGTGGACTGAAAGCTTCTCTAATTGAAAAGGGTCCTTCATATCAAGGTTGAGCATAACAGAGAACAGCTCAGTTTAGGAGGGTCTGTCTGGGCCTCCTTCCTAGTACCTCTGTGTGGGTCAAAGATAACATAAAAGGAGTGGAGCTCTAGCCTGTCTGGAGACACACCTATTACCTGCAGAGAGTAGTCTGAGTAGCTATAGGGTGTGTTCAGACCAACGCAAACTGAGCTGACAGTAGTTCTCACACGCAATGCGACACAGGCATTCCTTAGGAAATGAATGTCTTTGCTGTACCTTCCTGTTAATAAATCGACTGTCTGACTTAGTCTTCTGGGGGGCTTTGGAACATTGTTTTTGTGATCTTTTTTGTTACGGGGATAAGTCACTGTCTGCCTCCTAAATTTAATTTCTAAATTTCATTCTCAAGCATTTGCCAGCTGGCTTCAGGTCAAAAGAGGTCCATGTTTGGGCATAGACACTCTCTGTTGCTCTCTGTTGATCCAGATGTCCTTGGACCCATTAGGCCTAAATTCAGCTATTATTACCTCACCTCTTAACCTACACCCTCCCTTTTCTGCGATGTTCTTCAAGGCAGCGAGTGAATTAACAGCCAACTGTGGAACAAAGTTGGATAGCTGGAAAGCACTTGATTGGCTTGATTGATTTCTGCAGACCCAGAGATTCTGGAAGTTTTTTGGAAACCCTGGTTATTTTATGGTTATTCTGAAGGCTGTACTTTGTGTTCCTTCGTCTGATATGACAATAAACACTGAACGAACACCTGTTGAAACCAAAAACTTTCAATTTGAACCTTTATGACAACAGCCTCTTGTTCATGCCTCACTCTCCTTTAGCTTTTTGTAATAAGACAGTTTACAGCTCACCTCCTGGGGGGCGTTGATAACACCTGTGTTGTAGCCAAACTGCAGGGAGCCAATCACCGCAGTTCCAACACTCATCAACAATGGAAGCGTTATTTGCTGAAAGAGAACAGGGAAAATATTGTCAGTAAAGATACCAGTCTGACCAGTTAATCACATTTTGCCATGTGTCCATGAGCTGGCACAGAAAATCCCACAGATCTCAGTTTACTGACCAAGAATGGAATTGATGACAAGTACATTTTCCACCCTGATGTAGTTATTATAATGTTTAATGAACACACTGTTAAGATTTCCTGAAATATTTTAAAGACACTTAATATACTGCTACAGTACATAAAACTGTGAATATGGAGCATAAAAGATGTTCATTCCAAACAGACAAACAGAGAAAAAAGAGAAATCCACCGTCGAGCTGTAACTATGTCTGTTGAAGACATTATTAACAGACTGAGATGAATAATGGATCATACAAATATTTTTAGGTCTGAGGGGGGTCACAGGTTTGTCCTTTCAAAAGCTTTACAGATTTCTGAGTAAAGCTGCCTTGTGAAAAACGTCCAGGTCAGACTCAGGTCTACTGATCTTATTGTCTGTGCTCTTATTCCTGTTATTACAGAGTTCATTTTTAGCTTGATCTCACCAGAGCCCAGTAGATTAGAAGAATACCAAGAAGTTAACAAACCAGTGCATGGTATGTCGCTCTCAGTTTCCAGTTCGCAGACAGGGAAGCAAATGCCTCGAGCTACTGTCCACCAACACTAGGGCTGCCACGATTAGTCGACTAGTCACGATTACGTCGACTATCAAAATCGTCGTCGACTGATTTAATAGTCGACACGTCGTTTGAAGCTTTGTAAGATCCCAAAAGACGCAGGAATAAGTAGTAGGATTTAAGAGTGAAATAACGGACTGAAACAGAAGATGGCAGCACTGCATGTACAAGGATGCTAGCTGCAGTTAAACCCCAAAGAAGAAGAAGCTGTGTCCCAAAATTCATAGCGCAGCCCAGCTCAGTTTCCAACAATGGCGGCAGCTAGTTAGTTTTAATATTACTCTTATTATTCTTTCTGGGTCACAAAATAAACGTTTAGCATTTTTTCAGGCGATAATGTAGCCGTGTAAACCTCAAATATCTGTTCAGTTTATCAAGACACCACATATATTCGGAAGCGCTCTGACGTTTTCAGAGACGTCTGTTACCCACTAGCTCGATAGCTAGCCAGGGGCAAGGCTCACTAGAGCCCGTGAGAACACCGGACTCCCGGCAAATCGTTTTCAAACCCACTGCCGTCTTTCGCTACTCAGGTTAAACATGATATATAAGTCACTTAGATAACTTAAAAATGTTATTGTTTGGCTTTTTTTGTTGTATTTTATTTGTTCCTGAGTAAATCGGTTTGGCTGAGATTAAAGTTATAGTTTTTACACAGCTGAATAAACATCAAGCAGACAACTGATTATCAGATGCTCGAGAATATACTCCAGTGTCCTGTTATATTTTAGATAGCAAGGAGTTTATTAAACTTTACCGAAACAATCTGCAAATTTCATTAAAATTTAATAAACTATCATCTTGTCTTTATTTTTAGTTAGCACATACCGTAAACACTTAAAGCTGTAAGCTAATGATAGTTATATAAGAGCAGATGCATGCTGGTGCAATAAGCTGTACGTTGTACGTCCAATGGATGCATGATCTGATTAGTCGACTAATCGCAAAAATAATCGGTGACTAGTCGACTATCAAAATAATCGTTTGTGGCAGCCCTAACCAACACTGACCCCTTTTATCATTTCTGCGTCAGCTAACTGTGCATATGACCACCTCTGAGTGCTAGTTTTCTGAAAACATCGGTTAAACTGTATACCTTAACATTGCATTTTCTTATTTATCTCAAAAGGCTTCACATACTCAAGATTAAACTTCGATTAAATCCAGTGTTGCTTACTATTCCAATCCTTCATTTCCTTAAAAGCAGTCATCTTGTTGATGATTAATGTTTTTTTTTTCCTACCCCGCGTGATTCATGCCAAATCCTTTGGTACAGTGATTCACAACAGATACCTTCCTTGTATTTTGGCAACAAAGGATCTGACCTTTACGAGAGTAGATGTCACCTCAAAGTGTCATTGTTTTAACTTGAGTATCCTGAAGAAACCTAGTTTTAGTTTGAAGTATTTTTATATTCAAACCCACTAAACTGATTAAGAGATGACACAAATCAAGGATCTCCCCTTCGCTTAGCTATTACATTTTTTAATAATCTCAACTCCACCTTGAAACACCAGCAGAAAAAGTTTCCAATGGCCATTCAAGTCTAAGAAGTCAAGCTCGTAAAATGAACAAACATGAGGTAAAAAGGAGGTGAAAAATCACCTTGTCTAAAGGTTGTTAAAGTCTTTAACATGGAGCAGTGCAGAATGACATTTGTTCCTAATTTCACAGCCAGCGAATTTTCAAAGCTAATCAGGTAGAAAATTTGAAATACATTTCACATTGCTCTTACCAAGAACTTTTATGAGGAAACCATAATAATGTGCCATTGTCCACATCTCAGTGATGTTCTACAACATTCCGATCTGGTGACCGAAAATCAATCGTGGTTTCGTGACTAACATTTCAGATTACTTCTATTCTTATCACTCTGGTGGTGGCCATCAGAAGACTGTCAATTATGGCCAAAAAGGAAAGCACATAACCAACAACACTCAGATAAGCTGTGGCATTTAAAGGTGAATGAATAGGGGCCCAAGAGTTGCCAAGAAAAGATTTCCTCATGATTGCGCCATCAGTCACCTGAACTGCTAACACAAGGCTGATTGGTTCCATTGATTTGTGTTGTTGAGCGAAATGCCTCAGAACTGAGATTCTTCTGATAAGCCTATGTTTTTGGTTTGATATCATAGCTGCCCAATTTCATTTAACTTCAGCCTGCTGAAGCCTTGTATTTCTCTTGGCTGGTATAAGTGTAACCTCACATGGCCTGCCTGTCTGCTCATTCATACATTATTCTTACACTCACTGTTTAAATAATCCTCTCTGATTAATAATCCCCTTCCTTAAAGTCGTTCTTCTCTTTCCGCTTGCAAAAGCTTAGGTTTAAACAGCAGGTGACCAGAGATAATCTGCTTACAACTTAGGTGATCATATCCTGCCACCAAGTAGATATTGTTTCCTAGAAAGTTGATTCTGTTCATCTAGATGTTGTGAGAGGAAGGAATGTTTACTCACTCATCCAAGTGACTGATGAGTTACGAAATGTCTTTTCTTCAGAAAGTGCAACATCCAGATCAACCGAATTGACTTCCTGGAATTTCCTTGCTTGAATGACTGAGCATGCATCAAGATCAGAGAAAATTTGGTTTAAAAGGGGGATGAAGAGAAAGATGGCACCAAGATTGAGTATAACATTGATAATCTTTAACTGTCACTTATGCAAAGATACTTGACTTGAAAAGCAGAGAATAGTTCTCCTGAATTAAATCTTTTTGATATAGAAATATATATCAAATTGACAAATGAAGTTGCAGAAGTTTGTGATTACTTAATGAGCTCTTTTTTTGGCTTTTTTGCATCTTAGCATCTTTGTGGGTCATAAAATCAAAACAGATTGGTAAAAGAAGCTTTCAGTAGTTATTCCAGCCTAATTTCACAATATTTTCCAATGACGAACATTTTTAAAGGAACAAAAAACAAAACAAAACAAGAAAACAGCCCAACAGGTTTCTTTTTAAAAAAACAAAACATTCCTCATAAAGGATTTGAAAGGACTGCGCCTGTAATCAGCTCTGTAATGCTGCAGGTATTTAAACACAGGTATTCTTTGTGTTGTAGGCAGCTTGGTTACATCTAAAACTGTTTTTTATGCTCCTCCAGAGCAGGAAGAAGAAAAAAGTCTGTGTGTGTTTTGAGAGGCGGTAACTTAAGCTCTGCTCAAAGCAAAGAAGAAAAGAAAAAAATGAGGGCTTGGCTGAAGTCATTTACAGACCAGCCTACGCCTCTGAGCCAATAGCAGCTCTTCTCGGGAGCATGTCTAGAGAGGGTCACTAGGTTCATATATGTGTGTATAAACATAGATATACACGCTCTTTTCAACACTGTGGGCAAATGATCAGAACAATCATGACTGATGTCTCTCAGTTACAGCTACAAAAAAGACAAGAGGCAATTCAGTGACCTACCAGCTGTTTTTTACTCTAAACAGCTAAATCTTGACTGGCCCCTTTGGGGAAAGTCATGCTTTGAGCTTGTTTATGTCCCCTTTTGGGAACAGCTGCAATTATCTGCAAAAAAATGTAGAGCTGCAACAAAAAAGTACGGAGAGCAGCATGTGTCCAAGTGAAATTGAAAACTTCTCTGTAACATCTTTACCTTCAGCTTATAGGTGTTTCTGTGCAAGCCAGCCATTTTTATCCAAACATATACTTGACATCATTTTATCATGCTGGAAATTAAAAAGTAGGTATTTGTTCAATAAAACTGATTAATTGGCTTAGCCCAAAATGACTGATGCAAGTTTCAGTTAAATCTCTTATAGGTGAGATCACTTGCACATAGGAACGAGAAGAGCAGTATAATGGATGACTTTCTCAAAGAGGAAACAATGAAGTCACATCCGAAACAACTCTACTCTATGTTTAGAACCTCAGTGGTGATGGCTCCTCTGCTCTTGCTTCAGCTCTCCAACTTCAACATAATATTACCGTATTGTGTGTGTATAACCTCTTTTTAAGTTTTGTGGATATTCTACATGGTTATGCTGAGGATATGTCAGCCAATTTCCACTGGAAATGCCTTTTGGTTAAACTGTCAGCAAGCAATTTGCATTTGCACTGTTAAATTTTTATATATAACTTTAATGCACATAAAAAAAAACAGCTGCTTGTTTTTAAGTGAAAATACATTGATGGGGTTTTTTTTGCACTAATAAAGTTGAGGAGTTGTAAAGTATTTTGTCTAGTGTCAATTATATCGTCAGTTATATCATTATTGCAAATTTTCAAATGTATATCGTGATAAATATTTTTGGTCATATTGCCCTGCTCTACTGCATACCACAGCGTTTAACAGTCGGCTCTAATTACAGGAATTCACACTCTGGGGCGGTGCTACCACGAATATTCAAAAGCAATTCCAAAGAACTGTAAAAGAAAATGTAGAAAAGATAATACTGTGTCTGTGACATTAACAGAAGACAGACAGAACTTAACATGCACTTTTCAGATATAGATGAAAAAGTTTTGAGTTTACAAGTATGCCATTAAATGCTTATAAATCTTTTTTTTTTAACTTTCGAAAGTATAAAAAGAAGGAATCTTACAAAGAAAACACAAAACATGGATCCAGGGGTCAAAGTATCATTACTTTCCTCCTCCCACACCCTTAAATATGGTCTAGATATATGCAAATGTTCTCTCTTTGCATGGACAAAGTAAAGCAGCCAAATGCATGTGCAGTGAGGAAAAACCTGCCGAGTCATGGCTGTGTTTATGGTAGCCCTGGTTGCTTAGCAGCCCTTAGCTTGCTGCTCTTCCTGAGTGTAAACAGACAGACATCAGAGCTCATAAAGAATTATTAAAACAAACTGCTGAAATGGAAAAGCACAAAATGTGGATTTGAGCAAATATTAGCACATTAGCAGCTCCCATTCAACCATGCTGCTCCTTTTCTTAGCCCCTAGAAAACCTTTAGGCACTTTCACTGTATAAACGTCTAAAAGACATAATGATTTGTTCCCCAAATTAGGATCTATGCAACCACACAACAACAACAACATCCAGAACCTTCTAAAAAGTTGAAATTCAACAGACATGAATCATGACATTGAATCTACACTTCCTACAACTATTTTTTAAACAATATAGTGTCTCTTTGTTCAGTTAAGCATCTAATCTGCTTAAACACAAAAAGCCAAAGGAAGAAAAGGAAACTTGAGCTCTGATAAACAAAACCAGCTGACATGAGGGTGACGTAAAACTTTGAAACCGCAGGGCGTTGTGATAAAATAAATATTTAAAGAAAATCTAGGGTTTGGCCACAAAATAGTGTCAACAGGAAATCCAACAGTGCTGCAAAAACCACTGAAGCAACGAGGTAACTGTTTACAGCTATTGTAGCTGCAACAACTATAAAAATAATACTAACCAGTTCTATATAGTGCTAAAGAAGAAGACCTTTTACAGATACAAGAAAGTTAGCGATCAAAATATGCGTTCTGCAGAAGCAATTATTTATAATTTATAAACATATCACACTATTTTTTAAATAGTGCATCGTTTCTTATTGACCTAGTTACAAGATACTGAACTAAAAGTACATTTCCCTTTTATATGTAGCAGAGCAGAAGTGTAAACTCAAATCAGACGGAATTTCTTCAGAAGCAGGTATGTGTGTGCCGAATATGAGGAGATAATTTCACTTAAAAAAAACCCAACAGAAGTCTGAAGCCCTGAGCATTTTTTTTAAAAAACGGGGCCATCTGAAAAAATCCATCTAGGCAGTTGTAACATTTTACTCCGTGCCAAAACTCAATAAGGTGTTTTGTACACTGCTGAATCTGTAACTCATCACAGGCGCACTCCAAGAGGTTTCTCTCTCGTCAGTACGTGCTAGAGTCATGGTTTGGTTTACACACCTACCATCATGTCCCTCCACCACTCCAGGTCACCGCGGCAGTCTCAGCTTACACTGCTGTAGGGAACCCAATATGTGCCCTCCTCCTAAAGTCACCTGACTGAAACAGCACATCGTGCTCTGTGAGCACTGTTTCCAAATAAATTCCATGCTTCTTATAAGGAGAAAAAGTAAAAATACACCCTTGACATTATAATCTGGACCTCACAGCCCAGACACTATAGCAGACACAGATGCTTGCACTGTATTTATTATGGTATGTAAACTCCAAAGTAGTTTCATTCTATGCATGTTATGCAATTAATAACACATGACATAAATACTGCAATAATGACAGTTTAGCTTAGCAGATCCTAATATGGAGTATACTCTACTGTTGTTGTTTCTGTTACAGTTGTTGTCATGTGAGATATTAGTCACCTACATGTTTGTCCTGTGACCCTTTACTGTCATCCTTAAAGAAATTGTTTACCTCTAAATGCTGTATACACTTAAAGTAAACAACATTTCAAGAGTGCCCGTTAATGCCTTATCTACCAGTACCAATGAAATTTCTGCCAAGCTCAAGTGAGATCAGATAAAAATGTATTTATAGCTGTGCTCTATGCTTGGGAATGTTAGTCTCACCACTGAAAGCTGTACACTAATAATGTGTATGTGGTCCTTTATTTACTATATCATCTTAAGTTGGATGTCAGCTGTTAAATGCAAAATAAACACCAGGAGACACGAGTCAAAGTTTAAATAACTGTTCACATGTTCCAAAGACTAAGCATCATTGTCAGCATCAGTATATTTAAAAGAAGGAATAAGCAAATAGGTAGAATAGTAATTACAATAAATACACAAATATTGATGCTGGATGGGTATTAATGATATAATTCTTAGACAAAGAAATAAAAGTGTATTTCTGGGCAGTAAATACTGCATAATTTAGTCCTATATCTTTTTAACCTGCATAAATAAATGAATACAACAGACAGTTTGTGCTGTTTCTGCTGGACAGTCAGAGGTGACACCAGACAATTAAAGGTCAGACATAAAAGTAATGCCCTTGGTCAGATCTGATTTGTTAAATAGAGCTAATCCCAGTGGAAAAATGATGTCAAAAGAAACCCAAAGGTACACTGTATTTCAACAGTAATTTGCAGAGTGACCAGAGGTGGGAGTGATGCAGTACAGTGAGCTAGGGCTGGGCCATATTATACCGTTCACGGTAATACCGGTATAATGTTAGGCAACGATAGGAAAATGAAATATCGCGATAGAATGGGAGTAAAACGCGCATGCGCAGTGCCTTTGTTTTCATACGCACATGGCCGATTGTTGAGTGAAACAGATGAACCAGAATTGGTTTGTAAAAATGGTGCAACTTCAGTGATGTGGAACTGGTTTGGTGTTTGTCCGTCAGATACACAACAAAGCACATTTTTTTGCAGAACATGCAAGCGGCCGTTGTTATTGTCATATTTGTCGGACTAAGATGCTCTTAAATCTGGGAGTAATCTGGGTCCTAAACTCCGTATGCTTCAGGTCAAACAACACTGCAGCATCACTTAGAGTTAAAAACTGTCTAAATTCTTTCATCTTTAATAAAACGATCAGCATTGCTGCTTTACCAGGTGTAACTATAAAGTTTAACTTCCAGGCATCCATGAAAACAAAAGTTATTACATTTAACGGAGTTAGAAGTTAGCAGGAAGCTAGCGGAAGTTAGCTCGCTAGTTTCGCTAGTTACCTAAGCATGATATAGCATGTTCTGACGGAGAGATTTCTGAAAAAAATCAAACGTACAGCTCTGCTATCACTTCCAACATAAATGAAGACAGGAAACTAAACAGCAGTGACGTTTGTAGGGTTACTGAAGTTGGGCTAGCTGGTATATAATGATGTGCTACGTGATCGCTAGCGACACAGCTATGTTAGCATAACATAAACAGTGAAGCTGGAGGACGAACACTAACACTTTTCCACTTATAAAAGTTAACGTGAAGGTTCTTCATGGTTAGAGACAAATGCAATCGCATGGCAGGATGCTGTAAACGGACCAAACTTCAGTCAGGAGAACAACTGAGATAATCCATCCACAATACGAGGTTAGTCATTAATATACTGCAACAACATGGGAATAGAGCAGCTGCCAGAGAATTCAACATTAATGAATCAATGGTACAGAAGTGGAGGAAGCAAGAAGAATGAGTTTAATAAAGTTTGATTTATCTGACTGCTTTGTTTCGCTTAATGTGCCTTATAATCCCGTGCACCTTATGGTCCGAAAAATACGTACTGCACACTGCAGTTTAATGTTGCAAAGCACCTCTTTTTAACTTCAGTGGATATTATACATGGTTATGCTCAGGATATGTCAGCCCATTTCTACTGGAAATGCCTTTTGGTTAAACTTTCAGCAAGGAATTTGCATTTGCACTGTTACATTTTTATAAAGCTTTAATGTACATAAAAACCAGCTTCTTGTTTAAGTGAAAATAAATGGAAGGTTGTCTTTTTGCGCTAGTAATGTTGTGGAGTTGTATTTTGTCTCGCATCAATTATATCGTCGGTTATATCGTTATCGCAAATTTTCAAATATATATCGTGATAAATATTTTTGGCCATATCGCCCTGCTCTACAGTGAGCACTAATGAAGTGAATTAAACATGAACTCCTGCTTCCCTGTTCATCTCAATTAAACCCCCCCTGGATCTCTTAATCCCTAGTTTTACAGTAAAGCCTCATTATGCCCCATTAATACATGGCTGACAGTTACATTATAAGACATACTGAAGAGAAGTAGTCACGCAGATGAAAGTTAATCTACTGGACTGTCTTAAAGACAGCAGGAACTGGGTATTGCCTGAAAGGCTGAGGACGTAGAGGAATCAATCGAGTGCAATTAAGTCTGTACAATGTGAGGCTGTTTTTTGGCACTGGATTCCCAATCAAAATACCTGCTGTTATGTTAAGGCTGTCAGGAATTTGACATTTTAAAGGGCCTCTCATTTAAACCAGAGCAGCCATATACTTGTTCCCAAACAGCATTGCATTCTTTGTAGAGAGAAATAAAAAGGCTGGGGAGACTTTTCAGTTCAAAACAAACCTGTCATTCAGGATTTTTTTCTCTAGATGACGACGATGGCAGGAAAACCAACATATTTCATGTGCTTTAGTTGCCGGCTTAACCAAAATTTGATTTAAGATAAGAGTAAAACTGAATCAAGATTTTAAAAAAGGAGATAAAATAAAATGAAGTTGTGTAAGTTGGAACTACAAACCACAAATTCACAATCAATGACAAAGTCCAATGTGCGAAATCAACAGGACCACACCGAGTACTTATAACTCTTTCTACAGTTGGTTATTTCTGTAAACAGTCCAACGCAATGCTAAGCCAGGCATGAAAATCCTGAGCACGAGCTATCGATAAGCCCACATGTGCACAACTACAGTGTTGGAAGTAACAAATCGCAAAGATGACGTGAAAAGCGTCTGTGAGGAGAAAGCTCCAAGCTTCACAACCCTGGAGTTGGCAACTGTGTATTCCCTTGGTGAGCTCCCACTCTCTCTGGAAATCTGATGTGTTCATGTCACAGTGGAAAGTGGGAACAGTGAGAACTTTTCCCATCATGTCAACTGCAACCCATCCAGCTGATAGGCCACAATAGCACGAAGCAAGCAGTGGAAAAAAAGCATGAAGATATGAACAAACAGCTAAGGAAACATTTTCTGACCACCATGTCAGACTGAGCTGCCCTGGTGCAGCTCCACTGGGTTTAAATGGGCTTATATCAATGAGAAAGTAGGAGGGGGAAGAAGATTGAAGTCCTTTGCCTACGTGCCTCACTGTGTTGCATGCAAATGGTGACCAAAAAGCCACACGAGGACAGAGACAAGGTTATCAGGCGGCAGATAAGTCCGGCTTACTTCCTGAACAATGAGCATCACAGTCTATAACGAAAACTGAGTGATACCTTTAGACTGTCTAATCACCAGTCTGAAATCCAAAAACATGAGCTGATAATTGATTAGGCAATTAGTAGATACTGACAATAGTTAGAGTTCATCACTCATGTCACCAATCTGGACAAGTTGAGTACCCAAAATGTGCTTGTTAGTTTTTTGCTTTTAATCAGTGTAAACTGAAGATGGAGCAAGTCTGAAATCAGCATATGACTGTCTGAGAACGGATCTTGCATATTTGGTCCTTTTTATCCAAAAAGCAATGACTTGATACCTACACAATAACATTTATTTGAGACACTTTTTAAAATTTGACAGGTTGTAAAAAATGAAACTGTACGACAGCATGATAATTAGTGAGAGAAAATAATTCACACATCTGGATACATGAATAATAATGTGTAAATTATATGTAATATTCAGCTGACAGGATTGTTGATTACACAGTTGTTGTTTGACTTTATATTACATGTTAGATTTTTATTTTTATAACATTAATATCGTTATTATTATTATTATAGCCTCAAGTATCTTGATGCATTCTCAATCATCCAGGAAAGTAAATCTCCAAAAAGTTGATGCTGTTCATCTGGACGTAGCGTTTTGTGGGAGAAACGTTTCGTCACTCATCCAAGTGACTTAAGTGACCTCCCAGCCCAATGTTCCTTCAGTGGGCTGGTTTCAGTCATTATGCAAATGTACTGTTTATAAGATTGGGGAAACCTGCATTCAGCTGAGACTGAAGAAGTCACTTGGATGAGTGACGAAACGTTTCTCCCACAAAACACTACGTCCAGATGAACAGAATCAACTTTTTGGAGATAGCCTCAAGTAGCAACGGCTAAATTGATTCAAGACCTAGAGCACATGGCATGTTGACATGAATTATTTTTTGCTTTGAGATTATTTTGCTATCACTTTTTCTGCTGTAAACGTTTTAATGTATAATGTCCATGTATGTGTATATATGTATTTCAAGTAGGCTTTTTACAGGAATAGACTCCCTAAGCTACAGCCAGAGCGTTCTCACTCCCGAGGCGTAACATGTGGACGTTTTGTCACGTCCCGCGGCGTTCCTGAGGAACGCGAAAGGAGACCTTCGGCGTTCTTATGGTACGCGGCGGGTTATGGCTGGAATCCAGTGCAATGACGCTCCCGCGGTAGTAGACGTTCCAGACCTGTATTCCAGCCCTAAACCTAACCTTATCCCTAGCCCTGACCATAACCTTATTCCTGACCTTAACCAGGACTTTAATGATGTTAAATAGCGTGTTTCTAAGCGATTTGAAGAAAAAGAGCGAACATGTGTAGGTTCAGTCCAGACGGTTCTCATATTTCCTCTTTTTCCGAGGTCGTCATTTAGGAACGTGGTGGGTAGCCGAAAACGTAATATGGTGACGATTTGTCACCTAGCGTAAAATGTTACGCTTTGGGAGTGAGAACGGGTTGGCTACAGACTGCAGTGACAAATAGTGCATCACAACTGCACACACACGTATGGAAGGCTGACACATGGCAGTGCCTCTCATCTTGTTTCAAGGAAGAATTCAATCATAAAAAATCCCCTATTAAAATTATGGCATCAAATACTGAATCATAATCCACATTTTGTGCGGGTACCTAAAGAAATACTTTATATTAAATATTAATCAACTTTGACTTTAAGTTCAGGAACAATATTATGATATTGATATTTGTAGTAAAACAAAGTTGTTTCCTGGGGTGTAAGACACTGCCAAGCCTTTACTTTGGAATGCTTTTTTCTTTGTTCCCGTTGGAAAATTTTGCAGTATAGTGTTACGTGGATTGGGGTTTTTCCTCCATATACAAAAACTGACACAACCCGGGGAGCTTTTGACCTTCCACTAAAGGAAAATTACCAGAAGCATGATTATTTTTATCAGCTCTTTTACAAGTGTATAATTGTCTTGTAGTTATTGGGACAGAAAGACACAATAAAAGAGTGTAAGGAGAGTATGATCTTCCATTTATGCTTTTTTGCATTTACAAAGTGACAAAGTGAGGGAGTTGCAAAAGTTAAAAAGCTTCATTCAGATAAAATACCATATTTCAAATGACACCTCTTGGCACAAATATTTTAGGCCCTAACACACACACGCACACACACACACACACACACAAATATACATATATATATACACACACACACGTAGTATTATATTATTATTATTATTATTATTATTATTATTATTATTATTATTTATTTATTTGGTTGTTTATGTTGGCTCAAAAGTGTCACAGAAACTGGGCTGGACCCTGAATGCCCCAAAATACCGCATGGCGATGACTACCACAAGAGCAACGTGACGCACAACAGAGCGCGATAACCCTTAAAAGCCCCTAATTAATATCATAGTAATAACATAATAGACCATAACTAAGGTTGTGCGCAAATAACCCAATAGAAACATGAAAATGCACTTAAAACGGTGACTTGTAGCAGTATAGCAGGTCACCCGGTTCACCCCAGAATGTAAATATTAGCTGCCTTCTCGCGGACGCCACATTTAGGAGAGGCGCCCTGTTAGCGGTGAAGCTCTCGTACACGGACTGAACGAAGCTAACACAGACCGGACAGGTTTGACAAGGAGTGAACCAGTGAAGTGTAATTACCTTTCCTTGATCCATGGCAGTGCAGGGAGTTATTTCTTCTTTTTCCTTCTCTATTTCTTCTTCTTCTTTGTTTCGGCTTTTCTTTTGTCGGAGCTGAATACGATGGAACAACTTCCTGGGGGTATCCCGGTGGGTTTCGTTCACAAATCAGTCATCCCCAAAAGTTTTTGTTCCGCGGAAATGACCTCAAACTTCAGTCCAGTTCTTTTTGCTTTCTTTCCTATGAAGAAATTATTCAGAGGTCTTTCTGTGATATAAAAAGAAAAAAGCCGGGGAAGCTGTGGCTGGAGACCCGCTCCCGTTATTTGCCTCCTGCTTCTTTTGTAACTTACGAGCTTCAGCAGCTTTTTTACAAAATTTACAGCTTCTGTGCTGGGTAAAGTTTTCCAGGATGAATCCTAAGTGTCTTTTGATGCTGGAGTAGTGCCGCTGTCACGATTATGAAAACAGCTCTTAGGCACATGAGCCGGTTTAGTGTTCATATACAAATTGTTTCTGACGCAATAAGTAGTAGGCGTGGCGCTAATGAAGGAGGTTGGTCCTGTTTGCAGCCAATGATGGGCATCACAGGCAGGGAGGACGCGTGGTGAGACTGCACGCACGCTGTGGTGGAGGTTGAGTTATGACTGTCGTACTTTCTTGTTGAATTTCAGATCAAAAATGTAAGTTTCTAGTGCTAATTCTTTCAGCTCTTTTTACCAATAACTACAAAATTAATATTTTCTTTAACGTATGAAGTGCATATGAAAAGATAGATAGATAGATAGATAGATAGATAGATAGATAGATAGATAGATAGATAGATAGATAGATAGATAGATAGATAGTATTGTGTTATTCCCAAATAAATATAAAATCGTACAGTCTATGATAAGCAAACAAAATACTTAAAGTAAAAGTGCCATGTGCTCATAGTGCAGGCCATATATTGTGAATTTTGTATACACAACATTGGAAAAAAAACAAAGAATATAAAACAAAAATTCTGTCAGGGGCCAGTGGTATCCCTCAATCTACTAGATATGCCGATGGTATCAATTTGTCTGTTCGTTCTCACTTCGTTCTAAAGTTATCACATTTACAAGATTTTCAAAAAAAAGCCTGACCTTTGACAGCCTGACCTTGAGGGTGAGGTCACTGAGATTTGAGCTCATACAAGATTTTTAGAAGATACTCCTTTGGTATCTTTTTCAAAATTGTAGGTGTCATCATTCTTGATTTATCACATTCACAAGATTATTGGAAAACTTGACCTCTGACCTGTGACCTTGAGCCCAAGGTCACTGAGATTCAAACTCAACGGATATATTTAGTAGATACCCCTATGGTAGCAATTTGAAAGCCAAAATGTGACCTTCCTTGCTAATGTGAACTCCTTTGCTTTGTAAAGAGACAAATATAAGAAAGTTAAAGTTTAGTCTAATGCAGCAGTATTTTTACTTTTTTTTACAGTAGCCTTTAAATGGTGATGGTAACCTGATGGTTACCTGATGCTAGATTAGGAGACTTCCAGTCTAGACTTGATTGTAGCTACATTTATTTTTATTTGTGGTCATTTTTATCATAGTCCACAAAAATCTTCATAAATTGTGACTTTTTAGTGACTTATAATTTTCAGCCTTAGTTGTAGCGTAGCTGATGGTTTCCAAAAGTTGATTCTGTTAATCTGGACGTAGCGTTTTGTGGGAGAAACGTTTCGTCACTCATCCAAGTGACTTCTTCAGTCTGTCAGCTGAGACTGAAGAAGTCACTTGGATGAGTGACAAAACTTGAGAATGCATCAAGACGTAGCTGATGGTTGCATGATGACACCCGTTCAATAAAAAACAAACTTAAGAAAAGTGACATCCTATGATGTTGACCTTTGGAAACTAGAGCCAATCAAGATGTGAAATATTGTCTCTATATGTAAAAGTAAAAATGTTTTGCAGTAATTTAAAGCACCAGTTTGGCAATATTACTTATACTGGGTTGATCAGATCCCCACAAACTAAACGTTGGGCAAAATGTGTGCTTATGTGGGACACACTGTTGTCTGAAATTTTGACATTTATTAAAAATAAACCAATGCATTATATTTAAAAGCAGGTTTCTGTCTGGGGTTTGAATACTCTCACCATCCAAAGACATGCATGTTAGTTTAACTGGTGATTACAGTGGTGTGAAAAAGTGTCTGCCCCTTCCTGATTTTCTATTTTTCCGTATGTTCATCACACTGAAATTTTTCAGATCATCACCCAAATTGAAATGTTAGAAAAGGATAACACAAGTAAACACAAAATGCGATTTCTAAATGAAAAAGTGATTGCCCCCTAAACCTAATAACTGGTTGGGCCACCCTTAGCAGCAACAACTGCAATCAAGCGTTTGCAATAACTGGCAATAAGTGTTTTACAGAGCTGTGGAGGAATTTTGGCCCACTCTTCTTTGCAGAATTCTTGTAATTGAGCCGCACTGGAAGGTTTTTGAGCATGAACCTTTTGAAGGTCATGCCACTGAATCCAAACAGGGTGAAGACTTTGACTAGGTCACTCCAAAATCTTCATTTTGTTTTTCTTAAGCCTTCAGAGGTGGACTTGCTGGTGTGTTTTGGATCATTGTTCTACAACAGAACCCAAGTGTGCTTCAGCTTGAGGTCACGAACAGATGGCCGGACATTCTCCTTCAGGATGTTTTGGTAGATCGTCGCTGCGCTTTTCGGGTAATTTTGGTCAGCTGGCCACTCCTGGGAAGGTTCTACACTCTTCCATGTTCTGTGGAGTCCCACAGCTTTAGAAATAGCTTTATAACCTTTTCCAGACTGAGAGATCTCACAATTATCAATTTGTTTCTCATTTGTTCTAAATTTCCTTGGATTGTAGCATGATGTCTGGCTTAAATCGTGGCTGTCTGGCTGTTTGTTTGATGATCTGAATCATTTTAGTGAGACAATCATACAAAAAAATAGAAAGTCAGGAAGGGGGTAAACACTTTTTCACACCACTGCACATATTGACTACAGGTGTGAATGTCAGAGTAGCTGTCTGTCTTCATGAATTAGCCCTGCAATATATTGCCGACATGTCTCGCCCGGTGACAGCTGGTAGGCTCCAGCTCACCACATCTCCTGAAAAAAAAGAAACAAATCCTGAATTGGAGAAACATAACAAAATGGATGGATAGATGATGGATGGTTGTTTCCCTGAAATTATAAAAAGTATAAATGGAGTCTGAAGTTGTTTTTATTGCTCTTTAGATACCCACATAATCTCTTTTCTATTGCAATGACTGTCAATTGTTATTTCATCTGCCATTCTATCTATCTGGGGTTCAATTGGAATGAATCTTAAAATCTTTAAATCACAGTCTTCTTGTTATACTCACATATCAACATTTGGGAACCAGACAGTGAACATATATTACATTGTATTAGTCTGTGAGATGGGGCTGTTGATTATGTATTATTATTTGTTTTAATGCTGCAGTTATTCTTTACCATTTTCTCTTGTCTGTGTTTGTTTTGGAAATGTGCTTCTGAGTGGATGAGCTGCTGCAAACCAAATCTACCTGCAGTTCAAAATAAAGTAACCTGAGCCTTTACCTGAACCTGAGAGGGATAAAATGCTGTGCCTGTGTAAAGTGGGACACCTGGCACAGCGACTCATATGTGTTGTTGTTGTGTTTTGGGATTTTTTTTGCATGCATGCAAATTGCTTTATTTGGTACTTTGAATAGTATTGTTCCATGTTATGGATGTTTATTTGTTATTATACTGTATATATCATTCAGTTACTTTTTTTAATACACTGTTTCGTGATTTCTGTTCAAATAAAATAATAAACCCAAAGAAACATGTGTGAAATGTCAATACTAATAATAACTGTATTTTTGATAGCACTTTTACTTTATTAACGGTTACAAAATGCTTCACTGTACATTAATTAAGTGTTGATATCCCAGCAATCAGACACAGTCTGTATGGTTTTACATTTGATCATACATAAATACTATGTTACTATTAGTAATACTAATTTTAATATAAATTATTGATTCTTTGAGGAACCTCTCTGATGACTCATTGATTAAAGCTACATGTCTAAAAAAAGCAGGAATAGGGTCATGTTTACCACAGTGTAGCATCCCCTCATATTTAACAACAATCTGTCACATCTGGGAACTGAGGAGATTAGCTACTGGTTTTAAGAGAAGAATAGATGTCTCACTGTTGTCTGACATAGGATTCTAGCAGCTCAACAGTCCTTGTTTCATGATGGATCAAATGTTTTGAGCTGGTGTAAGCTCCAGACTGCCACGCAGGCCAGTTCAGCACCCAAACTCTTCCAGTGCAAAGCTATGCTGTATTAGTGGATCCAGTATGTAGGACGGTTGTCTTGCTGAAATATGTAAGGCCTCATCCGATGCGAGCAATGTTACTCAAAAACCTGTATGTATGCCTTTCAGCATTGATTGTGCCAGATGTAGCAGATTGTTTCCAGATGTGGAAGCTACTAGAAGTTTCACAGGAACTAATGCAACTCGAGATCAGAGATCGGGCCAAGTTTCTGGATCATGTTCACGTGTGGCTTCTTCTCTGATCCAAATCCAATCTCCATTTATTTACAAAGAACATTTAAAAACAACAAAATGGGCAAAGTGCTGCACACAAAGGAAAAGGCTACACAATAAAACAAGACTTGCAACATGCATGCATATATACTGAAACAGCCTAATTGCCTAAGCTCTCACTGTGGTTTGAAAGCCAAAGAATAAGAATTGTGAAAGGCGAGGGGCTAGCCTATTGTGGCTAGCCCCTTATTCCTCAGTTTACAGGCAAGAAAGCTCTATCTTGTTCTTTAGTCTGTGGTACACAGAGTAGCTGGTCAACAGATGTCAGTGACCTTGTAGGTACATAAGTAACACAGTAATAACCTCTATGCATCATAGAGCTTTAACTTGCATTTGTGGATTGTATGGTGAACTGTGTTCACAGACAGTGATTTCTGAAACTGTCCTTGAGCTTATGTAGTGATTTCCATGACCGTATTTTAATGCAGTGTTGTTTGAGGGCCTGCAGTTCATGGGCATCAAATGCTTATTTTCATGTTGCTCACCAGTTGCCAAGTACCACTTTCTTTTCTTTATTTAGCCTTTTCTTTGACAATCTGATTAACTGAAAACCTGACCAGTAAGGCGTCACTGCACTGATTAAGAAATTAAGAAAATTAAATACAAAAAAAGAAAAACAATGTGGTACTGAAATTGTGTAATTTATTCTTGGAAAGTATTATGAGCCTAGATGTCTAGACTATGAGTCTATCATCTATGACTTATTTGTCTTCCACTACTTTGGTGATATGTCTTGGCTGCCCTCTCTTCAACCCCTCTGCTGTGATGTTGGATGTTTGTTGTCAAAGGACTGAAACTTTTTTTTTTTTGAAGAGGAAAGCTGTGTGCTACCTTTTGTCTGGGATTGAGGAGAAGTGTCCGGTTTGAGTGTGCGCCACAAAATTAAGTAAATAATTAGGAGCAACCAAAGGGAAATGCATGTGTTTGCACAGTGCTTGAAAGCAAAGAGAAATAGTCAAAATTTGTTCCCTTTCCATTTTGTCTTCAACCATTGAAAGCTTGGGAAAACAATAACAGGGAAATATTGAGGAAAACGCCGAGTGATCCCCAATGAACTGACCCAGTTTTTCAAACAGAATCTGAAGCAAAGGAGAGTTTATGTGTAAGCAAAATGTCACATTGTCACAACAGTATATCCAGGAAACAATCTTGTCATTGTCACTAACACTTCAACAATGACAACAAAGACATTTTCCCACTTTTTAACACACTGAAATATGGATTTTTAATAAAAGTGCAGAGCAAATACACATCCTACTCCTTTTCCAAAAGCGCATTGTCCAGAATTACTTTATTGCATAGCGTACAAGCAAAGACACATATGATGCACATGCCTCTTTCTATAGTTGTTGGCGCCGATATCCTGTCCCAGTATATTGAATGTAAAAAAAAAAAATCATGATTGTAGAGGAGGAAGGACCACTGTCGGGACAGCTGGGAAAAAAATGACACGTTATGGAACAGTTTTGTTATTGTTTGGTTTTGACCTGCAAATCCTTTGAAAGCCCAATAAAAACAATAACAGACATTTTTCTGGAACAAAGAATAAATGTTCTGAAGGATGGTATTGTGCACTAAATCAAACGCTCAGGATGCCAGTCACAAGGAGTCTGAGTGTCATCCTGTTTCTGCTTATTAAAAAAAATAAAGGAGGATAAACCTCCTGGAAGAATTTTTACATTATTAATCTTTTTTTCCCAAGAATTCTCTTTGAGGTTTGAAGCCTCAAGTTATGGCCAAAAGAATCGGTTTCCTCTTTTTTTCCTCATTGTTTCCTTACTTTGGCATAAGTAGTGACCAGTTTCAAAGAAATATCACATTTCGAAATATATTCCAGTTTTTTTTTTCTTGCTGCTCGAATGTATTTATGGCAAAAGTGAGGTACAAAAGAAAAGGTCAAAATCAACAATTGTAAATACATGCCCAATTAACAGGTTATGTCATCCAGAATCTAAAAAAGCAGGTCAGCTATTATTTTCATAAATTACCATGAAACTTGTATTAATCTTCATAAAAATGTTGGCAAATTTCGGTCGTTTTGGGACTGGTTGTTTCCGCCTGGTTTCAGCACTGGTGCTGAACTATTAGATGCCTGCCAGCCCTGTCTCTGTATTTACCACACAAACATGAAGCGGGTATCAGTGTTCTCATCTTCCTCTCCACAAGAAAGCAAATGAAAGCTTTCTGTCTGACCATTACTTTTCATACAATAAAGTCCAATCTGGTCCATTTCTTTCCACGTCTTCTCCTGCAGCCTGGTCCATTTGTTGCCCTTGCATGCAACTGACAGCACCTCTATTGAAACCGAAGCTATTTTTCACCTGAATAAATGGGCGGATCAAGTTCTCCAGGTCGCAATGAAGGCCCGAGAGCTTGCCTGTGCCCTTGTGCACGTAGGCTCTCCTGCTTTGTTATTCTCACGAGTCAGTGTCCATCACCAGCCTTTGTGCCAGTGCTAATCTCCGCAGGACAAGCCTACAGTTGCATGGCAGCCCACAGTTTTTCTGTCAAACACTTTGAGAATCTTTGTCCTCGCTGTATTAACACAGGACCAAACCCCCTTCTTCCTCATAAAACCAATTTGATTCTTATTAATCTCTACACTTACAGTAATGTGTAAAAGTCTTGAGCCAACCCTCATTTCTTTACATTATGCTAGTAATGGGGGGGAAGTATGTGGAAGTTCACATCCACTCCCATTTTTAACAAGACCTCCAACACCTCTGGCTGAAATGAAAACCCAAACCATGATAGTGCCTCTACCGTGTTTTAGAGATGACCATAGACAGTCACTTTTCTGCCTCTTTCTTGACCTTTTCTGTATATATTGATGACAAATTTCAACTTTATCAGATACTGTTTATTTGCTCTAGATAGCTTTATAGGTCTGCTACTTCTTCTTTTGCCCTCCATTTGTCCAGTTTACTTACATTTCTTTTAAGACACCCTACACACCTTGCCAAGATATGGCAAGTTTTAAGCTAATGGCTCTCTGGGAATCACTTTGTTGGTGCAAAATACTGTTTTATACCTGTCAGACTGCTATTTTTGCATTTTTCATAGATTTAGCTAAAGAATTTAGAACAAATGATGTGGTTTAGTTGTTTGTTTGTTAAGGGGTTATAAGGCTGCTAGTAACAAAGTGCCTAACAGTACAATTTAAAATGTATTCTCTGCTAAACTGTCTGTTATGTTTTTGTTTTTTTGTTTTTTTCACTGTGGTAGAAGAAGTACCACTACAGGGATGCAAAAATACCCCACTACAAATTAAAGGCCTCTGTTAAAAATCCCACGTAAGTAAAAGTACATACATTTTGGCAGCAACATGCATTTAAAGTCAAATCACTCGTGTGGTCTCTCTGACCAGTATGTTATTACAAATGACATCACTGGATGTGTAAGCAGTGTATTGCCACTGTAGATGTTGAAATTAGTAGTTTAAGCTACTATTTTTGATTGTTCTAATAATTTCTGATAAGCAACATGATTCTTTCTAGTCTAGAGATATTACTTTCTGTCTTCTGAAGCCTTACCTTATTACCTTATTATACCATTAAAGGCCCCTTTGCTATATATTCCCCATAGGGTTAATTATTGAACCCCAGGGTAATTAACTGTACCATTTTAAGAGCTAGAAAGGTATGTATATATTCCCAAAAGGGATATTCTGTCTCTGTAGTGTATTAGTGTTAGGGCAATTAGTGACAGTAAATAACAGTATACATTACATTAATAGGTACCACTATGCCCACTGTTCACATATCAACTGTATACCAGCAGCACCATCCCAGTTGCAAGCCACTGTACCCCTGAAGATACGAGTTACTTTTTTTAATGAACATTTACCTGATTTAATCTAACTAACTAACTAACTAACTAACTAACTAACTAACTAATTGCTAATAACTCAAAGACAGTGTTTTTAAGACATATTTAGCAGTGTCTGGTAACTTAAAAGCTTGTTTTATGAATCATTGTGTAGAACATGAAATGCAACAGCAGCTATTAATTGCAAAGTACTTCAGAACTGTGCTATAGTGCAATATAGTTTTGTTCCAGTGCTAGAAATGATATTATCAGCTATCATGGGAATAATGGCAATTATGTAAAATATATAATTAAAAGATCATTAATAAAATATTATGTTCCTGACTGATCCATATGTTAGAACTGCAGGTAGCTGGCCTTACCTCGAAAACTAGACTACAGCTACACGCCTTGTCTTGTCTGGGCTAAGATGGCCAGTTTAGTAGGACTAGTACAAAATATAAAAGTATTACAGCTTTTATATCAGCAGTGATTTGCATTTAAATGTTATTTTAATTTATAAGTCTGCTTTATTGTTTTGATGTATTAATACTGTTATTGATGACACGTAAAGATAAGCAGGCCAGCCTATTAGCGGAAATGCGACAGCAGGACGACTCTCTGCCTGTCCGGCAAACTTTGCATCTTGCTGGAGCTTTTTACGCAAACAGAACAAAAAGATGCAATATCAACACTCCCCAGAGCCTGGGCCTGAGGTCTATCAAAAAACAGATTTGCTTCCTGATCTGCACGCCCTGCGTTGTGCTCAAGCAAAACACAAACGCTTCAAAGGCCTTCTTTCATCGTGGGGTCACAGCAGTACATCACATCACAAAGGTTATATTGTGAACACTGAGGTCACTACAAACAGTTTTAAAAATTGTAATATTTTATAACCATTACATTTCATATACTTGAACATTAAAAAATTAAATTAAGAATTGCCTTCTTTCTCCTGAATAATATTGTTATTAGGAAGTTCCTGCTTTAAAGGCGATCATGCAAACAAGATCAATAAAGAGCAATAACATTTCTCCCATAATAGCTTCTCTTTACTGGCTTCCTATAAAATCCAGAATTAAATTTAAAATCCTCAAGAGTAATGTTCCTATATGTCCCAGTACCCATCATATTATATTATCCCAACCGAGCCCTTTGTTCTAAGAGAGCAGGGTTATTTGAGGTTCCTAGACTTTCCACAGTAGACTGGGATGCAGATCCTTCAGCTATCAGACACCTCTCCTGTGGAACCAGCTCCCAGTTTGGGTTCAGGAAAAAGATACCCTCTCTCATCTGTAACAACAAGCTTAAAACTTCTTTTTAAAAATAATAATAATAATAATAAAGTTTAACATTACAGCTTCTCTGGTCCCAGGCCGCCAGGAGAACTCCTGTGTTTTTCTTCTCCTTTAACTATTCATGAGCCACTTTTGCGTATCATTAAATTTTAGTCTTTTTGTCTGTTTTGTAATCTCTATTTTCACTGTTGCGCTTCCCCATACCTGGCAGAAAGCTGCCCGCCCCAAGTACTTTTCCTCTTGAAGCTGATCTGTTAAAGGTGAGTTCTTCCTTGCTACAGTAGCAGTGCAGTGGTAAGCATTGTTCGCTCAATTCAAGAAGGTTCTGGGTTCAAACTCCGTGGTTGGCTGGGGCCTCTGTGTGTCTCCAGTTTCTTCCCACAGTCCAAAAACATTTATCTTAGGTTGACCGGTGATTTTAAATCAGCCTTTAGGAGTGAATATCAGTGTGAGTTTTTGTCCGTCTCTCTGTGTTAGCTCTGTGATGAATTGATGAGATGACCTGGGTGTACCCTTCCTCCCAACCGAGGCTCCACCCCTTAGACAGATGAGTGGTAAGAAGAAAGATAAATGGAAGGATTTGCTCACACAGCATTGTTGAGGGGTTTGTTGTTGTTACATTGGGTTTATTTATATTAATATATAATATAAAGTGCCTTGAGATGTCTGTTGTTGTAATTTGGTGCCTTGCAGATTAAACAAAATACATTTTTTGATTGAATTAAATCTTGTATAATGATGAGATCATCTAAACATTTCAGGAACTAAATGAACTTTAAATTCTAGATATTTACATCACAGGCCAGTGATTTTATGGCCAATTTGGTGATTTTTACAAAGGAGTGACCTTCCTTTTGACCTTGCTTTTGTTTGGCTGCTAAAGAGTTATAGACTTGGACTTGTTTGGTTTTTTTGAACCGTTCCCTTGGCTCATCACTGAAAGCACTGCTAGGCCATGGCTACCGGCTGACCTGTCATTCATCTTTCTAAGTATTTGGAATGTAATCAACTAATGCTTTGCTCTGCCTATTACTGTTCTGTTCAAATAGTTGGAAGAGATCCCTTGAATCCCATGAGTGAGACTGTACGTGGTATCATTAACCGCTGAGGCGATGCGTGCAAAACCATGGGTACAACCAGTCCAGTGAAATGTACAAAGGAACTGGTGCAAAGAGGACTACTTATTTTAGCCATGCTACCAGCATGTCTCTAGGGACAACAACATTGGTCCGCCCCTTTGTTCCAGACTGAAATGTTGTAACAGCGACTGGTAAGAGACTGCAGTGGCATTTTATAGAGACGAAACTCTGCGAGGAGCGAAAATCTGTCCGACTTTGGTGACCTATTAACGCTGACTAAACTGATAATCCAATCAAAATGTTCGCTTCCTTATTGTGAGCCGACTTGATTTTTCACTAGTCAACAGTCATGTTTTTATACATTGCTGCAATAACCCTATTCAGATAAAGAGAAAGTTTTTACACACACTTTTTAATCTACACATTCGGACTTTTCTTCTTACATATCTTCACTTTATCGATTACATAACAGTGGGAAACAATTTGTTTCAGGACATGTGAGCCAAAGTTACGTGCAAGTTACATCACCCTGTTAGCACAGAACAGGAAAGTCATTCAGTCACACAATAGCTGGCTTTACCCTAACATTGCACACATAAAGTATAACAGCTGTCCAGAGTCTACAATGATCCCTCAGTTCAGTACCTTGCCACTTCCATCACGCTTCCCCAAACACTGAAACCTGAGCAGCTGCAGGGCAGCACGTCTAAAACTGGGACATCTATTTGGCTAATCGCCATTGTGCTGTGCATATCAGCAGTGACTGATAACCTAACCTATTTGTGAGCACACACTCAGTCATTCTCATTGAAACACTATCTGTCAGTGAAAAATAGATAAACCTATCCACAGTGTTGTCACAGGCCTGTTAGGAAACATAGTAGGTTATATCTACAGTCAACAGGACATGCATTTGAGTTATTTAGCCATGCCTGCTGGATTTATATTTTTCCAGTGCATTCCAATGGAGCCTCTGTTTCATAACAGCGGTTATACTTAACCCCTTAAGCCCAACCACCGCTCCACCTGAGAAAACTCCTGCACATTATGCCAATAACAGCTCTCCAACTATATCAATAACCTTGGGCTCCATGGATAAGAGACTTTCTTTGGGAGAATTTTGAAGCACATTACAGGATGACTCCTTGGTTGTAGCAGGTGAGGGGGTGATTTGACACAATTAAATTGGATCACTTCAGGTAGTGCTATTCACCCTCTATTGTGGGTGTGGGCAATTATTTTTCCCAAGGCACCACGAGACATTAGGACTGCTGTGAAAAGTCACACCAGTAAGTTGAACTCAGTTCTGCTCAATTTAATTTAATAATTTTTATATTTATAAGCTTATTGGTGAACCACAACAGTCCCAGTTTCTCATGAGGCCACTGGGGACCCCTGCACTACAGTGTTAAAACATAATTGTGTCGTGGCGCAGACAAAACATCAGAGCAGAGTATGTGCAGCTATGCACACACACAAGTGATAAGGAAGACAGAGAGACACATCAGTACATTTATTTCTGGAAAAAGTAATGTATGCATACTAAATCACAGCTGATGTCCTTCACATGCAGCAATGAGTGAGCTAGGCTTCCTTTATTTGTGGACAAAAGTGGGTAAAATTGTTCTTTAATCATTTTTTTAGTCAGATTCTTTATATAAATAAATAAATAAAAACACCCAGCATGCCCCTGCGGGCGGTTTATCCTTCAAGCTCGGGTCCTCTACCAGAGGCCTGGGAGCTTGAGGGTCCTGCGCAGTATCTTAGCTGTTCCCAGGACTGCGCTCTTCTGGACAGAGATCTCCGATGTTATTCCCGGGATCTGCTGGAGCCACTCGCCTAGCTTGGGAGTCACCGCACCTAGTGCTCCGATTACCACGGGGACCACCGTTACCTTCACCCTCCACATCTTCTCGAGCTCTTCTCTGAGCCCTTGGTATTTCTCCAGCTTCTCGTGTTCCTTCTTCCTGATATTGCTGTCATTCGGAACCGCTACATCGATCACTACGGCCGTCTTCTTCTGTTTGTCTACCACCACTATGTCCGGTTGGTTAGCCACCACCATTTTGTCCGTCTGTATCTGGAAGTCCCACAGGATCTTAGCTCGGTCATTCTCCACCACCCTTGGGGGCATCTCCCATTTTGACCTGGGGACTTCCAGGTTATACTCGGCACAGATGTTCCTGTACACTATGCCGGCCACTTGGTTATGGCGTTCCATGTATGCCTTGCCTGCTAGCATCTTGCACCCTGCTGTTATGTGCTGGATTGTCTCTGGGGCATCTTTACACAGCCTGCACCTGGGGTCTTGCCTGGTGTGATAGACCCCAGCCTCTATGGATCTTGTGCTCAGAGCTTGTTCTTGTGCTGCCATGATTAGTGCCTCTGTGCTGTCTTTCAGTCCAGCTTTGTCCAGCCACTGGTAGGATTTCTGGATATCAGCCACCTCCTCTATCTGCCGGTGGTACATACCGTGCAGGGGCCTGTCCTTCCATGATGGTTCCTCGTCTCCCTCCTCTTTCTTGGGTTTCTGCTGCCTGAGGTATTCACTGAGCACTCGGTCAGTTGGGGCCATCTTCCCAATGTATTCTTGGATGTTCGTTGTCTCATCCTGGACTGTGGTGCTGACACTCACCAGTCCCCGGCCCCCTTCCTTCCGCTTAGCGTACAGCCTCAGGGTGCTGGACTTGGGGTGAAACCCTCCATGCATGGTAAGGAGCTTTCTTGTCTTTATGTCAGTGGCGGAACCCCGGCGGAAGGGGCTACATGAATAGGATGAGGGACCTATAGACTGGACTCTCACACACATCACATCACCACACGCACTCTGTTTTTTCTTTATGCACACTTCCTATAATTTATAATCTTTATAATCTCTTTCTGCTATTTGCACATTTTATACTGCAAATTTCTAAGTTAATTTGTAAATTTTTGTAGTAACCTGTAAATTGTAAATACTGTAAAACTTTTTTCTGTCATTTAATGGTCGGGCATTGCACAGCTACAAGCATTTCACCCCCATGTCATACTGTGTATGGTTGTGTGTGTGTGACAAATAAAATTTGAATTTTGAATTTGAATTTGAATTTGAATTTATATATATATATATATATATATATATATATATATATATTCTGTATAACTTTGGTGGGTGCTAACATTCGCATATGCAGGAAAATTTCTTGACAACAATCCCACACTGATTGTTTTCATAGTGCTATTAGGAGGCCTTTTCACTTCACAAAATCTTAAGTAAAAAAACGGTCTTCATTTTAATAATATGTAAAGCCTGGTAAGGGAATTTCCAGTGTGGAAAGTGACACACAAAACCAGTCAACGTGACAGAGTCTAAAGTCACAGTATCAATCAAATTTGTCCCTTAATAGAAATACAAAATACAAATGCAGCTGTTTAGTATGTGTGGATCAGAATGAGTCCTTCTGGTATAACAAAAAATAAAAAGTTTATGATTTCTTTAATTTATTTGTAGAACATTACTGAAACAACGACAGGAAATGAAGCAATTTTTTGGTCTAGTGGTTAATGCAGCTGTAAATGCAGCAGACAGTGAGGACTACCAGCTGGGCCCTTATGTCACATATCCTTCCCCACCTCTCTCTCCTGCAGTTTCCTGCCACTCTCTACTATCTACCATCTACTCTCCAAAAAAGCCATAAAATATGCCCCTGCCAAAATGACATGCTCAGATTAATGGTAAGATCAAGGTATGGTTGCACTATCACCTTATCTTTTAGGAACTTTGAATGTGTGTGTGCTGTTTAACTGCAAGGCGTTTAGTAGTTTAGTCTGAACCAAAGTGTCAAACATATACACAGCCTTCCCTAAAGCCAAGCTAGTACAGCTAATGTCTAAAAAGAGTAATAATGAAGTGAAACCGGAGGCATTGTAAAAAAGAACCCTAATGCCAAGGTTCTGTGACAAATTCTTCTTTTTAGCTTCCTAAAGCATCAGCCAAAGCCACAAATATAAAGCCTTGTTCTTTTGTCTTAAAACTCCATGTTAAATAAGTCATGCAATTTATCAGCGATAATGTGTTTAAGTTGCCATATATTCACTGATGTTTTCTTCTAACCTTTAGTTCAATTCAATTTTATTTATATAGCGCCAAATCACAACAAAAGTCGCCTCAAGGCGCTTTATATTGTACAGTAGATTGCACAATAATAGATACAGAGAAAAACCCAACAATCATATGACCCCCTATGAGCAAGCACTTTGGTGGGAGCAAACATGCTGAGAGGAGGAGTGAGAACCATAGGTTTTGTAAAGCCTGCTTCCACTGTTTGTATTCATGTTGGTATTATACAACTTTAGGGATTAACACTAACTATGTTACATAATCAAGATGGAATTCAAATGACTGGGAAAAAAATCTGAAACCCTGATTTATGTTTAAAATCATTAGATTCAATTTCATTTGTTACCTGTCGTTAATGATCTTCCATTAATATTAACAGCTGAAAATGCTACATGTGTAAGGAGGAGATAGTAATCTTGTTACAAATGTTACATTCACTTATCAGCAGTTAACAAATCATTTGATTGTGAGGGCTTGGGCCATTGCCACAGTTTATTGGCTTGAGCTTCTCTCTGGCAGAGCTTCTCATCTCTACTTTAGTAAAGAACAACTGCCAAGTCTTTGGTAAGTAGTTGGCAACACACAAGTCAGGTGATTGCTTTGTGGCATCATTGATGCAAAGAGCTGTAAAGCCTGTTGCCTCAGAGTTCAATTCTAGGACCACTGCTATTTATTTTATGTATAAGCAGTTTTGATCATCGGTCAATCTCTGTCACAGGAGCAAACTTTAATTTTTATGCTGATGACATTTTGATGTACCGCTCTGCACCCACTCCTAAACAGGCTGTTTGTCAGCTACGATCGGGTTTTTATAGCTTGTGTGGTTTAAAACTTATTTTATATGCTGACAAAATTGATGAATTTCTTGAATGTTAAATCAAAACCGCTGAACCTTTTGCATGTTACCACACTCTGACGCTCTAAGGTTGGGTTAGTGTCTCAATGTAAGTATTATAATAGATTACACTGACCCTTCTGCTCCTAACAGTCATACTGATGCTGAAACTCAAACTGAAACATTGTTTTTAAATTTAGAATCAAGTCGTGTTTGCCGGTTGAGACAAAAAGACACAGTTTTATGTTAGTGCTGGCTTAGGGTGAGGTTAACTATATGCATGTATCTCCTCAGTGCTTATATGAATGTGTTGTATACTGTTTATCACAGAGAACTGAGATTTATTACAGATCTTATCCACTGTTGTTTAGATGGTCTGCTTTATCATTTTGTAGACTCGGCCAGTGGTACACTCTTATTTATAAGGCCAGTGGTTAGCACTCACAGCAAGAAGGTCCTGGGTTCAAATCCACCATCTAGACAGAGCCTTTCTGTGTGGCATTTACTTTACAGAACATTTACATGGTCACGCCACGTCTGCGTGTGTTCTCTCTCTCTCCCACAGCCTACAGGCATGCAGTTAGTGAGGTTAGATTAGTTGGTGATTCCAAATTGGCCAAAGTTGTGAATGTTAGGGGAAATGGTTGTTGGTCTCTATGTGGTAGTCCTGCTACAGACGTGGGTATGTCTCACCTCTCACCCTATAGTAGCTGGGATAGACTCCAGGGCTCACACAATCCTGAACTGAAGAAGTGAGAGGGATGGAGGGATGGATGGATTCTTGCCTTGCTCACTTACTGATTTACGTTCATCAAAGAAGTCTAAAATGTGAAGACTATTGTTTTTGGCCCCGCATTTCTCCTGTCAATCCTAAAAATTTGAGGTGAATTTGGGAAGAGGGCACTCAGATTTGCAGGTCCCCCGTTCCTGGAATTAGCGTCAAATATTTTCAGTTTCAACACTCTTTATGATATTTCATCATAAAGTAACACTTCCTCTTCTGAATCATTTGTGGATCCGTCTGCTGGAAATCCTTTACAAACATTTTAAGAACAAATACAGATCAGTCTCAGTGAGAGCTCATTATGCTTTATATAACTTTCCTGTTAATGATATTTACATTACCGCTAAACATTTACTTTGATAAACAAATACATTTGTTTCTGTCAAATATGAAAAACAAAGCTGGTTGCATTTGTTAAATCACCTGGTTTGATTAATTAGGTCTCCTTTGTGGTGCCTTGGGGGGGGGGGGAGCTACGATAAATAAATAGACATTGCCTAAAATGTAAATCTTTACTGCAACGAGCTTCCGGCACCACCTTTTTCAAGATGACGCCTAAAAGAATTTTGCAGCGGCACAAAATTTTGTGCGTAAGATTTACTGTCAAAACAAAAATCAATGTTTTAAAGTGACTTTTTCCAAAAGTTTCTATATCAGTGCCTGTGTTTCAGTTTAGTGCAGTGTGGACTATTGAAATGCTCATACTGAGAACACATGCACATTGTTTCTCCAAGACTGATAAGCTCTTACTTCACCAATACAAAGAAAAGCATTGTCTTCAGACATTTGTCAGCATTTCTGAATAACTTTCTTGGACGAGTCTCTGCAGAGCCTTATGATGGCTATTTACAGCATAGGGTAAATCTGCATTAATATCCATATTTTCGAGAGATGTATGTATTATTTTGTTGCTGAAAACACTTCATAATACAACCATGCAACATTTGCTACATTCTGCAGAGCAAGGGTCAAGGAGATTAACTGTTTTCATTCATTATCAAAACAAATGACTCAAAATAAGTAAACAAGTAAAACACCCCAGAGACCTTTCAGTTCTCTAACAGTCTACCCCAAATGATGACATTTATGAAGAAATCATTATAATAATTTACAAATAATCCTCTGACACACACACACACACGTACGTATATATATATGTGACTCAGTTTACAAGATCGATTTGAGAAGACTTCAGCAGCACATATTTGTACTGATGCAGATCTCGAAACAACATGGCCATAGTCCAGAGATTGCTCAACTCTTTCTTTCTTTTTTTGGAAAGTCTTGTGATTGCAAACAGCACTATAGAGAAGTAAATGTAGACCTGGAAAAAAGCATAACTGAAATAATTATAAATGTCTACATGTGATTTTAACAGCATTTGTGTAGCAACACAAATATCTTGATAAACTGGTTTTAAAAGATGTCTCTACACTAACACAAACAAGGCGTGGTAAAAATGTGATTCTTGCATTAACATTCACCTAGGCTATGGACAACAGAGTGTTGCAGTGTGCCAAAGTGCACGGTTGCCTTTACAACAGTTGGCATGTTTCTAACATCTCTCAGTCCCATTCATCTCACCCATTGCCTGAGAGGTTGTGAAACTGACAGATAAAGCAGACTGGCTAACAAAAGATTGCATCTGGCAAAAAAATAAACATTACAGTTAAGTGCGTAGCATTTAACTAAAATGCTCAATCCTATCAGCTTTACATATTGGCCCCTCATAGTATTTGTTATAAGGAATAGGTCACACTGTTACTTCATACTTTAATTCTTCTGCCTTATGTTGTCAGATTTAAATTGGGTACATTACAAAAATGCAGAAATATGTTTAACTGCTATTTAATCAAATACATTTTTGATAATGTTTTACTAACTTAAAAATGTAGTGCTTCATGCCAGTTTTGTGCAAACTAGAAGATGTAAAGTAGCCCAAAAAAATACCAGCTTCCAGTATTTCTCAGTCTTTGGCACTGTGGTCGCTGAATACGACACAAAAACTAACCAGAATGAACCAGCTGGCTCAAAAGCAGCCAGAATCCCGACACAAGGACCAAAGACCCATTCTTTTTCTCTCTATTGTACCGCTTCCCTCTTTGAAAACACACCTAAGTCTAACAAGGTCTTGATTCACTGTAACTGGCTCTGGCACTTTGCCCAGCGCCCCTGCAGAAACTCAGTTGACCATGTGGCAGGCAAGAGGCCAAACACGGCTCTAGCGCTCAGCTAATTCGCTGACACACTCCTTTACATTCTTTGCTGTGCTCAGAAACTCTGCACCCCTGGTGCCCCAATAAGATGCCCGTGAGGTCCGCAGAGGGGACTGAGAGCTGAGGATGCTAAATGTATCTACTCCTGGAGTGACTGAGCAGCCAGAAACAAAGGGGGGCAGTGTGAAACATTACACTTTGTCGTGAATGTTTAGTGGTAAACTTTCCCATGACCCTTCTACCATTGTAACACCTTGTCTGAAATTTACACTACCCAGAGTTATTGGTTAATGCATTTAGGTTTCCACTGTGTATCTGTTGTGTGAGTTAATGTATATTCACTGGTTAAAGAGGGATTCCTATACCAGTAACCACTACTGTCGGTTTAATGCATGTGCTTATGTCAGGACACCCACTTTGTATTCTCAAGGTCCACAAGAAAAGAAATACCAGAAATATATCCTGCTCAGATTTTTCAAGAGTCAGACTCACATACACGTACAAGAAGAGCAAAAGAAGCTGTGGATAATGATACGAGATCGTTATTCTTCTATCAATTCTGTGGCAGCACAAGACACGTTCAAATGTGTACACTGCCCAAGGAAACTGGGCATACAGTAATCTCAAGTGGGAATCCAGTCTCCACTCCCTCCATCATTATGTTCAATTATAAAAATGTCACTCCTTCTGCTGCCTCCAAAACTGGGCAAAATGGAAAAACAGAATGTCATATTGCATTAGCGTGGTACTGCCCTGTTTACAAAAATTCACTGGAGCATCTCTGAGGTCTGCAGCTCGAGCCAAATGAGGTAAGAAGGGACTGAAGCCAAATATGGAGGACATGCAAGTCTGCTGTCTCTTTCAGAAATCTTCTTTTGCTCATTTACTGTGTAATAAAATTGGGCTATTGTCTGCTGCATTATCACAGGACGCCCAAGCCTAAGAACGAAGTCTGATACTCAAGATACAAGATAACAGGACAGCTGTGCTTTTTTCTGTTCTTTAAATGTTCTGAGAAAACATTGTCTTACGTTTCAACCAAATTCAGACAACAAAGGCGCATCTTTCAACAACTGGAAAATATTTCTTTTTCACTTTTTTAGAGTTTAAGACGTTATTTTTGACATCTTTTTAAATTATTTTATGCTAGGTGTGATTAAATTAGGTTTGTGTGTGTGTGTGTGTGTGTGTGTGTGTGTGTGTGTGTGTGTGTGTGTGTGTGTGTGTGTGTGTGTGTGTGTGTGTGTGTGTGTGTGTGTGTCTTTGCGCCAAATGTGAATTAAATGTAAATAAAAATCACAACTGGCAGACCACGGTTCACCAAAAACACAATGTTCATAGCATCTGGTGTTTGGTGGGATATCATTAAGGAAACTGAATTTGTGACAATCACATGCTGTTCCTGTTTTACAAAGTATCTCCAAAATGTTGACATTGTTCCAGTGGAAGTTTAGTCCACATCAAGTCTCAAATAGACCCTCCTGAAGGACACAGTCTTGTCTAGGAAAGGGAGTTTTGCTCTCCCTATCACCTTCTGACAAATCACGCAGTTAGCGATTTAGTTCACGGTCATCTCTAGAGGTAATTACCTCACGGTTCTCATTTTCATACTTTGACCTTTCATTACAGAAGTATAAAGACACATAATTGGGCAGTTTGTTAAATCTGTTAATAAAAATTATCTTTTTAAAGGAAGAAAATAAAAAATATTGTGCTGCTTTACATTTTACATTCATCTTGCTAAAAAGAAAAATTCAAAAACAGAACACAGTAAAATGTTAAGTGTAGAACAAAATTAATCATGCTTTAGGAACCATCCATATTATCTGTACTCAACTTTACAGCACATGTTGGGGTGCTGTGAAGGGATCTTGTTCTTTAATTGCAATTTGTGATCTGGTTTGGTGATAAGAGTATGAAGTCACATGAGCTTGAGGATAATAATGCATTATTAAAGCATTAGTAAACTAGCACTGCTGGATTGGCCGGCCAATTCAGGACTACACCGGTTTAGTCCTTCCTCTCATGTGACCATGAATCACACATATGACTCTTTCTCTTTTTCTGATGTGGTTTTTGATTCTTTAATTACTAATTCCTCTCTCAACAGCTTTATTCATTAAAACTGGTGTAACCTAAATATACTCAAAACAAAAAAAAGTATTGTTGTTACTAACATTTATGTTAGCAAAACATTATTGATAGATTCAGCACTTGTGATAGTCTGAGACTGAACAGTTGCTCAGCTAGCTTGTGAATACCTTTCATTTTCTTTTGGATTACATCTGTGTGTTGAGTTTTGATTGAAATGTAAAAGTCTACAGTTGTATTCCAACCAGCTGTGCAACAAACTTCTTGCCCAATGAGAGAGGTTCAGTCTGGTTTATCATATTAGTATGATACAGTTTGTTTTGTTTCCAAAGAAACATTGAGTGTTAATGGCGATGCAACATGACATTTTACAGTTCTTAAGAACTGCAGTGGTTCCACTGAATTCATTACATCAGTGACTGAGACTCCTTTTTCTTTACATTTCTTTCAATTCTCATTCTCTCAGCCATTCATGGCATACGTGCACTCAGGCTCATCTACACTCTGACGTTTTTTCTCTCTGACTCACTCAGTGGTTACCAGCTTGCTGAAACTTGTTTTCACCATCTACCTCTGTGCAGATCACAAGCCCCTGTGGTTTTAACCCACTTTTTTTTTTTTGCCTTACTGGAAATAGAAAATGTGTGCGTGCAGACAGACACTGTGTCAGTAACCTGCAGCTTTTAATAAACTATACTGTAAATGAAGTGGATGTCATAAAGCAGATGTGAACTCTATTTTACCAGTATGTCAGTTTCCTTATTCAATTAACATGACTTAGTTCCTGTTAGACCATCAAGCCTGAATGTAGGTCAAACTACAGCAAGCTTTACAGTGGCTCTTTGCATGCCCCGCCTACTCTTCCTCTTTAAGTCACCTTAGTTAACCTTAACTAGACAGACACACACACATAAACAAAAAACACAAGAAAAGAGAAAGCAATGTTCTTTGCAGATAATAATAATCTTCAATCAGTCAGTATCATGTTTGGTTTGGCTAGTTTGAAGAGGGAGAAACTGATTCTCACAGCCATATTTGGGTTTATTCAAACTAATATGCTCTGCCAGTCTACAAGGGAACTAGTTTTGTTTATTGCTTCTGTTCTCTTCTTGCATCATCATAAAAAAAATATTGTGATTTTGATTTTTATAATCCTTCTAAAACATTAAATAAATAAATACAATTTAAAAAAAATGCAGTCAGAAAACTAATTAAGTTTAAAAAAAGGCTGATGTCAGATGTCCAGTAACCTGTCGAGGATGTACCTCTTTTTTCACCCCTTTTTTTTTTTTTCATTTTTCTTTATTTGAAATAAAGGTTTGCATTGATATTGAGTTTAAGGGGGTATTTTTGGCTTCCTTTTCAAGGTTTTCAACGTCTTCAGAGCAAGTTGAGTTTATGAGCAGTTTCTCTTTCGTACTTTCAGCGTCATTTCCTCAGGCACTGATTCTTTTTTTAGGTGTGATTTATGTCTGTGACGTCTTGGGCAGCCTTTGACTGGCATGCCATTTTCACAATGAGACATGAAGTTTCATCTTGAGAAGCAAGGAATGACTGACAGTCATGCCACTGTGGTTACCTTAATATAATCCCTGCAAAAGATTCTTGTTTTACTCAGTTTAGATAATAAAAGCCAAGACCTCTAAATCAGGCTCCACATTTATTCCTCCATTGCTTGTGGTAATGTTTGTTCGTAAGACTTTCTGTAAGATAGAAAAACTAAAATTTCTTGAGTAAGGCTCACTTGTTACTTACCATAAATGTTTTTCTATTTATCAAAGGATAGGCTGGGGCTGTCACTGGGTAAGGGGCAGGGCACGCAGACTGTCACAGTGCTAACACAGAGACAGACAACCATTCACTCACATTTATGGGCAATCCAGAATCAAAAGCTGTGACTCACTAACTCCACTAAATGCATGTTTTTGGACTGAGGGAGGAAGCCAGAGAACCTGGAGAGAACCCACACAGACATGGGAAGAACATGCTAACACACAGAAAGGTCCTATGCCAGGATCACATTGACTTAAAAATGGCCTTTGGGCTCTAATCTCTAAGTGGAATTCCAGGATGAAAATGCTTTTACAGGATTTAATGTAATTGTTTGTCATTTATCCAGGAAACTTGAAGCAGTGACACATTAAATATCATGATGTTGAAATTCCTATTATTAGAATAGATGGTATCATAGTACAAGCAAGTAAACTTATCACATTAAATCACTGTTGTTTTGTTTTTTTTACTTTGGTTTATATTTCTCTTTTTAACATAGCTCAATCCCAATATTAGCTGTTTCTGTGGGAACTGGCAGTCCTGGTTTTCATCTACAAGGGAAAATGATGAAAGTGAGCTGAGTCAAAAGGCAAGCCTCACAAACAGCTGATGGACTGCTAATTTGCAATAGGAACCCTGGAAAACACTGGACCCTTGTTCTTCCACACACATCGCTGCACACAACCCAGCGTGTCATAATGTTGATGGCAAAAATCCTATTATTCTGATCGGGTGCGCGAGAATTGAAGTAATGAGTGTGTTTGGTCATTCAGTTTCTGCAGAGACAATTTAAGCTTCTGTAAGTCCAGTAATGCCACTTTAAAGAGCCATGGGGAGGGGGGAAAATCAATACAGGGAGAATAAATGCAGCTATTCTCAAGTGGAGGTGACAGAGCAGAAAAGGACATTTTACAAAGAAAATCCTTCTAAACATATTCCACAATGCCAGAAAGGAGTAATGAATCATTTTATACATTGACAAAAACAACTGTAAAGGTCAAGAGGTTGTTTAAAGTCTGGGTGAGTGGACAGTGAACCTGCTACATGTTCTTGTTTCATACTGACTTGAGAGTTCCTCTTATTGCACAACACTCTTTAATAATAAGTTTAAATACGAACAATAGTAGTTCAGCCACATCATGATTAAGGGTCCAGTTGCAGAGGGCTAACTACAGGATGCTTGTAATCCTTTTCTGTGAAGTTTGTGTGCAGCAGGGAGTGGATGTCTGCTGGGACTGAATCAGACTAAATATCCTTCCTCACAATAGTCATCTGTGCTGTGTAAACAGCAGCGCGACAAATCTGAGAACTTCGACACAATGAGGAGAAAACTGACTAATTCTTGAACTAATAAGCAAACTTTGATGCTAAAGGCCTCTCTGTCGTCATTCCCAAGCACTTTCATGCATTTAAAAAAAAAACTAATCAAAAAGGCATCAGGATGGTGGTCTACGCTGTCTTTGAAGAAAATCATGAAAGCAAACACAACAGGAGTGACCAGAGAGGAAGTAGCAGCACACTGCCTTTGACTTCAGGAATTTTCATTGTTTCACAGAAACAATTTACCTAGTTCCTGGACGCTAAATAAAACGCCCCTTACCAGCCTGGGTGATGATGACATCTGAGAAAAGATCATTTCAAACGTAACTTCTCCTGACTAAGACTCTTTGAAGCTTTGTTCTCCAAATATCCTTTAGGTGTCTGTTTTGAAAATGAAATAATGGATTTTAGGCTCACATAAACATACATTCTCCAGAAAGCAATAACACAACACCTTACTGTTTAAAAACGTTAGGGAAGGCAGATAAAAGCAGTACTGTTATTTTATTTAGTTGTATTTGATTTTTTTTTTTTTCGTATTAGTGCAGTTTTAAATGAATCTGGGACTGTGCAAGGAAAGGCTTTTGCAAACTAGTAGCACGATGCCGCCCCCTTGTGGATGAAAGGAAACTACACAATCGCTTACCATGGAACTATTGCAGCGGGATAGACTTCAGTACCTAAGGCTACGTTCACACTGCAGGCGAAAGCGCATCAAATCCGATTTTTTGACCCTATGCGACCCATATCCGATCATGCTATGACAGTGTGAACGGCGCAAATCCGATATTTTCAAATCCGATCTGGGTCACTTTCGTATGCGGTACTGAATCCGATACATATCCGATGTTTTAGAAAGCGACTGCTGTTTGAACGGTCAAGTCGCATTAAATCCGCCTTTTACGTCACCGACACAAGACTGAAGCCAATTATCAGCGCCAGAGAAGCGCCCGAGAAGACATCGCGAACGCTTCCTGGCCATCAGAGGAGGAGCCAGACATTTGAAACACCCGGGGCTTAGCCCTAAAGGGTAGTATGCATGTGGGATTTTTTTTTTTTTTTTTTTTTTGAGGGGGGGGGGTGTAGAAATGACTGAAAGATTAATAGGCTCTGTTTTGAGTTTTGTTCAAAAAAGAATGACTTCATATAGGGAAATATATATATCACACATGCAGGACACCTTAAACTAGTTTTTTAATTGAGCAGCAAGACAGAACGAAGTCGGGGCTGTATCAAGACACAGGGACTAAACCCCAATTCAACCAGACCCAGAACTGATCCAGAATTAAAACAGGACTACAACAGTTCAAAAGCAGGATTACTGAGGACTTAACCAAGACATAACCACAATCAGAACTAGATGATAGTAGCACTAAAAATCATCATAGACCTGCACTACACTTATTTATTTAATTCTACCAAAGTACAATATTTAGATTGAGAAAAGTTTATATAATTATTTAGCCTTGTTGTGCAAACAAGCCTGCAGAACTTAATAAATATAGAATTTGAAAAATAGCAAACCTAAAAAGAAACACTAGGTACGAGATACATGAGTACCTATGATACAGTGATACTTTTAGTAAGCAACCATTTGACTAACATGTGTGTCTCACCTGCTCTTGTTCATCTCTGTTCTGTCCTCATTCTCCATCTCAATCTCTGCTCCTCTCTCTCCCTCTCTGCTCCTCTCTCTCCCTCTTTGTGCTGACAATCATCAAATATACAGTTGAAACCAGATATTTACTCTTCAGATAAAAACACTTTTTTAATTGTAACATCAAATCAGACTAAATGTTTATTTTTTTAGATTGATAAATATAAAAACATATTTGTTAACTTTAAGAGTAAAGAGAGAAACTGTCTGTGTTTTTTAATTGCAAATGGCACCAAATTGTATTCAAACTGAGCCACACTTATGGAGCTCCACGATTCTTTTCCTGGTGTTTTGGTTGACATCTCTTGATTTTCCCATGTCAAAGAAACAGGCTCTGTGTTTTGCCTTATATGCATCCACAGCTGTGCCACCAATTTACTCACATGGACTCTACTAACCTATCAGAAGCTTCTTCAGCTCAGAATGGAATCCTCTGGAGTTTTCTTATTAATTAACAATAAACTTAGTGTATATGTACTCCTAAATTTAATGAAAGTGATAAAAAATAGACAGCTCTGTCTCTCTTTATTCTGACATTTAACTAATTCAAAATATATTTCAATATTTATCTAAAACAAAAGTTTACTCTAAATTGATGTTGTACAGTAAAAATGTTTTATGTTTTCTCCCTAAAGTGTATGTAAATATCTGGTTACAAATGTGAATATCCTGCTGTGTACTGAAATCCCTCTTGTTTTGCATAGAAATATACTGAACAACATAGTAAGCATAATATATAAAATAACATTTACCTGAGTTTTTTCTTTGAAAGAACCCTCTAATGTCCATTCTTATATTTCAGTACATAACTGAAACCGAATTAGTCGGGGAGGGTAAGAACTGAAAATATGAAATAAACACACGTAAGCTAAGACTCTAAAAAATAGCATTTGTTCGGCTTTTCATTTCGCCATTTGTTGATTCACTTGAAGAGCAAGTAAAATAATATTGGTCAAGTGATCAGTTTCATATCAATCTTTCGTGATGCACCGTCATATTTACATTATTTGTACGGTACGAATGATTTGCTTTGGTACCTGCTCAAACTTAAGCTCTCCTTAGTATGGCTGGCTCCGTCTCTCCAACAGCGCACTCACGGGCAGCAGCTCCCCCCGCCCCCTCGCTCAGTCGCTTAGTGCCTGAGCTTGGATCATACCAATATCAGGGGGGGATTCACGCACAGTCGTAAATTCCCACAGTGTGCACTATGTGCTTCGAATATTGTGTGTACTTTTTGTTTTATACAGTTGTCAGCCAGGCATCTAACTATGAAAAAATTACACTCCAAAATACCCCGGGCTTCTGACAAAACAACCCGGGCTTAAGCCCCGTAAGCCACCCCCACGCTCCGCCCCTGCTGGCCATCCAGTGTGGATGTCAGTGAAACTGTTGGGAAGACAACGTAAACATTTTATTTGTACTGTATAATCTGCAGATTCTGACAGAAATCTACAGCTATCCTTTGAAGCACCGCTCCTCTCTTAAACGGCAATAAGGATCATTATTAGGTTATTTACATTATTATGTAAATAACAAAATAACTTAAAGCAAAAATTGGGAAACGTGAAGACCGAAGTCTTTATATTAAGGGCCATCAGTCAAACAATACTGTTGCTCTGGGTCTAAACAGAGCGCGTTGTGTGTGACATCTTCTTTTGCGCATGCGGGCCGCTTTGAGCGTTCACACTAGAGAGCGTTTGCTGTCGCATTTTATTTGTAGTGTGAACGAGCAGACAAAAAAATCGGATTTGATCAAAAAATCGGAATTGAGCATTAAGACCTGCAGTGTGAACGTAGCCTAATGGAAGAATAGCACAGAGCATATCCTGGATTAATAAAGGTATCAAAGAACACGCCCATCTCGTTTCATGAGAAACAGTTAGGGAACAATGAGGTCCTTTAGCAGCCTGAATCTAATGCAGCATAACTAAGGCTACGTTCACACTGCAGGCAAAAGCGCATCAAATCCGATTTTTTTTGACCCCATGCGACCCATATCTGATCAGGGTATGACAGTGTGAACGGCACAAATCCGATCTGGGTCATTTTCGTATGTGGTACTGAATCCGATACATATCCGATGTTTTAGAAAGCGACTGCTGTATGAACGGTCAAGTCGCATTAAATCCGTCTTTTACGTCACTGACACAAGACAGACGCCAATTATCAGCGCCGGAGAAGCGCCCGAGAAGACATCGCGAACGCTTCCTGGCCGTCCCGTGTAGATGTCAGTGAAACTGTTGGGAAGACAACGTGAACATTTTATTTGTACTGTATAATCTGACAGAAATCTGCAACTATCCTTTGAAGCACCGCTCCTCTCTAAAACAGCAATAAGGATAATTATTAGGTTATAACCTAATAATTAATCTACTGTAAACTGTAAAAATTAGGAAACGTAAAGTCCGAAGTCTTTATATTAAGGGCCATCAGTCAAACAATATTGTTTGCTCTGGGTCACACTGAGTGTCACCGCTTTGAAGGTTCACACTAGAGTGTGTTTGCTGTCCCGTTTTATTTGTAGTGTGAACAAGCAGACAAAAAAATCGGATTTGATCAAAAAATCGGAATTGAGCAGACCTGCTGTGTGAGCATAGCCTAAGTTTCATCAAAGATGACAGCTTTACACTTAATCTTAAAAGCATAGTCTTTCTGTTGCCTGAATTAAAACTGGTTTCACAACATAGGAGCCTTTAAAAAAAACTGCCTTGAGAAAAGCGTTGTGAATAAGTGCTAAATGAAAGTGGAAGGCTCTGCCTCCTATTTTACTTTTGGAAACTCCAGAAATCACAATTAAGCTTCCACTCTGAGAGCAAGATCCTCTATTGGATTAATGTGCTCTTTAAAGTATCATGGGGCCTGATCATTCAGGGCTTTGTATGCGAGAAAGCCAGTGAAGAGAGGCTAATATGGGAAGAGTATCACCTCTTGTTCTAGTTCCTATCAGTACTCTCACAGGAACTTTTTGAATCAGTTGAAGGCTCCTCAGGGAAACTGTCACAATTTGTAGAAAAGAAGACCCACTGCAGGACTCAAAATCAGGCTGAAGTTAAAAGACAGAAAAGCTTTTATTGAGGTAAATTCAGAACATAAAATGACATGCAGTCATAAAGCAAGAACACATACAAGGTAGGAATATAAACAGACAACAAGCACACTGACAATACAGAAAGGTAATTAAGGCAGAGTGGAGACACCTGGGAAACCAGACACAGCTGAACCAGACGAGGCCAGGGGAAGTAAAACCAAAACCAAGGCGCAAAAGACAAATGTCTATTTAAATAAAACAGGGAGTAGCATTGCAGAGGAACATGAAACACAGTGACAAACGCTCGAAACAAAACAGAAAGGCATGCCAGAAAGTCTAGACCAAACTAAAGGAAGGAATCAAGTAACAACTAAAAAACACCAAAGAGAAAACAGAAGAAACTAAAGACTAAGAATCCTAAAGACCTGAATCAAACTGAGAAACAAAAGAGAAAGGGATTAAGAGAGGAGGCCATGAATCAACTGGAAGTTACATAGAACTAGAATCAATAAATGAAACGTACGCATAAGCAAGAAAACAAGAACCAAAAACAATGAGACTAAGTAAGGAAAATCCAGAATATAGAGATCATAACCAGATAGAGAGTACTTCATAATTCTTAATAACTACGTGATTCAGGAGTCCAAAATCCAGGACCTTAACACAACATAACATTTGGGACAGCTTAACAAATAACAATAGTCCAACCAAGCAAACATCAGTATAAGGCTCAATAGCCCAAGAGGCAATATCCTAAATTTGTTTCTTTTTGGCTCCTATTCTGCTGTAAAACATTTCTAATCTACTGTAAACTCTTCAACAGACACTTAACATCTGTAAACTGCATGTCAGGCTCTTTTAAGGATCTCTTAAGATAAAAACCTTTCATTTTCAATGTTTCAAGTTAGATTTCTTATGCTGTGTGTCATTGTCCTGGGTGTGACCCAGTGTTTTGTGTTTAATTTATATTTCTTGTTAATTGTATTCATGGTTTAAGTTCTCTTGATGTTATATTTAGCCTGTTTCTCAGTGTCATGTCTGCATCTTTGTGAACTGTCTCATGTTTCCTGATTTATTTTGATAGTCTCAGTCCTGCGTGCAATGTATCCAGTTTTGCTTCCCCTTGTCTTGTTATGTTTGATCACTCCCAGCCGTGCTGTCCTCCTGTGGCTTATTTCCTCCTTATCACTCAGTGTATTTAAGCCCTGTGTTTCTCTCTGGCAGTGTTGTACCCTTGTCGTGCTGTGGTTTCCCCTCTGTGTTTCTGGTAACCGTCTAGTTCTTTGTTCAGTTTTGTTTCAAGTTTCCCCAGTTTTTCTGGTTAGTGCTACATGCTTTGAGTTTTAGTTTCATGTTCAAGTTCGCCAGCAAATGAAGCTGCGTTTTGAGTTTAATTTTTCCATCTCGTGAGTCCTGCAATTGGGTCCCATTTCCTGCCTGCCACACAGCAAACCTTGACACTAAATAAGTTCAGTGGGACTTGAAAATTGAGGTGCTATGAAACAGGGTATGTAGTGCCTTATTAAAAACATTACTTGTATTACAAAGACATGGTGTTTGCCTCTGTTGAAACAAATTCAGTCCTGCAATTTAAAATTTGTCCATAATAATATTATTATATACTGCAATATAAATCTCCTTTCTTCTTGTTCTTTTTCATCTTCTTACACCTCGATCCTTTAAGGGTCACCACAGCTCCTCTTTCATACTGAACCTTCTGCATATAATCCACCTGTGTGTACTTCCCTTCATTTATGTTCCTTTGTCTTCTTGAAATATATTTTCACCATAGTCATTTTGATTCCTTCCGCTAAATCTGCTACCATGTGGGTTTTTTTGGGGTTTTTTTGCATTTCTCTCCTTAACAACAATTATAATCCACACCTCCTCATCTCCTCTCTTCTATTATATGCCTGCTAAAGGTATCACTCTCTCCCCCTGAGAACACTCTCGCTCTTTCATCCAATCCATATCAAATTTTCTTCTTATCTATAGTAAGAAGCAATAGTAGAAGAGTTTGAATTTACTAATGTTCCCCTGTGCATTGTTTCCCTTCTACCTGGTCTCTTGCAAATACAATATATCTACATCCAAATCAAATCAAATCACTTTTATTGTCACATCACATGTGCAGGTAGATTGGTACAGTACATGTGAGTGAAATTCTTGTGTGCGAGCTTCACAAGCAACAGAGTTGTGCAAAATACAATAATGTAAACAAGCAAAATACAAGAATGGCTACATCTGAAACTAATAAATATATGTACAATATATAATAGTATATGCATTTCTGGATGTGTATACTAAATATTTTTCTACGTGTGTGTGTGTGTGTATACACATATTTTACAAATTAAATAGAGTAAACAATAAATAAAATATATAAAAATATACAGAGTGAGACATGTGCAAAACAGTGGCATTACTGTACAGTATGGAGTGCATAATGTTAAAGTTCCAGTAGTGAAGCTGAGGTGTCTATGACGTGTTCAGCAGTCTGATGGCCTGATGGAAAAAGCTGTCTCTCAGTCTGCTGGTACGGGACCGGATGCTGCAGAACCTCCTTCCTGATGGAAGCAGTCTGAACAGTTTATGGCTGGGGTGACTGGAGTCCTTGATGATCCTCCCCGCTTTCCTCAGGCAGCGCTTCCTGTAGATGTCTTGGAGGGAGGGAAGCTCACCTCCAATTATCCGTTCTGAGCACCGCACTACTCGCTGGAGAGCTTTGCAGTTGTAGGCGGTGCTGTTGCCATACCAGGTGGTGATGCATCCAGTGAGGATGCTCTCAATGGCACAGTGATAGAAGGTCCTGAGGATGCGGGGGCTCATGCCGAATCTTTTCAGTCTCCTGAGAAAGAAGAGGCGCTGCTGCGCCTTCTTCACTGTTTTGTTTGTGTGTACTGACCACGTAAGATCCTCAGCCAGGTGTACGCCAAGGAACCGGAAGCTGCTCACTCTCTCCACAGCAGCGCCGTTGATGGTGATGGGGGTGTGTACTTCTCTGCACCTCTGGAAGTCCACTATCAACTCCTTTGTCTTTGCGACGTTGAGGGTGAGATGGTTGTCTTGACACCAGTGGGTCAGGGCGCTGACCTCCTCCCTGTAAGCCGTCTCATCACCGTTGGTGATAAGACCCACCACTGTAGTGTCGTCCGCAAACTTCACAATGATGTTGGAGTTGTTAGTGGCTGTGCAGTCGTAGGTGTAGAGTGAGTACAGGAGAGGGCTCAGTACACACCCCTGTGGAGCACCAGTGTTCAGTGTGATGGGGGATGAGGTGATGCTGCCCAGTCTGACCACTTGGCGTCTGTCAGACAGGAAGCTAAGGATCCAGCTGCAGAGGGAGCTGCTCAGTCCTAGATCCTGCAGTTTCCTGTCCAGCTTTGAGGGAACGATGGTATTGAATGCTGAGCTGTAATCTACAAACAGCATCCTCACATACGTGTCTCTCTTCTCCAGGTGTGACAGGGCGGTATGTAGTGTCAGGGCTATGGCATCATTGGTGGACCTGTTGTGGCGGTATGCGAACTGTAGAGGGTCCAGTGAGTCGGGTAGTGCAGAGCGGATGAAGTCCCTGACCAGCTTCTCGAAGCATTTGCTTACGATGGGGGTCAGGGCTACAGGTCGCCAGTCGTTCAATGAGGAGATGGTGGAGGATTTGGGTACAGGGACGATGGTGGCCATTTTGAAGCAGGCTGGGACTACAGACAGAGAGAGGGAAAGGTTGAAGATATCATATCCTTATATCATATCATACCAGATCTCTCTTTTTACCAAGCCAGTGTCCCTATATTTAAAGTCCCTATGCCTACCTTTCCTTCTCTCTCACTTCCTCTGAACATGCCTTCCCCCTCGCCTCTTTTGTCTCCAGTGGTAAGTTTACACCGGCACCCCAATTGCTCAAAAGCACTGGATGTGGTTGCTGTTATTCTGGCTCGAAATGATCTAGAATGCAAGTCTTATCTGCGCATCAGACCCATTCACCTTGAAATTCATTAAATTTATGAATATAATCACTGAGTCAGCCCAAGCAAAGTCCAACTTCCACCGAACAGGTCTGACTTATTGCTATCAATATGAACCCAGTTCTTAGTATGGTTTCAAAACGACTCATACCCCACACTTCCAAAGTGCCATCTACAGCAGCAGTCCCCAACACCCGGGCCTCGGACCGGTACCGGTCCGTGAGTCGCGAGAGTTGAGGCTCAGGTGTGAAATGTATGGTTTTCAGCGTTATTTTGTTATCGTTTTTATCGTTTACTCGGTTTTCCTGGGTCTTTTCACATGTGTTATGAATAAATCTTCTTTTTTTCGGTACCGGTACTAGTTTTATTTTGTTGTATTTATCCGCGACACATTAAAGGCCGGTCCGGGAAAATATTGTTGGGCATAAACCGGTCCGTGGCGCAAAAAAGGTTGGGGACCGCTGATCTACAGGACAACCCAAGGGACGTGATCAAATGCCTTTTACAAATGTGCAAAAAATATGTAGACTGTTTGAGCAAAAACCCATACACCTTCAAAGATCCTTGAGAGGATAAAGAGCTGGTCCAGTGTTCCACAACCAGAACAAAAGTTATATTGTTCTGTCTGATGCCGAGGTTCAGCAAAAGGACAGGCTTTTCTCTCTATTATACGGTGGCCCTGAGAGGCCAAACGGACTGCAACTTCCCTATTTACACACAGTTTGATGCACTGAACAACACACAAACGAAGAAAGCCACGCCCCCAACCAGACCATAGCTCTGCCTGCAGGAGAACTTTCACCAAGGTCAACCCACGGAAAGCTGCTGGACCAGACAACATCCCAGGTCGACTGCGCTGATCAGCTGGCCGATGTCGTCACAGACATTTTCAACTCATCGCTGAGCCAGATGATCGTCCCAGCATGCTTAAAGTCCACCACCATCATCCCAGTGCCAAGGAAATCCTCAGTATCCTGCCTGATGACTACCGTCGAATCACCCTGACCCACATCATCATGAAGTGCTTTGAGACACTTGTCAAGGCACATGTGAAGAGCAACGTCCCCTGCTCACTGGATCCGCTGCAGTTTGCATACCGGCTGAACAGGTCGACTGAGGATGCCATTGCCACTGCACTTAACCTCTGCCTTTCCCACCTGGACAAGAAAGACACTTATGTCAGAATGCTGTTCATAGACCTTAGCTCAGCATTCAACACCATTATCCCCCAATAACTGTTTGAGAAACTCAGCAAGCTGGGACTGAGCGCCTCTCTCTGCAACTGGATACTAGATTTCCTGTCAGAGAGGCCTCAGTCTGTCCGAATCAGTGACATCTCCAGCACCATCAGACTGAGCACAGGAGCTCCTCAGGGCTGTTCTCAGCCCACTGTTGTTCACTCTCCAGACACACAACTGCACCGCCCTACACAGCTCTAACCACATCATCAAGTTTGCTGACGACACAACCGGGGTTGGACTCATCAGCAGCAACGGCGTACAGAGATGAGGTTCAGCATCTCAACATCTCAAATGACCTCTGTTAGGATGCCTGGGTCGTTGACCCAGGGTTTTTGAGTTTATTATATTTATAATTTCTAGTCTTTGGTTTCTTTGAGTTCTGTCTTATGGTTTATGTCTCTGTCTTCTCTAGTTGCTCTGTCTCCCCTGTCAGCTGTATTCCCTTGTCTAGTTCGCGTCTCTGTGTATCCTTAGTTGCTATATCTCCGTGTCCAGTCAGTGTCTGTGTCTGCCCTGGTCCCACGTCTCTGTTCCCTCTGTTGCAGTGCATGCGAGTCTGTGTCTTTAGTTCAGTCAGTGTCATGTTTCCTGTTTTATTTTGAAGGTCCTTGTCTGAGGTTAATGTATCTGGTTTCGCTTCCCCTTGTCTCGTTAGGCCTGATTTGCCCCAGCTGTGTTTCCCTCCTGTTATTCATTCCCTGATTGCTCCCTCTGTGTATTTAAGCCCTGTGTTTCTCTGTGTCTGTGTTGCGATCTACCGTTTACCTAGCTGTGTGTTCTGTCAGGCCTCCGGTGTAAGTTTATTTTGATTTTTCCCAGTTATGTTATATTTGAGTTTAACATTAAAGCTGTTTTGAGTTCACATCTGTCTCCGGGGTCTGCACCTTGGGTCCTATTCCTGTCTGCACACAGCCGCTCATAACAGACCTCGCCTGGATGACCAACACCACCTGCTGTTCATCCACACTGAAACGACTGAAAAATAGTGATGTGCGGATCGATACTGAAATATCGTTTCCTCAGATACCAGTCATTTATGTTCTATAATCGATTCTCACATTAAAATATCAATATTTTAGTAATTTAGGGTAAATTTGTAGTTTATCATTAACAGGAACACAGTGGAAAGAAACTATATCATTCGGATTGTCAACATTGGAAGGAACTACTTCCTCTTCTGCCTTTCATAGTCATGTGCAAAATACAGCTGTATAAATGTGTCCAGCCCCTTGGCGTGTGCACTCACAACAATGGCTGAGTGTAATTGGAGTTACATGCAGACGTATTTTACCTCCACAAACAGCCGAGATGTGGTTTGCAATACATGTGGCAAGACAGTGAGGTGTTGTGGCAACACCACTAACCTCGTGAAATACCTCACAGTAAATCAGATCACAGAATATGACGAGCTTATGTTGAGGCGAACTGAAGAGGAGGACAGGGACAGGTGCTGCTAGGGCGAGACAGACGTCTCTCACTGAATCCTTTAGTGCTGCAGGTAGGCAGCGTGCTCAAATAGCGCACAACTTCAGTTTTTTTATTTCTATATGATGAATTCTGCATTATTAAGTGATAAGAGCAAGTAATATGATGTCCTGTAATCATGATGATGCTATAATTTGAGATACAATAAAAGATACAATAAATAAAGTAAGTTTTTGTACAAAGTATCGGTATCGGATCAGTATCGTCGATACCACCCTGAATTTTTTTTCGGATCGGAAAGGAAATCAGTGGTATCGCACATCACTACTGAAAACGCTTACGTGCCATGCGTGAAACATAAGACGATTCGACCTGCGTCATTTCTGTCTGACGTTTATTTACTTTCTGGCTCTTTGAAACATGGCAGCAAAATGTGGAGGCAAAGCACCGAGTTTTTTAAATGGACTGACATTGAGGTGGAGTTGTTGCTGCGAGTAACACAAAAGTACAAAGTTGCAAAAGCGAGTGACTATCAAAGAATCTGAAGAAAAGCTATCTGGAGCATGTACATTGCATATTAATCTTTAATAGGGCTGTCAAAATTGAGCACAAACAAAACAACTGCTGTATTATGCCCTCTGCTATCTTAGTTTAATTGGTCACATGACTGCATCACATGACTAAAATGTGTCATGGTTTGCCCCCTGTTTTCGCAGTCCACATTGATCCTTTTACATTAGTCTTAAGTGTATATTTATTCTCTTCTTATATTTATTGTTGTTTTTTTGCACTGAATGGAACTGAAGACTTGTTGTCTCATCTCTCTATATACTGTACTGTTTATAGCAGAGATGACAATAAAGTTTACTTCAACTTTGATAAACTTTCCCAGGGAGGCCGAGGACTTTGATCCCTGTGAAGTTAGAACACACCTTCTTAAAAACAGAGGGACCCACTACCCCACTCCGCCAATCCAGAGGCATTGCACCATCCCTCAATATGTATACAAATATGTATGGATACAAATTCACTTGAGGCCAAAGACAATACAATATATGTTTTATTTTGTTTTTATGTGTTTTGAAAAGCTAAGCATAAAAGCTACTGGTTCCATCTATGTGAAACATAATACTTTAATTAATGCTGCTTGTCCACAGTTTATCATTTTGTTTGGGGCTTTGAACTCCCACATGTTTTGAAAGGCAGTTCATTTGGTAAAAAACAACAACAACAAAAAACAAAGAAGAAGAAGAATAGCCTTTCTGTAAAATTCATGCAGAATTAAACAATAAACAATAAACCTGTGTCCCTTTGCTTGTGGCTTTGGTTTAATAATTGTACTTCTGTATAATCAGACTAACCACAAAAAAGTCACACTTTATGTTTGAAACCTTACTTAAAGCAATAAAGAACAAAGAAAGCTAACTAAATTATTTTAAGTTTAAAATTATTTGCATCACTGTAAAAAATATAAAAACTCCATCTCTGATTTTATTGGTCAACAAAGCTGAATGGGAGCCACACATAAATATTCCATTAAGATTCTCACATTATTATCAGCACACCATTACCGCTAGTCCATTATGGCATACAAGCGTCACATTGAAGGTATGTTCCAGTCCAACAGAGCAGTGTTTGACTTCACTGTTACCTCTGCTATAACATTAATATCACACATTAATCTTGGCTGCAATCCCACAGCGTATCTTTGGGGACTAACTGCATTACTGGAACGATGCTGTGCTCATACTGATGCTGTGAGGGATGTATCAGGGGAGCTATGAAAGACCACATAATTAACTCGCGGGCCAACCAAATAAGTCATATTCAGATAAATTATTCAGTATTTGCAGGCGTATGAATGTGCTGCTTCCTCATATTGCAGGCAACACAACAGTGACTTACTGAAACATTAGCAGTTCATTGCTGTCCAATTTATTACAATGCTGGGTCATTTCCATGAGGATACAAATTACAGATTCAGTGGGGCCTACTCTTGCATGTGGAATGCTAAAGAGTCTGTGCAGAGAGCAAAGACAACCACAACCCGAACCTGTGAAAGATGGCAGTTTTTAAGGAATCTGGAAAACAAAAATCACAAAATGATAGAAAACTACAAATTTGTGTGTTGAAAATTCTAAATTGAAACAAACAGAACAGAAGAAAAGGTACAGAAACATAAGCACTTCCTTACTTTTTTGTTGTTCTGGTCAGTCTGTGTTTTACTTTCTGACATTTCCTCTCATCCCCTCTTCTTCTGCAGATAGAGCTGAGTAAATAAAACGAGTCAATAAAATGTGAAGGCCAAAACCGCTTTTGTGGGGTACAAAATATTTGCATAATCACATTAGTTACACCTTGTCTGTGAAGGTTCTCAGTCATCCAGGTCATCGTAGTCAAAGGAGCTTGCAAAGAAAAGCGTCTGGACTTCTTTAAGTTGCTTGAAGACGTTTCACCTCTCATCCGAGAAGCTTCTTCAGTTCTAAGGTCAAATGGTGGAGAGTCCCAGATATACACCTAGTGGGAGTAACCCCCCACAGAGGGACAAAAGGACCCCCTGATGATCCTCTAATCGCCTGAGCCAAGGTGTGAAACTGGGTGTGGGTCCCAATCAGCCAGAGTTTCGGGTGTGTTCATTGTGAAACCTGGCCCCACCTTATCATGCGAATTCCTGAGGTCAGATGGCCCAGGATGTGAGTGGGCGTTAAGGCGTCTGGGAAGGGATCTCAAAACTGGATTATAGATGGCAGACAGTTGGTGTCGTAAACCACCGCCTCTGTTCAAAGATGGTCGCTCACAGTGGACATAGATGGCTTCTTTCACTCCTCTTTCAAACCATCTGTCCTCTCTGTCCAAAATGTGAACATTGGCATCCTCGAAAGAGTGTCCTTTATCCTTAAGATGCAGATGGACTGCTGAGTCTTGTCCTGTGGAGGTGGCTCTTCTGTGTTGTGCCATGCGCTTGTGAAGTGGCTGTTTGGTCTCTCCAATGTAGAGGTCTAGGCATTCCTCGCTGCACTGTACAGCATACACCACATTGTTAAGTTTGTGTTTTGGCGTTTTGTCTTTCGGGTGAACCAGTTTCTGTCTGAGCGTGTTGCTGGGTCTGAAATACACTGGGATGTCATGCTTGGAGAAAACTCTCCTGAGTTTCTCTGATACACCGGCTACATAGGGGATGACAATGTTGTTGCGTCTGTCCTTCTTATCCTCCCTCGCTGGTGTCTGGTCTTCTTTTCTGTGACTCTTTGCTGACTTTAAGAACGCCCAGTTAGGATAGCTGCACGGAAGCACTCAAAACGTGCGGCTAAATGGGCGTGCTTAAAGTCAGCAAAGAGTCACAGAAAAGAAGACCAGACACCAGCGAGGGAGGATAAGAAGGACAGACGCAACAACATTGTCATCCCCTATGTAGCCGGTGTATCAGAGAAACTCAGGAGAGTTTTCTCCAAGCATGACATCCCAGTGTATTTCAGACCCAGCAACACGCTCAGACAGAAACCGGTTCACCCGAAAGACAAAACGCCAAAACACAAACTTAACAATGTGGTGTATGCTGTACAGTGCAGCGAGGAATGCCCAGACCTCTACATCGGAGAGACCAAACAGCCACTTCACAAGCGCATGGCACAACACAGAAGAGCCACCTCCACAGGACAAGACTCAGCAGTCCATCTGCATCTTAAGGATAAAGGACACTTTTTCGAGGATGCCAATGTTCACATTTTGGACAGAGAGGACAGATGGTTTGAAAGAGGAGTGAAAGAAGCCATCTATGTCCACTGTGAGCGACCATCTTTGAACAGAGGCGGTGGTTTACGACACCAACTGTCTGCCATCTATAATCCAGTTTTGAGATCCCTTCCCAGACGCCTTAACGCCCACTCACATCCTGGGCCATCTGACCTCAGGAATTCGCATGATAAGGTGGGGCCAGGTTTCACAATGAACACACCCGAAACTCTGGCTGATTGGGACCCACACCCAGTTTCACACCTTGGCTCAGGCGATTAGAGGATCATCAGGGGGTCCTTTTGTCCCTCTGTGGGGGTTTACTCCCACTAGGTGTATATCTGGGACTCTCCACCATTTGACCTTAGAACTGAAGAAGCTTCTCGGATGAGAGGTGAAATGTCTTCAAGGAACTTAAAGAAGTCCAGACGCTTTTCTTTGCAAGCTCCTTTGACTAGTTACACCTTCATTATCATAGACACAGGTGTAACTAATGCAAACAGTGCCTGCATTCCAGTGTCAGGCTTGCATATCTTACTGCCATTCAAATTAATACAGTGAATAGGGTTTATATAGGTATTTAAATATTTGAAACTCTGAACTCTTTGCGCATGCATCTTTATTGTATTTAAAGTTATCAGTCTGTCTTTATATCTGCTTTGACTGGTGATCATACACATGCAGTTTTTTATGTCCTGTTGATTGAAATCTATTAGCAAAATTAATTTAGATAATAGAATTAGGTCAGTAAGTGTTTGGACAATGACTCAATTTTTATATTTTTGCATTTCTACACTCTTCATTCTTCAATCTTTATTCAAGAGGTTTAAACAAATTATTGTCAATTATTACCCTTTCATGCATAGTGGTCACTACAGTGGACAGCTATTCAAAGGCTGTTTTCTTGTATTTGTGTCATTGTTGATGGTATACTTGCTCATAAACCACTATGTTGAACACTGATGTGTCACTCCATACCCTGCCACCCACCGGTCATTTAATGTTACTATAGATGTTTGACATGTTTCATTGCAATTTTTTATTGTTTTGTTTAATTGTTTTGTTTTAATTGTTATTCAACCCTGTCATGCATGAATTATGATAGCCTCAATCAGGATTTTTTTCCTCAAGTATTTTTATTCATCTTTTCATTCTTAAAGATGAATAGAAATACTTAAGAAAAAAATCCTGATTGAGGTTGTCATAATTCATACATGAAAGGGTTAATTCTAAGGATTTTTAAATGCTGCATTTTTAAATACAGTCAATGAATTTCTTTTCTCTACAGCTTAAAGACATCATGAAATGCTGTTTCCTCCCTTGAGATGCTCTGCCAGGCCTTTATTTAAGTAACTTTCAGTTACTGCTTGTTTGTGGGTCTCTGTGCATTCAGCTTTGTCTTCAGTAAAGCATCCTCTGATGGGTTGGGATCAAATGACTAATTGACAAACGGACAAATATCCCATTTCTTTGCCTTGAAAAACCCTTGTGTCACTTTTTACAGTATGCTTTGGGTCATTGTTTGCACATATGAAGCACTGTTGGATCACTTTTGCAGTCTTGGTTGTATAAATCTGAGCAGAGAGAATAACCTTGTACACTTCAGAATTCACCTGCTGCCTCTATCTATGCCCATGCCATAAGATTTACATTATGAACTGTTTATCTCCTTCGCTGTATTCTCTGAATTTAATTTAATTTGGTATTAATTAGTTAATTTTATTTAGTTTCCCCCTGCATTAAAGTCTAGATTGTCTTACAAATGAAGAAACATTCTAATAATGACGACTGAAAATTGTGAAAAAGCCAGCACTTCAGGTTAGATTCATCTTCCAAGCAAACATGATCAAAATAATACTATTTTACGGCAGAATGGTGAGCGTGCAAGAAAAAGAGTCCACATGCTTGTATGTGAAAGAATTTAATAGCTGCTAAGCTTACAAGGCAAAGAAGTGGCCCGGAACAAAACCCTGAATCAAATGACTCCAGGGGTGCTGTTTTGAGGTCGCTGATGTTGACCTCCGTTTTGAAGAGGGCCAAACAAAGTGTGACATATCTTTAAAGCTTCTCTGTGGCCCCGTAGCTGCACTGCAAACAGAGCACAGTGCAAAGATTAAAGCTCTTTGTTACCATGGAGATCAGGACTGAGGCCGACACTTGACAGGTGAATGGAAAGAGAGGAGAGGAGGGGTTAATTGACAATAGGGGGTGGGTTCAAATCTCACCCTTTACGCTCATTGGTCCGCTTTGCATCACGTTGCCTGTATGGAATGCAAACGAAAGAGTCGCTTCGGTCTACCCTCCCTAGGCCAGGTCTCCTTTGCCGCTGTTTCTTCTGCCGTTGCTGGAGTGCTCCGAGTCTGTTGGGCGCAGCGAGCCACCGTCCAGCGTAGAATATCAGGAGAAACACTGAGCGAGAGCAGTCAGAAGGAGAAGCGACGAAACAAGGTTTTCGGCAACGGTAAGGTCACGTATATTTGGCTTCTTGGCGCAGGATGTCACGGTTCGTACAAGGGTCACATACCTGTTTGTATGTGTTTATATGTGCTTCGGAACGCGTGAGGTTAGTCGATAGCACAAGCAGACGTCTACACGGGCCCCAGAACAGCAGCAAGCGTTTTTCTAGCTGACTTGCTAACGTCGACGTTAGTTTAAGTGCTAAGTTTACTGTTCAAATCCTCATATAGGAACAAAATTGTGTTATTATTATGAATAACAACAATTCAGATGTAGCTAACGTTAGCTAGTTTTGTAATGGAATTCATTGCCAGCAGGAAAGGAGTAAAAATGCTTATGAATGAGACAGCGCATGAGCGAAACGTTTAAATGCAATGTTTTGGCCAATAATAAGCCTCCCTTTTTGTTTTTAATTGACAACAGTGTCTGTAGGGTGTAGCTTTGCTAATTTTGAAATGCTAGGCAAAGTTGGCCAAGTGGATACCAACAAGGAGCTGTGGCCCCTAAGGTCATGACATTTGGCATAAAGGAGGTAGTTATGTTGACAAGTGAAGGTCAACACAGCCGATGGCCCGGGCCCTTTAAAAAGCTGCATGGAACAGTCTGTCCATTTAAGGAAAATTAGCAGTGCTTTTAGGAGCAGAAATCTGTGAGGCAGAAAAACTCACCCAAACTAAAGCACAACCTCTTGGATGGTCTCTACTACACTACAAGCCATGATAATGAGGTCCACTTTAAGGACTCTAAAGTAGTGGAGCTTGGTCTTTGACTTTCATGGGCTCCAGATGTGTGTGTTTGAACACCTGTCGGTTATTTTGGCCTTCCTCCTGAGTTGTAAGCCTCAGTTTAAAGTTAAACTGAGGCTAAAACCATCCACGCTATGAATGTGGTTTTAGTGCTATAAATTTGGCCATTTTAACATGGAAGTTTCTGGGAATTTTGGAGCCAGCCTCAAGTGGCATCTAGAGGAACTAGAGTTTTGTTTTTTCCTTTTTCTTGTTGGCTTCATTTTTCGCCTTGACGGTAGTCACACGAAGTGATGGAGAGCCTGTCACTATTGTGGCTCAAAGACCCTCTCCATCATCATCTGGACACCAGCTGCAGCCATTAATGGTTTTTTCACGGAGTTACCTAGATTACCTTTACAGTTTCTTCCAGATAGCTCTTGAACAAATGTTGGATTTCTTTTAAAGCCACAGTTATAATTTAAATTAAAATCAGATTAAGCAGAACAACTACAGGTCCAGGCTTGGTTTGGTTTCTATGTTTTATTAAAATCTTATTAATTTTCAAAGTTCAGCTTATTAATTTACAGAGGGTGTTGTGCTTTACTTGCCTTGTTATGGCCTTGGTTTGAAGGTTATTTTGTACCTGATTTGCATCCGTTTCCTGGAGCCAGTGAGTTGAGACGGCCACTTCAAAAGGTGCTGCAAGATGGTGCCGAATATCACTGTAAAAAAACTGTGAGGCGTCAAAATCTATAAGCGGTATATAATTATGATGAGAATAATACTAAACTGTTAAACCTATATCCATGCCTATATTTAACTTGCAGTGAATCTTTTTTAGATTAGGGATGTTTACTGATTTGTAGCTGGGGGGGGCAAGCATTTACATCACTTCAGCTCATACAAACAACTGACTAGTTGTCTGCAGCAGAAAAATAACACAGCAGGCTTAGGGAAGAAACTTGTAGATTTTCTACAGTGACACTGGGGTTAACTGAAGAAGAATTATGCATTATCCACTTAAAAGCATGTCAAGCTATTGTAGTAGAGGCTCCTTTAAAAACCTGAGAATAGTTAGCCAGCTGTGAAAAATCAAGCAGAGATAATTAGTTACCCTTCAATTCCTATAGACAGCACCTGATCTGATGCTGTTATTCAAATTAATTATGGGCTTTTATCAGGTATTTATGAAAAGGTTTATTTGTTTATTTCACAAGAGAGAGAGAGAAGCCACACTTTGTTCCTATGTTTTGTTTAGAGATGAGCTCATTTACATATGCATACTGCTTTACATTTACTTGTGACTTGCAACTGCCTCTACCCTTCAGTACACAGTTTGTTCATTTTTATTATTATTATTTTTAAACTGCTTATTTATTTCAGGGTCACATAGTGGCTATAGCTGACACCGTATGAAAATGGACTTCTTCATTAAAGTAGATGACAATTCAGGTGAAATAATGCTATGACACACTGATGACCTTAAACTGCATCCCAAGGCCCATACATAGGTGTAAATTATTAGGTTGGCCTTTGGCTACATCCACATTAGTCCAGATAAATTTGAAAACTGCGTTTTCGTCTGAAAACGCTGTGCGTCCACACTATCGTTTTCAGTCGTTTTCACATTGTTGTTCATCCACATTTTAACGGCCGAAAATGCTTACGTTTCAGTACTGCGTGAAAAGCAAGACGATTTGTCTTGCTTCATTTCTGTCTTCTGTTTATTTACTTTCTGGCTCTTTGAAAAGTTGCAGCAAAACGTCGAGGAAAAGCACCGAGTTTTTTAAATGGACTAACAATGAGGTGGAGTTGTTGCTGCAAGTAACATTAAACTACAAAGTTGCAAAAGCAAGTGAGAATTAAAGAATTTGAAGAAAAGCTCTCTGGAGCATGTACATTTGATATTAATCTTTAACCCTTTAAGACCTACCATAGAACCAAGTACGCCAGAGCTTATATTATATTTTTACATGGTGTGGCGCCATTTTTGGGAGCATTTCAAGTTGCTATACATCAATACAACCATTATAGCCCAGATTTTAATAATATGTCTGCATTAAGTGCATAGTAATTACATAAATTGCAAAAAGTGCAATAAACTACAAAAAAAAATTGAAAATCGTTTTTGCTTTTTTAACATATATTTCTAGTTAGAGAAATTTAAGAGGCTTATCCCTCAAAACTGTAAATACAAAAAAGTTGCACAAAATAGTTTCCTACCACAGGAAATTTATTTTGAGTGTCTTCATAGTTTTATTTTTGAAATACACCAATTTTTATATACTGCAGGAAAAACGAAAATAAATATTATAGTGCAAATTTGCAAAAAAGCAGCATATGCATCAAAATAAACTATTTCCAGCAGTGCAATATGACTTCTAAGCATCCCAGAAATGACACAGAAAGTCATAAAGTCAAAGATAACTTTTAAAAACACCAGTATAGGCTCATGAGGTCCTGATGGTAAAAAAAACTACATTTCCGCAAAAACGACGTCACTTCCGGTTTCGGGCATGTAATGGTGGACATGCGAAAATTCGCGCTGACGTCTATTCCAACGTAGGAAGTGTTATGAACAGCTGATCGGATCGGCAAAGCGTGTTTCTGGAATATTATGTTTTTGTTGCTCCAAGCGCTTTTTATGCAGTTTTTGCAAAGCTATATGTGGAAGGAAACTGTGACCTAGGACAAGCTGATGGCATAAGATGTAAGTACAACTCCTCCGGTTTCATATGCAAAAAAAATTATTGCGCTAGCTTACGTGGTTTGAGAGCTAACGGGATTTAAAAATAGTTACGCAAAACAGAGCGTGCCCGCTCTGACCGGCTTTAAAGGGTTAATAGGGCTGTCAAAATTGAGCGCAAACAAAACAACTGCTGTATAATGCCTTCCGCTATCTTAGTTTAATTGGTCACATGACTGCACCACATCACTAAAATGTGTCATTGTTTTCGAAAAGGCTCCAGGTTCGCTGTCCACACTGCGATGCGAAAACGGCGTTTTCAAATGTATCCGCTTTGGAGAGCGTTTTCAAAACGCTGCGTTTTCCTTGACCGAAAATGCCGTCTCAGTGTGGATGGAAGGCCAAAACGAAGAGAAAAAGATGCGTTTTCAAACGAACATGTATTAGTCTGGACATGGCCTGTGTGTCTACTTCAGTGTCTTTTAACATTATAAACATTGACTAAAGCTTTCTGTCAGAATGTCAACATGTGTTATGTTTTTCATAATTTTAAACCTGTTGAGTAACACATCTGTTATTTTGGGCACAAGATTTTGCTTCTGAAAGGTAGTAAATTAACACAGTTAAGCTCTCTCGGCTACTTCAAAATGACAAAGTGGCTTCTCTGTTATCCTTTGGATAAGCTCTAATTTTTGTTGTCTCTCTGGTTCCCTGTTGGCATTGATATATATTTAAAGGACTTTAAAGGAAGCACTACATTTCTATTTGCCTCTGCCTTATACCTGACCCAGTTTTCGCTTTCTTTTTTTTTCTGCTGGCATGAAAGACTCCTGAGAGTGATGCCCGAGAGACTGCTTTGATAGAATAGTTGGGATTGAAAAGCGTTGATAATCTCCAAGCTTCACCAGAACTATTTAATGGTGATATTTATAGATCAGACAAAGAATCTTTCATTTCTCTGTCGGCACCACTTCAGCCTCTCAGTCTATGTGTGCTTTTCTGCCTGCTTTTTCTGTGTTTATTTGGAGAGGCATTAATAGTCTGAGACATTTTTAGCATCTACTGGAGCATTTTTCACCTTACAGTCTTAGCCCTTACTAAATGAGCCAGGGTCCTCTCTGGAGAGTAAAGTCAAAGTGTTTTGTATCTTCGCAGCATGAGCCTACATATGCTGGAACTGCACACACTCTCAGCACACTTAACCTGGAAAGCAGCCAGAGTCTCTTTGTGCTGGTCTACTCAGCTGTGGAAGGCAAGTTCCACAGCTGAATCGGAATCAGATGGCTCAATTACGCTTCCATGGTAGGCCTTTCCTTGGGATCAGAGGGTATCGCTATCTTACACACTTTAGCGAGGGCAGTGGCCTGCTTGCTGTGTTTGGACAAGCCCATCAGCTATCATCAGGCTCAGGGGATTCTCCCAGCATCACCAGAGTTCTCCAAGGAAATGCTTTTTCAGAACAAATGATCTTGACTCTGACTTGAGGTTCATTCCACTGAAAGAACAATGAAATCTGAGACCCTCTATAATTGAGGTCCTGCGTGGTCAAATAGCATTGAAGAGAAAGTTCTTCAGGACCTAATGTTGAGGACCTCCCACATACGGTGATATGACCCTCAAAGGTTTACCCACAATGCACTCTTTGAAATCTTCTCCAATTGATCATAAGAAAACAAATACGAGATACAAGTAATCACTATTTTTATCTGTTACACTGCATTGTAGACATTAAATGGGTGCAGTTCTACTATGATATTGATACTATGGTATATCATATGATATTAAACTTTATTTTTTCTACAAAGAGCTCTAATTCTGAACAAAAATTTAATTAGATTTGGGCTTTAGACTGTGACGTAATTTTTTTTTTTTTTTTTTTTTTTTTTAAAATCCGTAATTCTGATTGCTTAAATACTGGGGAAATACCAACTCACTCCATTTATGTTGAGCTTTTTTTTTTTTTTTTTTTTTTGCAATTACTGACTGTCAAAGTTTGGCTTTGCTTAATTAATACACTAAAATTGGGTGGGAGGTACTGATTGGAAGGGAATGACCCATTAAAAGTTTAAATAAATAGGCCCAACCCTCTAAAATGATATTTTAGTTTCTTAGAGGTAGAGCAGGGCGATATGACCAAAAATATTTATCACGATATACATTTGAAAATTTGCGATAACGATATAACTAACGATATAATTGACACTAGCCAAAATACTTTACAACTCCACAACGTTATTAGTGCAAAGAAAACCCCATCAATGTATTTTCACTCAAACAAGCAGCTGTTTTTATGTGCATTAAAGTGATATAAAAATTTAACAGTGCAAATGCAAATTCCTTGCTGACAGTTTAACCAAAAGACATTTCCTGCTCCGACAATCCATCAAGCGGTGCGGGTTCGTAGCTTAGCAAAGTCGTACTAAATCATTCGACTGGTTTTCGAGCGCCGTGTACCACATAAAATCGTTTCGAAGTCAGTAAACACAACCAGAATTCATACATAAGGCTCACAGGATTATAAGCTGCACTGTCGATTTTCAGAAAAATCAAAGGATTGATTTTAAGTGTGCCGTATTTTCCAAAAAAGACTGTAATAACGACGGCCCGCTAGCATGCTCTACCAAAAATAGTGCTTTGTTGTGTATCTGACGGACGAAAGCTAAACCAGTTCCACACCACTGAAGTTGCAGCATTTTTACAAACCAATTCTGGTTCATCTGTTTCATTTAACGATCCGCTTTCACCCTTCTCATTCTGCGTCGCCGCCATGTGTGTATGTAAACCAGTGGTTCTTAACCTTGTTGGAGGTACCAAACCCCACCAGCTTCATATGCGCATTCACTGAACCCCTCTTTAGTGAAAAATAAAATGTGATTTTTTTTTTACTGGTGCACAAAATGAGCCATGCATGTCATGGCGGAGGCTCTGCCGAACCCCTGAGACTGAGTCACTGAACCCCTAGGGTTCGATCGAACCCAGGTTAAGAACCACTGATGTAAACAAAGGCACTGCGCATGTGAGTTTTACACATATTCTATCACGATATTTCATTTTCTTATCGTTGCCCAACATTATACCGGTATTACTATGAAAGGTATGATATGGCCCAGCCCTACTTAGAGGTAAGGTCTTTGTGCAGAGGTTCTATTGTAAGAGGCAATCTTGTACTTAACAAATGAAGCCATTAGGTGTGAGTAATAAAGACAGTGGGTCCCCATCCTAAGTTGGTCTTTTTGAACTTCGTTAGTTACTTTGACTTTAGTCAGAGCTGTTCGGCTAACTAGAGAGAATTAGTTTTGTCAATTTATGAAGTCTAAAGAAAAGCTTTTGAGACCTAACCAGTGTGTCAAAGGTAGCTCTGTTTATCTTTTTACAAGCAAAAATTATCATTGATAAAAATGAACTGGTAAAATCCTATCAATACCTTTTGAATAGTTAAACTAACACCAGTTATCAGTTTATCATTATATTGAATTTATTCCTATGTTTTAGGTTTGTCTGTCTTTATTTCTTTTCATTACCATAATAAATTTTGAGTGCCTTAAATTTTTTGCCACATTTGAAATTTTGCATAAAAGTTCCTTAGAACAAAATGCAATGCCCTACTTCAAATGGTTCATTAAATGTTTGTGAGATAGATGTCAACAAAATAGCCCCGGCAAACTCATGTTCATTTTGTCAGTCTGACTCATACCAATTTAATTTAATAATATCTTGCCTTTTTTGCCATCTGGCATCTTTAAATATCTTCATTATCCTCATCCTCAAATAATTTAGTTTGCCAACTTAACTTTAACCTAGACTTTTACCATCATAGCTCTTGTTAGGGTCTATTAGGCCCCTGGCTGAACACCACCTTGCATCGTAATCACTTTGTTTTTGATAGCAGTTTTGGAGACTGAGCTTTAGGATGTTGAGTTTTATCATCAAAGAGCTGATATCTCACTGAGCCACACTATTGGTCTTTCCTTCCTGTTTTTAACCCCCCAACCCCCCTGCCACAGCTCTGTTAGCCAAGTGTGAGATTTCAGGCTTGCACTTCTGGATGCACTGCCAGCTAATCTATATGCTAATGAGAAGATGATAATCAATGAGGTTCACGCATGGTTGGCCCCAATCAATACTATGTTGCACCAGCAAACGACTCAAATAGCCACATTTCATGCCGCCAGACAGTTGGGTGGCGTGTTAATGTTGTGGGGTAGAGCATAAGTATGCCATTATCCTTTGGTTTTTATCTTCCCAATTCCATGTAAACGAATTCTGTTGTCATTAAAGAGGAGTTTAAATTCAACTCTAAAGCTATCTCATTTCATTTTTATGAGGGGTTTTGCTGGTTTTCCTCTTTTGTTATTTTGTTTCTAAGCTTGATGTCCATACAGAAATCTTTGGCACCAATTATTCAAAGCCTTCAGTAATAAATCACTCTAGTCTAGTGTGTACACTGTTATTTTTTTTAAAAACTGTCAAGACATGCTGCAGATGAATAGTGTCACAAAAAAGTTGCAAAGGTTGAGAATAACAGTTGAATAGTTTGAGAGCTCATGTCAGCAGAGATAAAGCAATACCATGTCATGACTTAAGATGATGCTAGTCTCAGTTTCACAACTAATAATGAAACAATTTTGTGGATCAAAAATCTGTTTTGTTTTCTTAAAAAAAAAACAACCTCTCGTCCCTGTGGGATCTGGGAGCTTGAGCGCAGTGTCTTAGGCTACGTCCAAAAGCAAGTGAGAATTAAAGAATTTGAAGAAAAGCTATCTGGAGCATGTACATTTGATATTAATCTTTAATAGGGTTGTCAAAATTGAGCGCAAGCAAAACAACTGCTGTATAATGCCCTCCGCTATCTTAGTTTAATTGGTCACATGACTGCAACACATGACTAAAATGTGTCAACGTTTTCGAAAAGGCTCCAGGTTTGCTGTCCACACTGCAACGCAAAAACAGTGTTTTCAAATGTATCCGCTTTGGAGAGCGTATTCAAAACGCGTTGTTCTTGATCGAAAATGCCGTCTCAGTGTGGATGGAGGGCCAAAACGGAGAGAAAAAGATGCGTTTTCAAACAAAAACGTGTTAGTCTGGACATGGCCTTAGCTGTTCTTAGGACTGCACTCTCCTGGACAGAGATCTCAGATGTTGTGTCTGGGATCTGCTGGAGCCACTCGCCTAGCTTGGGAGTCACTGCACTTAGTGCTCTAATTACCACTGGGACCACTGTTTCCTTCACCCTCCACATCTTCTCAAGTTCTTCTCTGAGCCCTTGGTACTAATTCTAGCTTCTTGTGTTTCTTCTTCCTGATGTTGCTGTCATTTAGTATTGCTACATATATCACTACGGCTGTCTTCTTCTGCTTCTCTACCACCACTATGTACGATTGGTTAGCCACCACCATTTTGTCCGTCTGTATTTGGAAGCCACACAGGATCTTAGCTCGGCCATTCTCCATCACCCTTTGTGGCGTCTCCCAACCTTGTTCCTGCTTGTTCCTGTGCTGCCATGATTAGTGCCTCTGTGTTGTCTTTCAGTACAACTTTGTCCAGCCACTGGTAGGACGTCTGGATGTCAGCCACTTCCTCTATCTGCCGGTGGTACATACCGTGCAGGGGTCTATCCTTCCATGATTATTCCTCCTCTTTCTCAGGTTTCTGCTGCCTGAGGTATTCACTGAGCACGTGGTCGGTTGGGGCCATCTTCATTCGCGGATGTTTGTTGTCTCATCCTGGACTGTGATGATATCCAGTGTTGGTGATGATATCTCCCCCCGACTGTCGTCCTGGTTCCCCCTTCGTAGCATGTGTGTTGTTCCTCGTCAATCTCTAGACATGAGAGCAGTCCTTATTCACAATGTTTGAACACTGAGCTGCTAGTTTCGCCATCAGTGTGGATGTTGGGTATCGAAGATTCCATAGGTCCCTCATCCTATTCATGTAACCCCTTCGTTGTTCAGCCTGTGACTCACTGTTCCTGTCCTTAGCTGAATGCTAAGGAAAATGGGCCTATTACAACTGCAGGTTATTTGTGGAAATTGTGCTGCAGACTTGAAGTGAAAACTGAAATACTGAAAAAGGAATGAAGCCTTCGGTTTTCCACTGTTCGGGTCTAGACTAAGCAAAAGAGAAGAAAAAGCATTTCAGGGTTATTTTTATGAAATGCCTCATTATCTTGGATTTTCAGCTATTTGGAAATAATTTGGGTGATATGGGGGGGTTAGGGTCTAAGCATCCTAAAAAAAAAAATTCAGTATTCAGGAAGCATCAGAGGGGGAGGGGAGAGTAAAATCATTACCATCATCTTCATTAAAGAGGATCCTGTTGTCCAATCAGGATGCGGCTCTGCATGGGGATTCCATAAGCGCCCGTTGGCTGTCGCTAGGATACCACATAATTAGTAGGCAGGCTGTGGCCTGGTTGGTGGACTTGGGTGTTGATGCTGGGACGACGAGCTTGCTGTGTGTTGGGGGTAGACAAGAGGGGCAGGGGGTTTGGAGGCTGCACAGAAACACCCTTGCACGCGCTCATTTATTCACTCAGTCAGCCAGGCAGCCAGCCACTCACTTAGGCAGACAAAGAGGAAAGAGGAGCAACATCCTGCAGGAGGACAGCACACTCCCCGGGGGATGGGGCATCATACCCCTGCATCGCGTTGGGGGTGTCGGAGGAGGTAGGAACACCAGAGTTAGGGGGCTTTGTCTCAGAAGCAGAGTACCCCTCTTCACACACAGATACACGCACACACACACGCACACACACACACACACACACACACACACACACACACACACACACACACACACACACACACACACACACACAGAAATTTATATATAAAAATACACACAGGCACACATTTCTCTGTGGATCTTTTAGCTATTAAAGCTATTATCACACATCAATCGATTAGTGGAGCTGACAAATGCATTCTCATAGTATTTTTAATGTGGGTCATCAGAGTTGTATGGGCACTGATGGAGGTTTCTGCACTTCCTTACTGTGATGTAAGCTCTGTAGAGACAGCCAGTCTGTCTGACAGTCTCTTAACAGCTCTCATCGTCCTGCTGGATATGCGAAATGGATCACACGCAAAGCTGACTGTCAGTTCTTGTGGTCTTGTAATGCTAGCATGAGGGGATCAATATGCTCCAACAGCACTTAAATTACATTGTTATGGCATTGACTGGCTCTTTGCACTGTGTTTCATGCTGCTGGTGCTGCTTTGATGTTGTCTTAAAAAAGCTGAATAGCACTTTTCATGGGTGCAAGGGGTCGTCCTCCATGAAACCCAATTCAAAGCCAGATTTGTGGATGTAACAATGTAAAAGTGGTACTTGGATGGGGCTGAGCAAGGGGTGATCTACATGGCACTGTTTACTGATTGATGGGTGACTCCTCTCAGAGGGACATGGGTTGCAGGGATCATTACCAGAGGGGATTCCCTCCCCTCTCCCCACATGGGGAGGCAATATGAAGCACACTGTGGGATGTAGGCTAATGATGGCATACAGACAAGCAGGCTTTGGCAGCAGTGGTGCTTTGTTTACAACCTGGACCCAGCACTGCCTGACTGCATTTCAGTTTTTCAGCCACAAATATGAAAACATCAAGTTTTCAATCAGTGACTGGCACCGCTGAATGGAAAATAAGGGTCTTTTTAATTTAGAAGGTCTTGGAATATGTTTTTTACATTTTTCCATTTTTCATCCAGTTTAAATTAGGGTCTAGTTCTTTGCTTTAATGGTGTTAGATATATCAGGTTAATATGTAAAAGCATTTTTAATTGATGCTTGTACTGCCCTAATTTGACTGGTTGCTGCCTTTCTTGTTATGCAACCTAAGGTTTCAATTAAAGCATTTAAGCTGTTTAAACAGATGTTAAAAAAATGTCTTTTAACTCACTCACTGGTTTGCTCAAATATTTTGTAACCTTTTGTGAGCTGTTCTGCGTTTGCCATTTTAAGGAATAGCATGTGGTTTAGTGAGATGGCAGATTGTTTCCAAGTCTCCTTTGTAGCCTAAATGGGCTGTAGAGCTTTGCTTTGGCTCCTAATCTGCTCAAAAGAATGAGTATGTGGAGGAAATGGCTTAAGAATTGCAGCATGGCAGCAGCATTGCTCCTTATTTAATTACTTCCATTACACACTCGTCCCACTCCTGCCCATTTAAAATCCTGAACCTGTTCACTCAACCTTCACCTCTCACTTGCTCCTTTTTCCTTGTAGCTGCGGTGACTTAATGTGAACCTGTATAACCTGAAGGCTATAAATTCCTCCCTTTTCCCCCCTTTTCTAACTCATACAGTGATTGTTATTCTTTCTGATCCCCCCATCAAACATGCTCATTAATCCCATTCTTGACACTAGTCAGAATCTTAATGAGTTCAGATTCTTTTCTTGCTCTGAGAGCTTTTTTTTTTTTTTTTAACTTCTTTTTCTTTTCTTTTTTTTAAAATTAACTGCTGGACTTTGTTTAAACAAAAGAATCTTTGACTTTTTCCAAAGATTGCTTATTTTCCACCAAGGAAGGATGCTTGATCTCCTTCCATCATCTTCACTTTTTATCAGCTGCCATGCTGAAATCTTCTCCACCTTGTCTACCCGGAGAGCTCTGAACCTTTTTCGTTCTGCGCTAATGGATAGCAAAGCACCAAGGGACCAAACCTAAAAAGGCTTTTATGGAAGGACCCTAAATCATTCCTCCTTATTCTTGTGACTGACTGAATGGAATGGATTCATTTTTTTATTTTATTTTTTAAAATCTTATTCACTCAACACTCTTGGACTGAGTGTTGACTTAATTTAGGCTTGTAGTGTCTGCTTACCCCTTATATTTATGCTAAATTCAGTGGAGTTCACTGGATTCCTGAAATACAATTTTTATGTGTATTTTTACATGAAAACAGAGGTATCATTTATTTTCCAGCTCGTGTTTGTATCCTGCATATTCATTTCGTGCAGTCGGACAGCATATCCGTCTTTGAGAACAGACAGCAGAGGTGTGACTTAAGCAAAATGACAAGAGATATCCTTATGTTTGTTTTGTAACTTGTACTGACTTTATATAACTTTAGCTTGGCTCAGTTTATTGAATACATAAATACAAAGTAAACAATGAGATGAAAACTCCCTTCTTTGAACAGTAAAAGCAAAGGGAGTATAAACTGTTTGAAACTTAATAAAGAGAATTGCATAGGGGCTCTTACATAACCCAGCAGCAACAAAATGAAAGCGGCTCCCCAAAAAGATGGTATGTCTTGTTTTGTATGAGAGAGAATGCCTAGTATCAGAACATATATGTATATTTTGTGTAGTGTGTCAAAGTGGGGGCTGGACAGTCATGGCAACAGGGATGTGGGTGTCAAATTAAGTCGGGGTAAAAAAAAAGTTAATGATTGGCTGCAGAGTTCGACGTGATCTCTTTCATGGTTTCTGCAGTGAGAGATTATTCAGGTAGTTGCTGTAGTAAAAGATTGCAGTGACCTACAGTTTACACTGGGCTGGTTTGCAGCTGGGTGCGAAGGATAAACTGAGCACTGAAATGCTCACTGAGCTGGGGGGGAAAAAGTGAAACTGGTAATTCACTGGTCGATCTGCATTCCTAACCTCACCTATGGACATGAGCTCTGAGTCTTGTCTGAAAAAATAAAATCACAGATACCAAAATGGCAGAAGAGTTTCTTTCAAAGCATAATAATTTGGTAGGGGCTCGAAGTAAAACGACTACGCTTTCATGCAAGGTGATTCAGGCATCTGACTGGTGTGTTTTCTGGACTCCTCCTGGGTGAGGTGTTTTGAGCCATGGGAATGGCTCAGTGTATCACAAGAGCTGGAGGTAGCAGGGGAGAGGGAGGTCTAAAGGTATTGGTTTAGACCCTGATCAGGAGCAGAAGATGGATAAGTGTGATAAAGATTAGTTTCAACTGTAAAAGTTATAAGTAAAACAGTGATTTTATAGTTATGTAGTAAATGTTTTTTGAAGTCAAGTACTAATTTGAGCAAGCTGAGACTTTGAGATAATTTTTCTTTACATTAATATAAAATCCACAAAACCTGGACCTGGTGAAATCTTCATAACCAGAGTTCAGAGTTTTTATTCAGAAGAGATTTTACTTAATTTGAGTTCCTTTTTTGGGCCCTTTGATCATTTATGAGTCTAATTTGCCTTTTGTTTTGGTGGCAGGGTGATGCACTAATTAGTACTTACTTATTTTTCATACTTTAAAGGGATTGTGGCACATGTGTCATACTGAAGACGTAGGGGTTCAATCCAGTCCTTTGCAAGTTTTAATCCAGCCTGCCAATCAGTTTAGTCTTTGAAAAACTTCTTAGTCATTTGTAAGTTTTCATGTGAATCTCCTTTTTCATCCTAGAACCCTGTGGAGTTCATTTAGTTTAAAATTTTCAAAGATCTTTAAGTTTGACTTTTTTTCTTTGAAATTCCCCACATGTACTGAGTTTTCAGGTTCATGCTTTTAAGAATTTTTAGATTGATTATTTTACCTTGAGATATTTGTGCTTGACTAAATGATGTGACATAGTTAGGGATCTTTGGACAAGTTGTTGTTAAGAATATCTGGTATATGTAACCATAATAAGCCGTAAACTATATATGGCCTTGGATGTGACCAACCGTGGTAAAATTAATTTTGTTGCCCTTGACTTATAGTGCAACATAAGACTAAAACAGTTTGGGTATAACTTTGATGCGGTAGATGTGTCACTGGTCTTACATTTACCTGGTGTTGAATGGTTTATTGACAACCATGTTCAGGTGCATCTTGTTTCGACTACTTTGTCTCGATTCAGTTGTATGTAAACATAGAAACCTAAAGCATTTTTGCAATCCATGAGCCAAAACTCTGGGTTAATAATTATTGAGTTGGTTGTCTAAAAAAATTACTAATTCCAACTTCTGTATCAGTGGCAGAAACAAGCTTCCATACATTCATCAGGTTTTTTGCTTCTTTCTTGAAGGCACAGGAGAGCCATTCAGAAGAGCCGGGGGTCAAAGGTGAAAAGAGCAGAGGGCACCATGGAGAGTGAGCCAGGGGCCCCTGCTTCCACTGCCAGCAGTACCGGGACCACCGCAGCCACCACCACGTCCACCACCATTTCCTCCAGCACCACTGCTGTCAGCAGTAATAGTACCTCTAATACTACTACAACTACTACTAGTTCTACTACTTCCACTAGCATTAGTAATAGTAGTAGCAGCAGCAGTAGTAGTAGTACTAACACTAGCAGTACTTCCAGCAGTAGTACTACAGCTGGAAGACCGGCAGTGCCTCAGATATCGGTTTACAGTGGAATACCTGACCGTACAGTACAGGTGAGTGTTTTGGTTCTGTAATAAATCTGCTGAGAGCTTAAGTTGAGGTATTCTGTGTAACATCCTGACACTCTTTGCTCTACTGCCCTCTGTTGGTGTTTAAAAGTGACATACAAGCTTCTAAAATTGTTTTTGATGTAGCATCGTTTTTTACAAAGGGAATTGATGAAAAAGGGAATTTGTCTTCCCAGTAAAGGATCTCAAATATGTGGTAATGTTGGAGCATGTCTCCAATTTGGAGACAGGAAAGAATGTTTTCTGTGCTTTAGTGCTTTTGACCTCTTGCCCTCGGGGTAAGCCTCTACACAGGCTTAGCCTCCCTCAGAATTAGGTCCACTCAACTTTGAGTGCTGATGGTTTGACAGCAGGGTTTTTGTTAGATTGAGTCCTTCTTTTCACCCCCTCAGCATGCTGACAATCACAAGGCAATCACTATTGTCACTGAGCAGCACTGTGAGCATAAAGGACTGCTGGAAATCAGTTCATGCATGTATTTCATCTTTGCTACTTGTGCCCGTCAGCGACACGTTGTGGGTCCGGATGCTTCTGTGACACTGTTGACTGCAGGTCAAAATCCTTGGAAACATGGCATAGGGCACTTGGAGAGGTGGTTTCCCAGTAGTAGGGGTTTAACTTTCTTAGAGTTGTGTCTGGCACAGTGTGAAACCTTTCTGTCCCACATTTAGGGAAAAAGAATTGTTTGTGTGTTTGCAGTAATTGGAGGTTTTGAAACCCTGACTTCTGTCTCCCGATTAGTCTGTTAAATAGGCAGTGATGCAATCAGTTCAGATTCAACACATTTTGATTGTACCACATTTAGGATTCGATAAAGATATTGCATACTAATGACTATTGCTTAATGAAGAAAAATCAGCAGTTTGGTCTGTAAAGCATTTTGAAATACAATCAGGACAAGATTTATAAGCTCAAGTGATAAAATAATTATAAATCTAAAACCTTGTAAAGTTTGTAAAATGTTAAATTCATAATAACCATGCAATCAAACTGACATTTCTTGATGTTGTTTACTGTTATCACACAATTTTCTTTTCATTTTTCCCACCAGATAATCTGCATGAGCAAAGATCCTAGTAAATAAAACTGCATTAAATATGGGGATGTATTAGCAACTGTTACTGGTATCAGAGTTTTTGGGTTGCCTGCTTTTTTTTTTTGTATGCCTTTGGCATGGTTCTAGCACCGCTGTATGTTTGTAAAAGAGCAAATCATTTCAAAAAACCACAGGTAAGGCTGTACAAAGAACAGAACTGTTTTTAGTATAGGTGTGATGTTGGTGGCTTTAAGCGGTTGTATAATAGAAGAATGTGGAGAGTGTGGAGGTGGGTGATACAACCTCAGATTATATCACAATATTTCAATGAAATTTGCAACAATATTTCTGGAAATACAGAAAGCGTTTTATTTGTGAATGAAGTGGTGCCAGCAATAGCAGCATTATGGTGCAACAAGTCACACAGGTATTGTTTTCCAAGGAAATTTTAAGTAAGTCTAAAATAAGTGTTTAATACTTGCGCAATAACTAAAGTAACCTTGTAACTCTTCAGAAACCTGCACAACATTGTCACACAATAGAACTGAAGCTGCATGGTTATACTTAGGGTGTGTTTTTGGTGAAACAGGTTTGCCTTTTCCATGTTCAGCAGGGGCGGTTTTCTTGCATATTTTGGAAAGCATTGTTATGTTGGAGGATGATGAAGTAGCTCCCTTTTAACAAATCATCACTGTAGGCGGACACATGGCTGTGGCTGTCAGATATATCTGGGCTTGTCTACTTGCTGTGCCATTAGATAATGTAAACACATGGCATTGCTATAGAAATACAATTATAAAACCCATTTTCTTTTCTTTTTATTTATCATGTAAAAATTTGTACTGAGATTACCCACATGGTAGAGGCACAGAGGCTTTGGTTTGCTTTGTTGACATATCATGAAGAATTGATGTTGTTTCGAGGTGACTGAATTTGTGATTCTTTGGATTTTATGAAAGTTTAGTTCAGATGTAAAAATCAAATGTCTTTTTTAAACTGGCCATTTTTTTGCACCTGTTTTTATTTGCAGGTATTCCAGCAGGCATTGCATAGACAGCCCAACACAGCAGCACAGTACTTGCAGCAGATGTATGCAGCTCAGCAGCAGCATCTGATGCTGCAAACTGCAGCCCTCCAGCAGCAGCACAGCCTCAGCCTGGCTGCTGTACAGCAGGTCAGCAAGCAGGCATCACAAATAATTCATTCTCTCAGTTTAGAGATGATGATTGCAGTTATTGTTGACCTGCTGCAAGACATGTTTCAGAAATTGTGCATCACTCACCCTGTCCTTCTTCCTCTCTCTACCTTTGTGATAGGCCAGTATCGCGGCTGGCCGGCAAAGCTCTTCACAAAATGGCACTTCATCTCAGCAAACAGGATCTACTCAGGCTACGGTAAGTGCAGTTTGGAGTGCTGCCTTCCTAAAAGCCTCTTTAAGTTATCTTTGTCCAGTTGGATTATCATCGAGCCAAGTTGATTTTTAGCAGCAGGATGCTAGCAGCTTGGTTGCTCCTTCTGTTTTACCTTTAAAAAGATTCAAGTTTCTTTTTGATTTTGTACGTATTTAGCTGTAAGAAATATTAGCAGAATGAACACATTTTAACTATTGAATTTGATGCTGTCGAATTTAATAGTTGGGGATATGATGCTTTTGTCTCAGAACTCCCCACATCTATTCAGGATTTGTACGTATAACCTAATAATCCTGATTATCTCTCCCCATAGATCAACCTGACCACGTCTCCAGCGGCAGCTCAGCTGATCAGCCGAGCTCAGAATATTAGCTCAACCCCCACCACTATTTCCCAGCAGGCTGTTCTGCTGGGCAGCCCATCGAGCCCCACTCTTACACCCACCCAAGCACAGATGTACCTGCGTGCACAGATGGTAAGACTACAAAGAAAAGAAATGGCCACAGGCACATTTACATGATCCTCCACTTTATGCATAAACACTAGCACACTCGTATTGCTTGATTTAAATAGGCACAACTCTGTTCTTTGGAGGCCCTGTGTATGTGTTTATGCCATTCAGATTTCTTTATTGTCATGCAGTCAATACATCACAGATGCATTACTGAACAAATTTGCATGCACAGAGAGAAACTCGCAATAAAAACAGGGCTGAGTTAAAAAAGAATAAATGAAGGCGTTATTGCACATGTATAGAACATTACATACATAAATAAATAAAATATACAAAATACATATTGTGTTTGTAAGCAATTCCACTGTAAATGACGTGTTTTGTTGTCATCTTGCAGTAGAGTAGGTGGTCAGGATAATGCGTTTGCCTACAGAGAGCTCTTTGCAAACATGGAAGTCGATGTCTTTAACGTGAATGCTCAGAAAACATTTTTTGGTTTGTGTGTGTGTGTGTGTGTGTGTGTGTGTGTGTGTGTGTGTGTGTGTGTGTGTTCTCTCTTTCTCTTGTTGAAGGAATAGAAATTGGTTATTTTGGGTATAGCTGGTTTTGAGTGCTTGTCAGTTGGAGTTTCCAGATTGTACAACTGATGGCAAACTGAAACTGGCAATGAGGTGGTAGAACAACCTGCTTATTACGAGCAAAAACACAACGTTATCAGATGTCTGTGATGATTGCGGCAGGAAGCAAACTGCATGTCAGTTTAGTCATGGACTTTATTTCGAGTACAGTTTCCTGGTGCTACATTTACTCGTATCAGTGTCCCAAAATATTTTCTTTAGTTTCCTGTTTTGTCTTATCATACACCCGAGGTTAAAAACTAACTGAATATACACATGCAGCACCCCATGATTAAATAATCTTCTGTCTTGTTAAGTTTTTGTAAATACTTTTGTAAATAGTGTGTTTTAACATTTATTGGGAGCCTGTGGCCCTTATTCAGTGTCATGTCCAAGGTACTGAGTCATATTTTCTAAAGCAGAATGGATGCTTCTGGCACAGCTTTACCTACACCTATTTCATAGGTGCATGTTTGGCCTCTGGCTTTCATCAGGTCAAAATGGTTATGGCCATTATTCAACACCATGCCCTGGGTACTGAGCCAGTTTTCACAGGTAGTTAGATACTGATTTGGTGATATAAGTCTTTGTCATCATTAAAATTGCAGTTTCACTAGTTGGTGGGGGAATATGATCAGTAATGACACAGGAGAGTAATTTTAGTTTACAGTTTGCTTCTCCTATGTTAGTTCCCCCTTTTTTTAATGTGTGCCATACTTTCCAGGCCCAGGTACAGGTGGCGAGGAGCCTGGGTCGTGCTGTTCCTCTGTCCCCACAGCTCATCTTTACCCCAGCTGCCACTGTGACGGCTGTGCAGTCAGACAGCTCTACGCAGGCCTCCTCACAGGTAATATTGCTGGAACCTATATTATCACTAATAATACAAGAGCAGTCTTTTATCTCGTTTTAACATCTTTTCCAGCTCCCTCTCGTAAATATAACTTTATACATTTTACACATATGTAGCAAAGCAGTAATCCATAAAAATAAATATTAAACTTACAAGCTTTAAATGAATTTCCAGCATTTTACAAATAAAATTCTTATGAACATAGTCAAAAAATCCACAGCTTGAGCCATTTGTGAATCTTGTCTCTCTTTTTGTATTTAAGAATCAGGTACAGAATCTGGCCATCCGTGGCCAGCAGGGGGCGACAACATCCTCCTCTCAGACTCAGATGCCACAGGCTCTCAGTCTGAAGCAGGCCCCTGTGCCTATCCAGCCTGCGTCACTGATCAAAAACCCAAGTCAAGGTACCCAGGCCTCAGCAGGGGGGAAGACCAGCTCCTTAGACAGTCCCTCTGAAGGAGGGAAGAAGGGGGACAGTGCAGCAGTCACAGAAGTCCGAGCTATAAACATGAGCCGCAGTGTCACCGCTGTGAATGCTCAGCCTCTGCTTGCTCCAGGTAAGAGAAGTTTGCATATCCACAACATTAAATCCCATCCATTAAAGAAATGTCTCTCACACAAGTGAGAGAAAAAAATAATAATGATGGATATTAGTGATGCAAATAACAAACCCAAAACAAATGGTTGGTTAACAGGTTGTTTTGTTTGATCTTTAAAAGTACAGGAAGTAATACTTTTCTTGTTTTACTTACTGCTGTCACTCTTTTTAATCAAGAAAATTGTCTGCAGCTCAACCAATATTTATTGATACATGCAGCCTTAATGTGTTTAAAACCTAATGCTTTGTGCGCTTGCCAAATTGTTTGCAACACAAAGTCTTAAAAAACAGCAATAAACTCTGTGTAAGATATCAAGATGTGCTTACTAGGTCTTGTTGAATATGAGTGTTGGTATTAAATGGCAGCATTGTGGTTCAATTGATGGCACCATTTCCTCACAGCAAGAGTGTCCTGGGTTGAAACCTTGACAGGGCCCTACTGTGTGGAGTTTTGTCTGGGTCCACTTAATACAAGTTAAAACTTGTGGCTCCACAGTGTAGTTGTTAAAACACATTTAACATGTGGAAGTTCAAGGCCAGGAGAAGGAGGGCTATGTCAGGGAGGGCATCTGGCATTAAACTCTCTTCTAAAGGCAGTGGTGACACTGCCATACACTCTAGACAATCTAACCAACATGTGCAAGCAACACTGTAGCATAACAGATTACATTTTAATGTCCCTAATCATGTATTGTAGCAACTTAAAAGCAGTCTTATAAACCAATGTTTGTCAGGTCACTGCTTTGATTCTGACTAAATTATATCAGCAGCTCGACTGGATTGCCATGAAATTATGCAGAGCAGAAATTGGTGGTCACAAGAGCATGAATCCTAGTGTCTCCACTGAGTTTCCTCTTCTGTGTTTCTTCAATCAAATTGTCTTATAGCCAGTAAAATCTTTAATCTTAGTGTATTTTAAATGCTGTTTCTGAGCACATCTTAGATAAAACTTCTTGTGCTGCTCATGCTATGTGTTCTGAATGCACCAATGTTTTCCTCTGAAAACATGTGGTCCACAGAGCATGTAAGCTCTAAAACTGCAGCGAAGTTATAGTTTCATTTTTGTGGACAGAAAAAGGAAACTGACAAACTGTTTGCCGGCGGCTGCATGCTTCTGTTATGTATCAGATGTACATTTCAAACCTCAAGAAAGATTTTGGCTTTGTGACAGCTGTCTTATATACATATACAGAGCTGTGCTCTAGTGTTTATAGTGAGATTAGATGAAAAGACATTTCACACATGGACGTTTGAAAGCTTTTTCTTGGCTGTTGCCATGACTTGTCGGGGCCTGCTTCACAAATCCATTCACTCACTAAATGGGTGAAACCAGCTCTATTAGAGACAGCGTGTTGGTTTTGTGTCTGGAACAGTCTAGCTGCTTTGTGAATTAGAAGCTGTGAAAGGCACACTGCCATGCAAGAGTGTTTTTAAACCACTTATTGTGTAATTGAAAGTCAGCAGCTGTTTTTTTTTTTTTTTTTGTTTTTTTTTTAATGTTTTTTTCTCCCCTTTTTAGTGTGAATGGTTGTGAATGTTCTAGCAGCACAAGCTGATTACGTCAAATTAAGTCCCATTTGTTTGCATGATAAGTAACCTTTAGATGCATTTTAAAGAGGGTCCTCATAGGAAATCACATCTTGCGAAATAATTTGTCTGTCTGTGCATGTGCCATATTTATGTCTGTATGACTGCATGGCTGTAACACTCTTTACATTTATGGTTGGTGTTGTGTGTGTGTCTGTGTGTGTGTGCGCACTTGGGCTTGTGTGTTTGTGAAGAGAGGGGGAGGTGGGGATTATCTGTGCACGTCGGTGCACAACTGTGTCTTGCTTTGTTTCAGTAATAGATTCGCATAAAATGAAAGGGAGGATGGAAGCTGAAAATCTGGCAGCATGCTGTCTGGGGGGAAAAAAATTACCATGGGTTGCCATAGCAGCAGCCCACGAGGGACAGGTGTGCACATGAGATGCTGGGGAGTTATTACTCTGTGGATCAGGAAGAGAAGAGGCAGCGTGGCTGGCTGATGGGATTCGGATTAGGATAAAAGCTTGGATTCAACTTGACTGTGGCTGGGTCAAGATGCACTTTGCTTTAGAGGGTAAAATTGGTAATAGAAGGGAGCAGCCATTATTTTTAGCTGCAGGAAACCAGAGATTTTGCTCCATGTTGTTGGTGGGTAATTTCACCCCCTGAGGATGGTTTTGGTTCATGAAAGATTGTAGAGGTAATTGCTACTTAGCATTTTATGTAATTGATCAGCAATTTTAGTGATTTTAGTCTTAATAAAATTATGACACTTAACTGTTGCATTTCAAAAGTAGCTCATTGCTATTACGCACCAGGAAAATTTAGATATGAACTCAGCTAGTGGTTTTGCACAGTCCACATTCATGATATCAATTATTAATAGTTTCACTTGGCAAATGAACCACCTATAATGTTGCAATGTTACTAACTTTGTTGCTAGTTACTACACAGACATTGACTGATATTAGACGTTTAGCCTAAATTCACCTAACAAAATGGGTGGTGAATTTATGCAGGAGGCTTGCAGACTTTAGAAGTGTTTAGAAGTGTAATATGGTAATTATGGTTTTTGCACAAGTAAAAGGAATAATTACATCAATAACCTTGCTTTAATTATTTTTTTATATTTCAAAAAAGAATACAGTACATACAATATTGCATATTTGCAGTGATTTTTGTTTTAAACAGGACACTCCCGGCCAAACAAGTGGTGAAAAATATCCATCATAATTTCAGATTGATAAATGGATTCATAAGTAGTAGAGCAGGGTAATATGACCAAAAATATTTATCACGATATACATTTGAAAATTTGTGATAACGATATACTTGACACTAGACAAAATACTTTACAACTCCACAACTTTATTAGTGCAAAAAAAATCAATGTATTTTCACTTAAACAAGCAGCTGGTTTTTTTTTTTTTTTTAGTTTTTTTTTATGTGCGTTAAAGTTATATAAAAATGTAACAGTGCAAATGCAAATTCCTTGCTGACAGTTTAACCAAAAGGCATTTCCAGTGGAAACTGGCTGACACATCCTCAGCATAACCATGTATAATATACACAAAACTTAAAAAGAGGTTATACACACACAATACGGTAATGTTATGTTGAAGCGCAGTACGTATCACTCCGCGAGGCTCCTGACTACGATTGCCGTAATGCTCCGACAATCCATCAAGCGGTGCGGGTTCGTAGCTTAGCAAAGTCGTACTAAAACATTTGACAGATTTTCGAGCGCCGTGTACCACATAAAGTCGTTTTGAAGTCAGTAAACACAACCAGAATTCCTACATAAGGCTCACAGGATTATAAGGGGCACTGTCGATTTCCAGAAAAATCAAAGGATTGATTTTAAGTGTGCCGTATTTTCCAAAAAACGACGGCCCACTACCAAAAATAGTGCTTTGTTGTGTATCTGACAGACGAAAGCTAACCCAGTTCCACACCACTGAAGTTGCAGCATTTTTTACAAACCAATTCTGGTTCATCCGTTTCATTCAACGATCCGCTTTCGCCCTTCTCATTCGCCGTCGCCGCCATATGCGTATGAAAACAAAGGCACTGCACATGCGCGTTTGACCCATATTCTATCGCGATATTTCATTTTCTTATCGTTGCCCAACATTATACCGGTATTACCGTGAACGGTATAATATGGCTCAGCCCTAATAAGTAGGGTTAATAATTCATGTGAAGGATGCCTTACAGCCTCCCAAAGTGAAAAAGAAAGAGATAATAGATGCAGTTAAATGGTTGGTGTGCGCAGCATGTGTTAGTATGTATTACCCAAACATAAACTTTAGGTTACACAAGCTTAGCAGCTTGCTCTGGTCCTCTATGGTCTTCATTCCGGCCTTTCACCCATTTTGCTCTTGTGGAGGTAGTCCACCTGTCAGCTGTATCTCACAGTCAGACAAACTCCAGGTTTTGAGTCCTCTTCCTGCTCTGGAGGGCCACTCCAACCAGAACCTGCAGCAGGCCGGAAAAGAGTTTCATGTGTGACAAAGACTAAAAGATGCAGTTGGAATAGATCCACTCACAAAAGTGTCAGCTCATTTGTGCCAATTATAGTCACAAAGTATATATTGTATTACTCTATAATTCATTTAACAAAACGGACGTGCACCTCCCATCAAAAGACTCCTATTCGTGTGCCCTTGTTATCGCCACAAATAGAATCTTAAGAAAAAACAAACACCTGACGTGTCTCATTTCTACCAAATCTGTGTTAAATCGAACTCAGCACAGAACAAATTGATTAATTGTGGTTACGCTGAGAGTTTGTCAGATTCACATTCATGGGAATTGAGGAGGAAGCAAATGTTAGGCCGTCTGGCTTGATGCAGCAAGTGTATGTCTGTCATCACCTTCTCTCAGCAACAAAGAGCCGGCACCACACTATAAAACCACAGCAGGGAAACCCCATCAGCACTAAAAAACTGGAAAGATGAAAACTTTTTTCTTTTTCTTTTTTTAAGGTGTACTTATGTATAAAACCTTTACTGTACTGTAAGTTTTGAAGCCATTTGAGAACCGGATTCATGGAGCTAATTTTCCTTGATAAACAATCTTCAATCCTTATTTGGAATTGTATTAAAATTAGGAAAGGTGACCCAAGGTCTACTGTTGCTGTGGTGTTGTTGGTCAATATTTTTCAAGATGGTAAGCCAAAGCAGGAGTCAGTGAAAATGTGGAAACTCTGGGGTTTTCCAGGGCCTGGTGCTGCAAAAGCTGGAAGGAATGCATACTGTCCTCAATTTCAGGACATTGCACGGCAATACACAGAGTAAGAACTCTACAAACATTCACAACGTTGGGGGCGGAGGGAGTGGGTTTCCGCATACTGTAGACTATATGATTTGTATGTATATATTGGTGTGGGGTGCCTGAGTAATTCCAGTCCTTAATCTTAAGACCTTGAGGGGGAATAACATTTAAACGAATTTCCAAATCTTCCTCTTCTTTCAAGACCTCTTTCTGTTACTCATTAGAGGCTTGAGAAAGATGTCAGGATTCATGCGAAGGGGCTGATTGTATCTGGTGTGTACTGATTCAGAAATCCCCCTCCTCCTCCCTTACAGAAGGCTGAGAGTCTCTTGATACTGCAAGTTTGACGCAGTTTAACTGCCGCAAGGGAGCTTTCTGCTGCCGTTTGTTCTTTGATCACATTACAATAGAATAATCATTAATAAAATAGGTAAATGTGCACACCATTTGTTAACTATTGAATATGGCAACCAACAAGTTAAAGACAGACATACATGTAGCAGGCTCTGCTACTGTAATTGGTCCTTTCCTGACTGTTTTATATCTTAAGATGGTCAGTTTGTAATGACAGAATTATACTCAGTCTCCAATACCCAACGATCAGTTGAACTCAACAACAACAAGCACTAACTTTGAGTAGCCGCCTTCTTGCTACATTCAAGACTAAGAACAGCAGACTGTGGCTCCCTCATAACTTTGGATGAACATTGTAAAATAGCAGATGCAGCAACAAACTTGCTTTTCTTGACAACTTGTGGTGTTTGGAGGTAGTAGGTTGACTTCACAGCCAGAGCTGTCTTAAAATTATTACACTATTTTGTAACATCAGTGGATGTTACACCACAGTGCTCATACAAACTCATGTTTCTGCTGTGGGAAGATGTCCGATGTTAAAATCAATTCAAAACAATCTCATTTTCTGGTCCATTTACTTGGTATTTACACATAGTATGATTTTATGTAGCATGTCTATCATCATCGTCATTCTACCACTTTGTAGAAAATCCAGTTTGAAGAAATATTTGAGTTCAGAACAAATGTTCATGTTATCCAGGAGATTAAGAATCACCACAGTCAGTAGGTTTATTTTTATTTTAGTGCAACCATAAGGCTGCACTAAAACAGGGTTTGTGTCTTTAAAAAAATGGATTTCTATGGAATTTGATGCTCGCAATCATCATGTAGAGCAGGGGTGTCAGACTCATTTTAGCTCATGTGCTGAATACAGCCCAATTTGACCTCGCACAGGCCCGACCAGCAAAACCACAGCATAATAACCCATCAAAAAAAAAACCTAAACTCTCAAACCATTCCCATTCAGCTTTGTCTCAATTGTTTCACATTTGGTGTGTGTTTTTAAAAAGCTACTGTTTTAACTTAAAGAAACGCGTCAGTGTGGCTCCTTGGCTTAACCATCTTTGGGGTGGTTTTGGCCGGCAGTGTGTAATGTCTTTGTCAGCAGGAAGGCTGTAAAAACTGGACATGATTCAGAGCTCTGGCTTGAATGGCAATTAATGATTAGGACACTCTCATGATCTATTCTTGTGCTCCGCTTATCTGTAGTTTTCACACTTTATGAACCCTTAAAGGAGGCCTGATCAGATATTTTTGGGAGACTTGTTGTAGAGTTGTTGTAGACTGTTAACTTTGCTTTTCTACACTTATTTATTTTGGCTGTCTCAGACAAGAAGACAGTTGAGTAAACTTTATTTAGTAAATTAAGATTGCTAAAATGGGAATGAGTGGACTTTTGTTTGCCGTGTCCATGACCAACACAAAACTTTACGTTTTTATTCTCTTCTACCACGCAGACTCTTTACATTAAAAATATGCTTTAAATGAAAGGCTTTGGGGCTGTGATGCTTGAGTTGACAAAAAAAGCATGTCTCCACTCATTTCTTTTTCCCACCCATGGGCATAGTTGTTGAGTTGATGGATATAATTTTCCACGGTCTGTTTTTTAAAGTTTGTTTTTTTAAATTCCCTTTAATGGTTAGCATCTAGCTGGCTTTATCCACCCATCCACATCTTATATTTATCCTTCTCTTAACATAATAAATATTAACTGAAGGTTTTCACCGACGCCACAGCTAACCAAATTTTCTGTCAGTGGGTTCCACTGTGTCTCACCATGTGAAAATGAAAACTCTTCTCAGCGGTCCTCGTACCATTAAAGGGACTAATGACATGCAAACTCTGCTGGATAGAAATGTCTATATTTTCCACGGCAGGGTACAGAGTGTGGTTACTGCCTCACAGGGAAACTTGGAAACCAGATGGAGCCTGTCCCACACGAAACAATGCGAAAAGAACAGGGGGGCGGAGGGAGGGGCCGAGGGGGATCTAAGACAAACACTGATGCACTTGGCAGTTTTCCACTCTGGGATTTACTGTGATGTTTATTAACATAACCAGATGCACCTCTAGGTTCACATGGCTTATATAGCAGGACCTGCTGTTTAGTAGTTTTCAGGGATAACTCTTCATTTTGGGGGGGGATTTTTAGTAATCAGATTTTTTTTTCTTTGTTGATAAAATTCTTAGAAATCAAGGAGGTGTGTGAGATACTGGTACCCACTGACTCATCCTTAACTCTATACAGGGTGTCATAGATAGTTGGCTCTGCATGTTTCTTCCTGAGGCATTTCTAATATTAGACTAGCCTCAGGCTACTTCCAAAGAACACTCTCCCACTCGCACATGCTCCCACAATACAAGATTGATGTGCTGTGTCTTGGGCTTGGGGGCAAGTTATGAGCTCAGGATGTCCTTTTACCCACAGCAGCACTGACAGGTGGTGACAAGCCATTTTAAAACTATTTGTGAGTAATGGTCTGGCCAACACTGCAACAGTGGGCCTCTCTATGCACCTTTCAACAAGCTCTTAATATTATATCCTGTCAACAAGGGACTTACAGGTGAAGGCGCTGCAAAACAAGCTCTTTTGTGCAGATGTCTACATTTTTCAATGTTTATGAGCCTGAGGCGCAGTTCTCCGGATATCAAGAGTTTGGACAGTTGTCAGCATGCATGAAATAAAGAATGCTCATTGTATGACAATGACTTGCTTTGTAAGGATATTTATGAACAGTTCTTTTTCTTACCAAATAGTTTTACCAAATAATCATAGCTGAAATAAAATCACTTTCAGAAATAAGTGTTTGTGTTCTCGTTCCAGCATACACCCAGATTCAGCCGCATTCTCTGGTTCAGCAACACAAGCAGCAGCAGCAGTTTGTGGTTCAGCAGAGCCAAGGTTCCCAAAGGACGACAGGCCAGCTGCTGCAGACGGCCTCCGTTCAGCCGTCACAGCATCCTGTCCCCGTGCTGCCCAAACCTGCTCCTCACCAGCCTTCTACACCGAGCCAGCAGGCTACAATCTTCCACTCCACTATCAGCCCACATGCCCTTCACTCCTCCCTCAACCATGCCAAAGCTCAGCCTGTCCAGCTCACTGCCATCAACCTACAAATCCAGCCAACGGTACGTACACAAACGCAGATTAATGCCACACACAAAAGAGCTTGAAGACAGGATTTTTCTAGGTTGTGAAAATGCTGCAAGTTTGACACAAATGGGCAGCCTACCCATAAATAAACGGTTATAGCAGGTCAAAAACTCCACAGATCATTTTTCAAGGAGGCTTCTTATGCTTTACCTTATTGTCTCTTGTTTATTTGCAATGACAGTGGTGGGCACTCATATTAAACGTGGTCATTACTTTAAATAATGACTGTGCGTAATCCCTGTGAGTCACAAACTCAGACTTAAAACTGCTCTAAATGCTCAGTTTTAGACATTTTTTCCCATTTTTGGATCTTTATAATGGCAAGGTGAGCAAATGTGTCTAATATGGTGATCTTACTTAATTACCTGCTGTTTAAACTATGTCTGACTGCTAGCTCATCTGAAAAAGTTGACTTTAACCTGAGAGGATGTGGTAGCTGAACCTAGGGGCTACACCAAATCTCAGCAAAATGTAAATGAGGATTATTTTGAGGAGTGAAAATATGTCCTTGAAATGAATGTAACCCATCTGTTTTAAGTAAAATCACGATTAGATGTGCAAAGCTATTTGCGTTCAAATTTTTGAGACTTTCTTTTCTAATATGAAAAATGTCAATTCAAGAAGTCAATTCTCCAAAGTGAACTTTTCACCTGTGTCCTACCTGTAGATATGAAACCACAGGAAAATATCTCTCTCAGAGTAATGCTATCCTTTTCAAAATTGCGTAATGAATGTGTTTAAAGTATTTTCAGTTCTGGTACACGTTCTGCAATTTGGTATTTTGACAGTGGCAACCAGCTAAACAAAAACTACTTTTACAGCAGTTCCACAGTCTTCATTTCTTCTCTAAGAGACACAAAGGGAAAAAACCCCCAAAACACAGGAATCTTCACAGTATTATATTTTCCCCCTCATGTAATGTTTTCCAAAGCTGATGGATTTCAATTTTTCAGTCCCTGATGTTTGTTGTTTTATCTCAGATGTCTTCTTCTCACACTTTTTGTTTGTTTCTACTGCACTTTCCAGGCCTCCCGACTACTTCAGGACAGTAAAGATAAGCCGACCTCACTGGTAGTCAGAGAGACATGTCAGACCCCATCCACACAGCAACAGCAACAACCACAACAGCAGCAACAGCAACCTGCAGCTTCTCCATCCCAACCCTCCAAGCCTGTAGAGCAGTCCAAGGTTGACTTAGCCACACCAGCTGTTCAGCAGCAAGGTAGAGACTCAGTGGGATTTTCTAAGCTGAAAGTCTTATTAAGAACATAATTTATGTACTTGCCTCTGGGACGACATTACTAGTAGGAGTTAAACAACTGTTAGCTACAAATTTGCGCCTCGACAATTCAGCCATCTCACATCTGATGTCTTTAATCTGTTCACTTGCATAATGAGGGAAGATACATTTTTGTTCTTACATCAAAACATGTGTTATCAGCTCATTCACACTGCTCTTCTTATTGTTTTCCATATCTGTGGTCATGACTTCACCCTAACCACTCATCTTATGAATCAGAGGGGGTTTCTGCCAAAGGTGGTATGATAATGAATCCAGTTTTTCACTCTTTTCCAGCATACATCCATCACATAGACATTTGTTGATTTCATTATGGGTAAACTGATACATCAAAATGATAATAGAAACTTTAAAACGTTTATATTATATCCTTAATTCTGCTAAGTTCCACTGAGATTAAAAATCTTTTTCAAGAGGTACACCGTCAAGAAGGAAACGGATATTCTAATAATTGTAAGCAGAAAAGGGCACACAGTGGTAAATGTTAAATGCTACAGATAATTTAACACACAATTCAGATTATAAGCAATTTTACAATCAAATAAAATCAAGATCAAAACTGGTAGAACAAGGTGCTCAATTGTAACCTCTTCTGATAATGTCCGCTCCTTCTGTAAGCTCCTGCCTTGTTTTGGCACATGCTGTCTGCTGTCGAGTTGTGTAATACTCACCTGGCCAATAGGGAGCAGTTGACATCGAAATGTGTTTACATTTGTATAGTGTGCTAAAGTTTTTACACCACAAATATACCAGATCCCACTAACTATGGCCTTAGTCCTAAAGTATCAGCTAACCTGAAGTATAGCAGTTTAACAAAATGACAAATACAAGCTGGCTTTCTGTCTCTGTGTTAACCTCATAGTAGCCTACCAACTTTTGCCATATGACTGCTAAGATGGACTCCAGCCCCACCATGACCCTGAGTTGATAAATGGTTAAAATGTTTCCCTGACACTTGGGGTTTGCTTTAGTCTTAACCTTTAAAATTGTTATTTTAATTGAATGTTTTTCTAGTTATCATTTTGATTTTATTGGGGTTGCATCCATTCACTGGCACACTGGCACTTTTCACTTTGGGCAGGAGCTCTGGGATTTACATCTCATTTAGTTTCTTTCACTTATGGGAAGTTTACCGGTCCTTTTTTCTACCTGTCTTTTTCTTTGTGGTAGTTTTCAAGTCTTGCACCTTCTCTTTGATGACGGGCAATTTGACACTATCGTCATGCGTTTCCTACACACTAATCTTTATTGTCTCGTTCATAGTCATTTAGTAAAACACATACTTTCAAAAAGTGTATGTCTCTGACAAAGGAGACTGAAGTATTGCCTTAGAATGTGTGGGGTGGAGATGCACAGTTCCACATAAGCTCCTTGTCCATTAGTACCAACCTTAGGTGATAATACCAGGTACTGTTTTTGTACTTACTCTGCTGGGGTTCCAAACGATTCGAGGGGATGTCAGCACACTGCACGCAACCTATTGGTTTGTCAGTGGCGTCACGCAATCAGTTATGAGGGCGTCTCCTTCACGAAAATCAAAACCACCACTTTGTTGTGGCGTTCGTGTCACATACTAATTAAGTCACAGGACGCTTGGCTGCGTTGCTATAATAACCCCAAGCACATTAGGTGGTACTCGATTGTAATAGAAAATGAGTTGAGTTGTACCCCGCATCGAGCTGATCTGAGTAGGTACTAATCGAAAAGGGGCGATAAAGGATATTTAGACAGCCATTTGGGGAATGCTTTGAGACCATGTTTTGCTTCTATGAAGTAATTCATTAAATTAAGATAAGATAAGATAGAACTTTATTAATCCCTCGGGTGGGTTCCTCTGGGAAATTCGACTTCCAAAAAAAGCACAGCAACGACCGAAGTTACAGTTACAGAATTGATATATATATATATATATATATATATATATATATATATATACACACACACAAATATAAATAAAATATACAAAGGGGATAAATAGAATAAATAGGAATAAAAAATAAAAATACAAGTGAATTGCACATTTCAAGTATTGAGTCTATTGCACTGTTGACTATTTACAAAAAGTATTGCACAAGGTATTGTACAGTGAGGTGAAGAGGCACTACAGCTTAGTTGTTCCCCCCTCCTTTGTCCTCCTGTTTCCCCTCCCTCTCCCCTCCAGAGAGGAGTTAAACAGTCTGATGGCGTGTGGGACAAAGGAGTTTTTAAGTCTGTTAGTTCTTGTCTTGGGGAGAAGCAACCTGTCACTGAACAGACTCTTCTGATTGTTTATGGCCGTGTGCAGAGGATGCCCAGCATTGTTCATAATGTCCAGCAGTTTCTTTAATGTCCTTTTCTCTGCCACTGTCACCAGAGTGTCCAGCTTCATGCCGACCACAGAGCTAGCCTTCCTGATCAGTTTCTCCAGCCTGGATGAGTCCCTCTTTGCTGTGCTGCTCCCCCAGCATTCCCCCAATTAAGTGCGGACCAAACTGTCTAAATAGTGTGGAGATGATTCCAATATGTGTTCTGGGGAATTTCTTTGTGTGTGGGGGTAGAGTGTATATTGGGGGACTTGGATGGCCCGTGTAACTCTAAAATCCTCTTTGCGGCCCTGCTGAAAAGCATGCCTTTTGTGGCAGGGTTATTTGAGGATTGCTTGCATTTTCAGTGAGAGACTGGTTGAAGTCTGTGCCAAAAAGAAGATATTTCCTGTAGTAGGTTGAAGCTGGAGGCTCTGTGCTGGTTTGTGTTGTTGTGCAGCAGCAGGCGGAGTGAGGAGGATCAGAGCTACTAACGTGGGAGGAAACGGGGAGGCGGGGAGATATTTACTTGAAGCGGCGCTGCAGCTTAAAGTCGCGCACAACAGCGGCAGGCTGGCGTGTCGGAGCAAAAACAAACTGCAAACCGCACGTGCTTTCTGACTGAGCAGAGCGGAAGTTGCGCGGTAAGAAAACGCTTTCTCATTCAATCCAGCCGGATTTTAGGGTGACAAAGCGCAGAGGAGCGGTGTTTACTTTCGCTTTGGAGGGGGTTTTCACAAAAAGCCGAAGCGTCTTTGTGGCGGTGCAAGCGACAGATGTGGGGTGGTTGCGTTGATGTTGACTGGTGCACTGTTACAGGAGGTCTGTGCGGGATCGTTTAGGTCTGCCGGCAGATGAGCAGGTGGATATAACTGCGCTAATTTGCCTGAAAGTGACCGTAATTTGACATTTGAGATTGCGAAATGTAATCGCATTAGTCCTCGGTGCTGTTATATGAAGACAGACATTTACGATGTTGCAAATAATACTACTAACAACTACTACTACTAATTACTAATACTAATGATAATAATAATAATAATAATAATAGGCTTCGTGTTCTCAAAAGTTTAGCCTTTAAATTTATGGCTGCAACTAATTACGTTATTCATAAATTTATTTATCTATAAAACATAACAAACAAAACAAAGTTTATGTTTGCTTGCTGCAAACCGCGGAGGTGTCAACTCCATTGTTATCACACACTCAGTGGCCACTTTATTAGGTACAGCTTGCTCCCTTTTTGTCTTTACAGCTGCTCTAATTCTTTGTGCCATAGATTCAACATAATTCTTGACACATTCCTTAGAGTTTGATCAGTTAACGATGTCAGCATCACAGGTTTTGCAGATTTATCAGCTGCACCTCAATCAGATGAATCTTCCATTTAAACA